>NW_017259305.1:1072465-1075308 GCF_001594045.1 Atta colombica | reverse complement strand
TTATATTATTATATAGTTTTTAAATATTTTTATCAATTTGATATTATATATGTTAGCGAATTAATAATACGCTATTAAAAGTCAAATAACATTGATTACAGCAAAAGTTTCAAGTGCAAAAATCAAATATTTCATATTATCTAGCAAAATATTCAAAATATGAAAAGAAAATTTTGCTGCTTGCAGTTTTGTTGAAAAAATTGAAATATTAAATCGCCAATTTTTTTTTACTATTTCAAATATGCCTTTTCAAAATTTTCAAGGATTTTTCCAATTGATCTAGAAAAAAAAATAATTTTTTGAAAACAAAAAACTGCTAAATTGACATTTTTTTGCGTTTCTGAATTTTTCTTTTTTTTTGAACTTATCTCAAAAGCCTTTAATTCTATTAACATTATGAACTCGTTTCTTAATTAATTCTCCATCGATTGAAAAAAAATTAATTTAAATATGTTTATTTTTACGATACAAACAAATGTGAAAGTGGAGTCCTAAAGATTCGAGTGTGCATAAAGAGTACAAAAAAGAGTATGTGTAGCTAAGATTAATAAGATGTAATTAACACTTAAAAGTTTTTTTTTTTTAATAAGGGAAAGTAGAGTAAGATCTCTTAAGCAGAAATGGCTATATTTTTTTATATTTATTATTTAATGATAAAAATTAAATGAAATTTAATAGAAGAAACTTTAAAATGTTCATTACAAGATCATAATGTGATTAATTTTCAAATCTTGCAAAATTTGTATTATTATTAAAATTTTAATAAAACTTAATTTTGATAATTTTATTTCATAGATGGGATAAAATGGACGAAGTCTAGGTAATAAGCTGATGTAATATAGACTAAGAAATAATTTAACTGATTAATTCTAAATCAAAACTATGTATTATTTATTAAATATTTATTAAATATTTGAATACAAATAAAAATTAATTTTAACATTAATTATTTTATTATATACTCAAATCTTTGACTTTTTATTTTACAAGGAAAGAAAAATTAAATTAATGTATTTGAAACTTTTAATAAATATATTATATCATTAGATATAACATTTTAATAAAATAAAATGTAAATTAAATAAAAAAAACACAACACGTAAATTACATAATATGTAAATTAAATAAAAAAAAAACTGTACAGAAAAAAGATTAAAAAACAAGAAATAATTAAAAAAAGAAAAAAATATAAAATATTTCTCAAATTATAAACATATACAGTAGAAGAAATTTATAAATTATAATTTATTTTAGTCCATTTAAATTGTCCTACGTGTGTGTGATAATATTAATTTTATTTATCTATCACACTTTATTTTTATTTATCGATCACATTAAAAAAATTATTTTTTAAATGTAACTAATGAAGTATTACTTCCAAATAATCAGAATAGAATTTTCACAAAAATTTTAAAATTTAACGATCTTAGTCATTCAAAATGTAACACAAAGGATTATCCTGGACCTAAGAAATTAGATCACGAGATCTATTTGGAAGAATTTAACATTTCTTTATAAATAACTTACGATAGTCTTATGTAATAATGATGTAACTTTTTAACAGTTGAAAAGTTTCAAAAAGGAAGATAATTTTATGTTCATTCAGCAAATGGAGGTAATTACTAATAAGATTTAATAAACGGACCATTTTACCTTACATTTTACCCCACCTTTTCTTATTAGTAACGCAACTCGCCAGCTCATATAAAGGAATGTCTTAGCACCGAGACACTACCATATCTCTAGATGTTAATAGGGAATTTTTGTAATACCGTTTATTTAAATACGGAACACTAAGGCCAGGTTATCTTCTTCTTAACAACTAATTAAGAAAAGGATAACATGATTTTAGCGTTCCGTATTTGAATTCACGTTATTGTAAAAATTCCCTATTATCCTAGGTAGCGAGCTAACATTATTTGTTTATTATTTGTCATAATTATTATATTGAAATGACGACAAATAACGTAATGATTTGATGAATACAAAATTTTTGTGGCTAAACTTTTTGTCATCATATTATTTTTGTGTAAAATAATTTCTAATATTTTTTTTAAATTAATAATTTAGGGAACAATTTTTTCTCACATTGCTCTAATTTTTCAATGAGGAAATTCCAGTAGTAACTCTATGAGCATTAAAACAAAATCTTTGTTACTTATATCCCATAGGATCTGGACACGACTCGTTCTCTTTGAAAGGAACAGAACGCATTGTTGCGTGCCAGGATATTCCGAGTCCTGTGGAATTTTGCTCTTGTCTCGAAGGAATTCGCAAGGTTGGAGTTCGGAGATCGTCGACGAGCGAACTTTTTTCGTCTGCGAATCGTCGCGTCTCGTACCGCGTCGCCGTTTCAACGCTCTATCGCACCCACGTCCGATATTCTGTCGATGGAATTCAACCTCGATGAACGTGGCGGGCGTGAAAAGTTAAAATCGCATCAGTGAACCATTATTGTATCGCCGGTGTCGCGCGCCACCCCGCAAAAGTTAAACAATTTGCGGGGCCTTACATTGACGATGTCACGTTCCTTCCCTCTCTCTCTCTCTCTCTCTCTCTCTCTCTCTCTCTCTCTCTCTTTTTCTTCCCCCTTCCCTGCTTTTTATCATCTTCTTTTACTCGTCGATCCGTTGGTTCCTTCTCTCGTCATTGCGGTGAATTCTCGTGGACACACATATCACCAGAAGTGATCCTATCCTAAAACTTTCGATGACGTTGAACAGTGATTTTTCGTCTTGCACGACGTATACTTTCGACAAGATTGAGACGTAAAGCATACAATAATCAAGCGGAAATTGATGATATCTTTATGTTGTATTTGAAAAAATTAATCATATATATAT
>NW_017259305.1:1071493-1071830 GCF_001594045.1 Atta colombica | reverse complement strand
TATATATATATATATATCTCAACTTTATTTCATCAAGTTTTGGATGTTTTTTGGCAGTAGTATTGTGAGAATTACTGTACGATGCGCTTATTACCGGACATCGAAGGAACATTCACCGAGAGAATTTGCTCAAAACAGGAGCTACGCGAAGGAAGCTTTCCTCTATCGGGAATTACTTAAACCGGCTTTACGACTACTGGAAACTACCATCCCTGTTGAGGGGATTTCGATGCATTACCGTATTAGTCGCCGCGCTTAGAAAGGGTTCCTGCAAATGTAAAGTAGATTATAGACACGGCCCATTTTAATCCTTTCTACCCTTTTTCGCATGCACCTT
>NW_017259305.1:1067916-1071393 GCF_001594045.1 Atta colombica | reverse complement strand
TATATATATATATATATATATATACATATAAATATACGTCATTTATCATTACTTACATACATACGAATTATGAATTTCCATAGACAAGTTTTCGTAGAAAATAACAATTCTCTCTAATTTGGTCTTTCATATAATCGTGTAATGTATAGTCAGCGTAACAATATCGATCGTAATTGCCTCTTTTTTTCAGTCTTGCCTGCGGAATAAAACATCGAAATATGACAAGCGTGAATCGTTTTTCAGCGATAAAATATCTTTGTATCTTAGTGATATAGCGCGGCAAAGTTTTCCAAGTAGCAGTGTTTGCATTCTTGTGCGGCGTATGTTTCGACGCGTGTACAATGCCGCACGCAAATTATCGCACATGTCGCATTCCCACATTAGGAAAACTTTTATCGCGTATTTTGTTCGTTACGTGCATCAAACCATAAAAAAACTGCATTGAGTTTAGGTACATTTTAACATAAAGGTTGCATCGGTATATTTCGTTACGTTACAAAGCTCGTGCCATTAAATGAAAATGTGTATATCGCACTCGCGTGGTGTCGAAAGAGCCATGTTATCATAATTACAAAGGGTCGCGTTATTTAACGTCACGTGAAAATCAATAAAATTTGCATTATCTATAATACATGTTAAAGTTCGCGGAATATCGTTGAACCTCGCGTTTTCTTATTTTCGTCAGAACGTATACCGTTCGTGTCTTCAGATTTTGGTCGGACTCGTCGCACGTCGCTCGTGGAAATCGTAAAAGTTTCACGGGACACGATGAATTATTCCTGCCGTGGAAACGCAAAATTGCGGGAAACTTTCCTCCGGCGAAGCGAATCGCTCCTCGTATACATGCGCGTGTATGTATGTGTGTGTACGCAGGAGGCATGTGGTGTACTCGTGTGTCGACGTCGCGGGGGTTGGCAAAGACGAAGGGGTAAGAAGGGCCAGATCGCGGAATGAATGCGGGAAAGCGTAGGATCATCGAGCAGGCCGGAGGCAACTTTGTAAGAAGAGGAGGAAGGGTTAAACTCAGGCTAGGGGAATAGGCTTCTTAATGCGGGGGTGAATTTTATAGTCTTTCAAGCTGAGATATAGCTGAAAAAAATACGCCACAAATTTGCAATTTCTTTACAAAGTGTTTTAGTAACTATCTCAAGTTCTGTTTTAGTAACTATCTTACGTGTTGTATATTCTCGAGCTTAGTTGAGTAATATTCATATACTTATTTGATGCAACAAATGTTTATAATAGGCTGGCTGTAGATAGATTAATTATGCAAACGTTTCGATCCTTTATTTAGGTTCATCTTCAATGCTATTCCAAGTAACGCTTTCGTCGCAAATGTCAAGAATTAAAAATTAAAACTAGTGTTACAATTAAGTCGCTTTTACATATAACATAGTTCCAAGAAATCAATGCGTCAAGCCGTAATGCATTCCTTCGTCCAACATAGATCCCCATAATATTGATAGATTTACTAAATAATAAATCAATCATATACATAAATAAAAGTAAAGTACAGGTTATATTTTAAAAATTTACATGTTAAGTTGTTGTTGTCCGTTCGACATAAGTTTCGTGTGAGAATATAAACAATCGATGTTTGTCGTGCAATATAATTGTTGTGGAGAGAGAGAAAATTTTATGTTGTAAATAATATTTCTGAATATGCAGAATCTAACAGATCAGTATCATTTTTTAAATTTAAACCATTTTTTGCTGTTTTATATGAATTATTTTGGATGTAAGACGTCTTTGCAAAATTCTCCCTTCATCCAAAATCTTTACTACCTCCTAATCAAATTCATGCATTGAATCCAATCTATGCTCCATTATAACTGAATGCTGTTGGGTGTTTCAATTTATCTGGTTCTTATATTTTTTTATTCACGTTTTTAACATTCTACTTGTTTGGCCTACGTATGACGCGTTACAATCTTTGCATTCAATTTTGTACATTACATTTATATGTGACCATTTAGGTTGTTCTTTAATATTCTAATGTATTTATTCAACTTATTAATTTCCGAATGGATATTGTTACGTCATGCATATTGTTTTATTGTTCCTAAAAAGATTGCTTATTTTTTTCGATATACCCGAGATAAAAAGTAATGTTAAATATTTTTTTCTTTTTTTTTCTTTGTCATGTTTTTTAGAATTACTTTTATTGCATCTGTCATTTTATTTAGCATATCGAATTTCTTGATGAAGTTTCTTCTTAATTGTAGAAAAAATTAAATTTAATGAGTATTAATTGTTTAAAAGAATTCTTATGATCATATGAAAATTCTTATTTTGAAACTTGGGATGAGTCAAAAAAATTTTGTCCACTAAACATTAAAATTACTCTTACTTTTTGGCACAATGGGAGTTGTGAATAATAATTTAGATAAAGATATTTTCCTCGAGGAAGTAGGATTATGATACAAATTATATATCATTGTGTCGTTCTCTCTAATCAGTGTTACATCCAGAAAATTCAACCTGTTGCCACCTTCTTCTCGAAAAGATTGAAACGTTTGTGTAATTAATTTATTATATTAGATGTGGGAAAAACGTTCGTGGCGTTTTTTTAATGCCATCTAACGGGAAAAACGCCGAACTTTTTCCCACATCTAATATATATTTGAATAAACATATACATACTAACAATATGTATCGATTCTTATTGGTATGATTATTGTGATGATTTTATTCACTAGAGCCTAGATCTCATGTTATATTTATTATTGTTAGTTGTGTTTTAATATACAGTATAATGTTATTTATTGTTTTTTATATCGATATAATTTTTACAATATACGTGGTATTAAATGGTATAACAAAAATAATAATTTAGGTTTTTATTGATTAAAAAGAAGAAATAGATTACATATCTTGAAAAACTTTATATGAGAAACTTTTTTTATAAATTATAATTAGTATTGTAGAATTATCAATATGTGTTCAAATCCATCCTGTTGGCGAAGGAAGAAGGGTACAGAATGTCGCGAACACTCTCTCGATTTCACCTGCCACGTTGGTGCATAACTCTTCGGTTTTGCTCGCTTCGGCTATTCAGTGTCGACATCAAGTTCAATATCACTTAGGTTTATAGCAGCAATTATCGTTTTACGATCAGCCCTGTATTCTTAGGGCTTTATTACCGGGCTCCGACTTGGTTCGGCGCGAGGCGTTATAACTGGTAAGAGCCATAATAACGACCGAAAGAAATACCCCTTTCTCTCTAAGGCGCGAAACGATAAATGCAGTTTTGTAGTTTCCAGAAAGGAAACGCACCCCTGTCTGCGTTTGAAGACTTTTCGGAGAGCTTTAGGAGACTCTAAGTCCCTCGATTTTATATACAATATATATTTTTAGGGTAATTAATGCCCCTGTCAACAGCATTTTAGCATATTGAAAAGAAGTTCCACGTAATTTTACTCCGATGCTCTTAAAATAGTTTGGAGTATTTTGAACGGATGCATTGTTCTATTCGGC
>NW_017259305.1:1057662-1067816 GCF_001594045.1 Atta colombica | reverse complement strand
ATATATATATATATATATGTATATATATTTATCTACTTATCTCTTGCCGCCCTTCTCTCTATTGCAAGAATAAATTTATTTAAATTCACATAATCGATTAGATTTGAAATTGTTAAGCAGAAGTGGAAGCGACCATCAGTGGCTGATCCCGAAGGGAAAGCAAATGGATTCCGGGCACATTTTTTTCTTGACATGTTCGGGATTCGATGTGTAATGGAAAATTTAGGGCTGCTGCGGGCGATAAATTTGCGGCTGTCCACTCGAATATTTTCCGTGTTTTAGGTGCCCAGGGATCCAGGGACTATCTTGACCGTCGCGCTTTCCCGAAGGAGACGTCCCATTGCCCTTGCATATTCACAAATCATTCGTAGATAGGGCAACGAATCCTTACCCCACGGGATACCGTTTCCTCGTTTCTCGTTTTTTTTCTTCTTTCGTATTTATTTAAATCGCGTTATATAATGATATAGTTTGATATGCGTTTGACGCTTCTTTAGTATTTTTCTTCTATTATTTTCTTCTCTAGTAGGTATTTTTTAATATCAATAATTGATTAAAGGTCGATGCATTAGAATACTTTAATTTTATTTTATAATTTTTAAAACTTATAAATATAATATCAATTACTTAAAAAAGAAATACGAGCATATTACCGCGATATTGTTTAAGTAGTTAGATCGGCAAAGAAAGGAAACGATTGCATTCACCATTTCATTTATCAGAAGTACGTTCTGTCGCGGCTGCAACGTTAATGGTATCCAATTGTCGAGATGCAATCTTCGATGGCCAGTGTCTGAACTTCGATTGTGGCTGGCTGACGTAGGCTGTCGCATGAACTGGTGCTAACTGTTAGCATGTAGATACGTCGAGAGCAGTCGATACGTTACATCGTGTGACATCGTGGACGTTGGTGTGAACCCGCCAGAAACGACGGCTCGTTCCCATGTGGCAGGCTAGTAATAGGAGTTGGCGAAACCTGTCAAACTTTTCAAAGAGATACGAGTCAAATTTCTCCCAGTCGACACGATAAATATGAGATAAATTAAAAGCGCACTCTTGTCCTCGTCACTTTAACGCGGATAGCACAGCAAGTGAGATATACTTTGAAGGAGCTTTTAACAATTTCTTTTTGTGTTCTTTTCAACGAGATAGAACTCAGTCATAAAATACGAACCACGTGAAAAATTAAAGATAAAAGATTATGCGGTGCATTCATAGCAACATGTTTTTATTTGCACAAAAATGAAACTGACGGATTTTGCGCATTAGCGAGAGAAAAGTCGAAGAATTACATGGAAAACGATCGATATAGTGACTGGTATTTTCAGTTCGCTGTATGGTGTAGAAAGTTCTTCTTTGACGGAGGAACGATTGGAAAGGAACAAAAAAACGGTGGACAGAACAACTTGTTACTTAAACCGCACACCGCGAAGTCAGAGGGATTTCTCTCGATGTTGCGGCAAACTCCTTCTTTGTTTCTTTATAGAAGAGTCGACAGGCATTCGCGTCTCTAGTTTTGTTTCGGCATTCTTTAATAATCCATGTGAATCAAAAAGCGGTAGTCTCGTCATATTTATCTCTCTTTTTATATTCTGGATATAATTTATTGCATTTTATATGTGTCTGGTTTCTGACATAACTTCTTGATGACTTTTTTCTATTTATATATTTTAACATAATCTTCATGTTATTGTAATCTTAATTAGATTTACATTGTTTATTTTTTACTTTAATTACTGCTGAAGAAGACTTTATGAGTTCGAAACGTATCTTTCAATTATTTATTTTGATTAAAATTTGTAATAAATTATGTTATTTTTTACTACATCTACTTGTTCGACTTGATGGACTCTATACTGTATATCTGTCTCTCTTCTTTGCATCTATATTTTTAGAGATTATATCTTTGTATTTTTATTTTTTTTCTTCATTAAAAGGTTTTTCTTTTTTTTTTATATGCAAGAAGCTTATGTTCACTCTATTATTTTCTATGTTATAATATCTAGAATAATCGAGTTCTTCAGTTCTTAGTAAATTATCCATAAGAGAGGGACTTGTCAGAAGGAAATCATCCCTTCATTGGGGACAACTTCGTAATTGAAAAGTTGCGATATAACAGATGATAATTGCATCGATCAATGATTAAAAGAATGCCGGAAATGTGTATATTTTGAATGATTAATATAATCATATCATTAATATATTGTTATCATAGGAAAGAATTATGAAAATATATATTTATTAATAATATAAATTTATAGAATGATTACATCGCGATGTGGGTTTTCTTGATTGAATATAACTTTTCAGGAGGTTTTTTCTCAACCAAAATTCTACGAGTTTAGTGTAAAATGTACGATGATAATACTGCGAGAGGATATTGTCTCTCATGGATTTTCTTCTCATCAAATGAGTTTTCCTTGCCCGGCTAATTCTCATCTATCTCTCTCTCTCTTTTGCTAGCTATCCCGCATCTCGCGGCAGTACGTAATTAAAATTGCAAATCCGAGTTAACCAGTATACCCAGGCGTCTCGTTCTAGTCAAAGGCTCTTTCGCGAACCACGCGCATTTGCGATACAAACAAATTTGTTTATTTTTATTTGGCTTTCACGAACCTCCAGAAAAGGAGATTGCCGGTCACCCAGAGGCAGTGAGGAAGGACGAGACGATTGTGGGGCGAGGGTGACCTGAGGGCAGGGAGAATCGAGACCGAGGAAGCTTGGAAAAAGTTACACTCACCCGCCACGAGGCGGTTCATTAGGTATTGTAATCCGCGCCAGTTCCGCCGCTAATGAAGATAATGGCATTAAAGCATTTGGCAGGTACCAAACGGAGTGCACAAAGCCGATCGTTAATTCGATCACGGCAATATTGGCGAGCGGAAGAAAAAGACTCGATCCGAAGCCCCGAGTTGCTCGTAAACTCCACGCCCGACAGTTAATGACACCGAGTGTTCCGCGAGTTCGAAATGGTAAGGCGGGACGCTGAGAGCCTTTGAAATATAAGATCTTGATTGACTTGTCCCAGATGCATTAACAATAATTTGATTAATTTCTACCGAACCGCGATACGTTTCCCTCAAGTTATTTTGTCTCTCAATTATGTAATAAAGTCTTGTGACAAATATAAATTTGCACTTGAAGATTTTATATAAAAAAATGTTATATAAAAATGATGTAAGTCAAAGCTAAAAAATTTTCGAATAGGTCAATTTCTTGAATAATTTTCGGTTAATAGTAAGAGCAATATAAAAAAACTTTAATGTTTCTCTTAAAAACATTAAACACTATTTAAGAAAATAATTTTGTAATTACTTATTTTTTATCGAATTTTTTGGTTTTACAAGGTAGATCAAATTATTATTGTTTATAGTTATTATTGAATATAGTTATTATTGAAAAATCCATTGACATATCTAATTGATGGATATCTTTTTGTTTCAAACGCGTTAAAAAAAGTAGAAAATCAAAATAATATCTAAAACTTTATTCAAAAATTTTATATACATTTATGAAAATATTTTTCTTATTAATATTAATTTATATCTAATTGCAGAGAAATATTTTTCTTATTAATATTAATTTATATCTAATTGCAGAGAGAGAGAGAGAGAGAGAGAGAGAGAGAGAGAGAGAGAGAGAGAGAGAGAGAGAGTTGCAATAGATTAGCTAAATTATTGAATGCTCAGATCAAACTATAATATTGTTTCATATTTTAATTTAGATTGAAATAAACGCCGTATTATAACATGTAATTTCTCGTGATATGTAATCTTGAGGGAGTTTACTTAAATGACATGCCGTTAATGGAAAACCCGACATAACAGGGGGCAGAGGGGTAGTTCGTATGGACAGCAGATACGAGACTCGCCTCGGTGGAACTGTGTGTCTTAGAAAGTAAACAAGTTGCTGGTCGCCCAGTAAATATAGCGTTAATAAAATATACGTACTCGCCGACCGTTGCTGGCGCTCTTCTAACGTTTACTCCTGTGCTATCAAGCGGCCTTAATTCCCGTTGAACTCTTGGTAATTATGGTAGTTTAGTACCGCATGGCGCTATGAAGAAAAAGGGAGGCGGCGACAGAGAGCCCAAGCGCGGGCCGTTAAATATTCAAATTGTATTTAAATTGTTACCGTTACTTCAGCGTTATTCGTTCGTCTCATTTGCCTCCACTTTTCATCGAGGTTCTTCGCGAGTCTCATCCTTCTTTCTCTTTTATTTAGAACTTAAATTTCGCGAACTCGATATTTGTTTTATGAGAGTTCATCTGATATTGAAAAATATCATACACATATGTCTGGCATCATTATGTTTTCAAATATATGTGCATTTATGGTTGAAAAACATTAAATATGAATTTAATTTTATTTATCAGGATTCTTGATAGAAATGTAGTTTTTCTAGCACCCATTTAGTTAAATACTATCTAATAATATTACTTTCTCATTGTAACAATATTGGGAATGGATAAGAATTTGATAGAATTTTATTGAGTACCTGCGAAGCAGGTTTCCTGGTAAAAATATGTGCAATTTACGTAAACAATCTGTCCAATTGTATACTTAATAGGTTATTATTAAAGTTAAAATATTGCATACATTTATTATTTTGTTTTTATATAGTTTTTGCCAATAAATAAATTCAGATATTGCGCTTCTTGTGTGAGTAGTAACTGCTGGCAAAGCGTTACATCTTGATTGAAATAGAATTTTACTTTTTAATTATTATACAGTTATTATACAAAAAGTTAATATAACTGTCTAGTAACTGCTTAAAAAGCATGAAATTTCTACCGATACTAAAAACAATTTCTAAACCTCACACTTTTATTCAACTCGATTTTTCCTTATTCACCTCTTTATCTGGTTCACAGCTCGCGATCTTTACATTTGTAGGATTGCTAGACAAAAGGTAAAAAGCAGCCCTCGGCAGGTTTTAACGTTCTCAATATATATTCGAAGGGTACATTGCGAGAAGGAAGAAGAGAGAGATGCGGCCAGCAGGCTCGAAGGGCCGAGACTAAGGTGGTTTTCCGTAGGTGATGTTGTAGCCTTAGGGGTTGTCGAAAGGCGGCGGTTCAGTGCGCGGAGGCGGAGTGGCGTGTGGGCGAAATGAAGCATTCCTTTACGAGGGCTCTTACTGCTCGTAAAGTCGACTTTATGATGATAATTACAGGAGAGAGTAGTAAATCTGGTTGGCGAAAGGCCTCGCTTGGCCGAACCAGCTTGTAGGTACTACGATTCGGCCAACGCGTCCTTCCGGTAACACGTAGGTATACGCGAGCGTGTAAACGCGTTCCTCAATTTCGTAATACGCTGGGAGAATTAGATACGCTAGGTGGAACTAACACTGCCGTGTTGTACTCTGAGTGTCCGCAGCCATTGGATCTTCGAATTATTGTCACAAGAATTCTTTTGCGAAACGGTCACTGACGTAACGGATTTATTAGACTCGCGATTGAGTCACCTTTATGACAAAATGGAGGTACTTTTATGCGAAAACTGCTTCGCACAGTTCGAGATATGACGTCTGTAACCATATTTTACTGTGATAATAAAGAAGAAAAAGTTTTGCAATGACATTGAAAAACTGGTAACTTAGCGAAGAAAAATTTAATACATTATGTTAATCTTGATGACTCGACTATCACTAAATACCGTATTGATATCACATTCAAGTATGTTTGCTGTCGTGATATATTCCGAGATGGTGTGTGAAGAGTAAAACCATCTGTAACAAATTTCCGCGAGCCGGCTATGAGACCACCTCGTCACAAAGTAGTTAATAATTACTACTAATTGCCATGAAACGGCGCAGCATCCCACCTGGCATTGCACAATTATGAACTTTGTTGCGGCTAAATTTCCTTCTATCGTTTTACCCGCGCTGGTGGAAACTTTGTAACTCGTGCCATTGCATATCTCAGATGCAAGTATTTCCCTAGATAGAGAAACGTTTTGTATTACATATATATTTATTAAATATAATATAATTGATAGATATTACATAACCGTATGATCTTTCATATGTGTACTAAATATTCCATACCTTCTTTCAATTGTAAACTTGGCAAAGAATCGCAATTAATCGATATTTTTTAATAAGTTTTTACAAGAACGAAAGACTCTTAATTTTAAAAAACAATATCGAGAGTATATAGGGCACATAAGAGTAAAATATGAAAAAGTAAACATATTTTAAAATATGTTTTAAAAAATGTTTTAAAATATTTGGTTTTTATTTGACTCTTATGTGCTCTGTATACTTTTGATATTGTTCGATATTTTTCAGTAAAATCTTAATTTTGTCCTTTCTTTCATTTTTGATCATTTCTATTATATAACTAATATAAGTAATTAAAGTCATTCATCTTCTCAGTTTATCATTTCTATGTCAAAGTAGACTCTAGGTTATGCTTTATGGCAGTTGCCTTTTTTTGCATAGTTCTCGAAACATTTAAAATATAAGTAGCAATTATGAATAGCAAATTATACTTTTAAAATATCCGTGAATTACTTTGAATAACTGATGATTATATTAGATCTGCTAATTAAGTTAAATTGAAGAAATATTTAAAACATTTAAAAATATTTTCCTATGAGAAATATTTTGAAGGATTGATTTGATAACAATTAATTTTTATCATTATTCTAAACAAAAGTTTTAAAATTACTTTCATAAACAGATTATCTTTAATTTTAATAATAAATGATTTTTATATTTGTTATTTTGTGTAAAAAAAATTAGAAATTTTCTGTGATATATAAAGATATTCTCTTAAATTTCACGTCTCTGATAATTTCGTGTATAAAAGAGCGATTTTGTAGAAGGATTACGACAAGTTGGCGAGATTTCCAGTTCTTCGTGAATCTCTCTCGCGTGTATCTAGAAGCAGTTATCGGCGGGTGCAATCAAGCAAATCATGAAGTTGTTTGGAGAATCCGGCCGGCGGGGTCGACAGGGTCGCACAAGGATGCCCTTAAGTGCCCTAAGGAGACTCCTTTTCGTTCCAACCCCACTGGTCTAACGCCCTTACGTTCACGAGCTGGTGTACGAGCAGTGAACGAGGGGATTGCTCGATGGAGTAGTCGTTCGGATATGAGCATCGGCATCCTAGGAACTATGTATGTTCAGTTCAGATCCATATTATATTATACTTATGTTCTACTCATGTCAACAAGAGTTTAACCTTTTCTAATCGACATATGTAGTATATGTAGTATATGTAGTATAATATATTTCGCCGAATTTTCTTAAGTTGACGGATTTCGCGAAGCTTTTTGTTTTTCTTTTAGATTAATAAACTTTTCACTAAAGTTTTTTTTTATGTTTTATTTTATTTTAATTTCTTAATTGCGACATTTAATATCGATAGATTTTACGTGTAGCAAAAAAAATCGTCTTTCTTTTTTTACGAGATTGAGCGTTTTTTATATTTTATATTATGCAGTCAGGAAATTTTAGTGCGTCGCAAAACGTTCGTTTTTTTAGAGACTTTGTTGAAGTACGGGTTATGCGTCAGCGTGAATGCTTTGCATCCCTGAGCATCGCTCTTCGTCGACTGCAAGGTACCTTTCGACTTCGTTTCCATATCGAATTACATACGAGAAAAAGTTTCAGGTCTGGCTTCGAGGGGACGGGGTATAAGTTTGATATGGATATAGGGAGTCGAATATCTCTGCCTATCTCGTTTCCTCGTCTTCTTCACGGTCTACTGTGAAGATATGTCTCGGCAACCGACACCCTGACGTTTCCCAATACTTTTTTCAGGTGATAGAACGAGCTCTGATTTGTCGCCGACTTTAATCTCAAAATTGTCCACGCTCAAAGCAATATAAGAGCAACAGCTTTCGTCTACTACGTTAGATCTTTTAAAAGGATACATAAAAATTTAATGTTAACTTAATATTTGTCGAAAGATTTATGTACAATAACATGATAACATTTTTTTTAATTAAGAAAGAAAAACTCTTTTGCCGAATTATTATCAGTTATAAAAATTTATAATTTACAATATTAACAATCGGATTCATAATCAATTATTGAATTTTTTAATAGGTTTAGTAGGTTTTCAATAGATAATGTAAAATTTTTATTTGAACACAATTTGCGACGCGACGAGGTCGCAAAGGTTCAGCTATGGTCAACAGTTTACATACAGAGTGTCCAAGCAACTGGCCAAGAGTTAATTTGTCAATATTGCTAATCATGCGCACCGTAATCAAATAAATCGACCAAGTTCTGGCGACGGTCCGTGCAGAATCAATTTGCTTCCTCCTGGCCTTCCAGTCGCCTGGGTTTGCGCAAGGAATTGGCCACTCTGAATTCAGGCGATGGTCCATTCATCTGGAAACACGATACAAACTGCGGGAATGTGGCAAGGAAAGACGATTTATTGTTCTCCGTCGGGCACTATTTTAGTTTTAGCAGACACATTTTCTATCTTTGACAATTGATAATGCAAAATTTTAAGCACGAAACAAATAATAAGGGAAAAAATATACTTAATTAAAATAAAAACGTTTAATTCGGATATTAATCTAATAATTAATTTAACGCGGATATTAATAACTTTTAAAAAATGTAATTTTTTAATAAAGTTTTATACAAATAACTCGAGCGCAAAATACTTTTCTTGACAATCAAACTATAATATGAAGTCGTTCTATAGCTAATAATAAAACGCGATTGACATCTCAACAAAAGTATCGAAGGCATCGCGAATAGTCTAAATTTGAATTAGATATTTGTGTGAGAAACGAAGACAATAGCTGCCTTTGGAAAAGGACATTGGCAAAGGGAAGGTAGTAGGAGGAAGCATTTGTAATTCCGATTAGTCGGGACCTGGTGCAGTCGCCGAGGAGAAGACACCGAACTTACTTCCAGCGAACTTACATGCAGCGTGCGGCACTTTTAGCTCGCACGTTTCGACAGTCTTCGGGGGTAGAGAGGGTGGCCTTGCGGCACTTGTGAGACGGGAATATTCGAGACTAGTACATACTACTGCCACTTCTATACGTGACGTCGAGATGTACGGCTCTCTCTTCCTTTCTCTATTCTCTCGTGTCTCTCTTTCGCTTATTCTCCCCGATATCCTCCTCATCGTTCATCGCTCTCTCTCTCTCTCTCTCTTTCTCTCTCTCTCTCCTTCTCTCCTCCATTTGCTCCCTCTCGCTCGCTCTCTATCTCTCATGAATAGCATTGCGATAAATTCGATTAAAACTTCCGTGGTCCTCGGTGGCTTCCATTCCACCCCCGCACGTCGCATGAGGAGAGGGGAAAGGACAGGGGACAAGAAGTCGCGGAAAATCCAGTAAACAGTCGTCATGGCTCGATCGATGAATGCAGTGTACTGCTGAAAGCCAGCCGACTGAATCCGTCTCTGATCGGTATTATCAGTAATTTAAAGTTGGCACGGAGTGGAGTAGGTAGCATTTCGAAGCCGAATGACATCGGTATCGCCCGTGATTCCGGCGTGCGCAAGTAGCTAGAACGCATCGCTACGATTCACTGCTACGATGCGACGTAATGTCGGATACAGCATCTGCACGTATCTCAGTGATTCTAGAGAATCGCGGTTGCGGTCAGCTTTTATGGAAGAAATTTTTTCTTCCATAAGGACAAGAGAATGATCGAGTTATGCAAAGTACCAGAGAATTACAGAAACCTTGAGTCAAGGACGCACGTAAATTTCTATGTTTAATAAAATTTTAACACTAAATATATTTATCACAATTATTAATACTTAATTTCAAAACTAAGCGTAATATAAAATATTAATAAGTATAATATCTACATAACTATAATAAGTATTATATCTACATAACTATCCCTAACTTTTTTAATATTATAATTATATATTAGTTGGAAAATTTGTGTTAAATTAATAAAAAATAGAAAGTACAAATATTATGTAAAAATTAACACAAAAAATGTTTGTTTCTTTAAAAAAAAAATTTTTTTCTTTGACAATTTGCAAATAAACTGAAAATATATTTCTTAAGTAAGATTAATATTTATTAAATTTACACATCTTCTTTTATTCTTTTGTTAGAAATTACTAAACGTATATATTATCTTTATGTTATTTGCTCACTTATAAATTGTGTTATTTTAACATTAAGAAATGTTAATTATCAATTTAACATAAAAT
>NW_017259305.1:1055391-1057562 GCF_001594045.1 Atta colombica | reverse complement strand
ATTGAATTATTTAAGCATTAAAGATCTAGCTTCGACCGGTATCGGCATTTAATTTCTAATTCGTATCTAGGTAGTGTTCTCACACGTGACGGTAAAAATAAGATTCTTATTGTATATATAATTTTATTATAAATTTTGACTGCAAATTATTTGAATAAATCGCTTATATATATATATAATTCTATGGAAAATTGGTCTTTTTTGCGCAATGAAACACGCGAATCTTTCTTATGTTTATCATCATTAAATAGCCAATATACTTCTAGCAAGGTCGCTCAGTTAATTCTCCGACACTTTGTATTGCTTTTTGTGCCGTTCTTAATTACTGCTTGTTCCTTGTTGGTGAGCCCCGGAGTTGGATGAGGAAGCAGGTTTCGACGACCTGGTGCGGTTCATAACTCATCTTCAGGAGCAATAGAAAAAAGCTCGGGCCTTTCTAGGTGTAGCGGATGGTGAAAGAGGAGCTCTTCGAGGAGGAGCATGCTGCTCGCTCCTACGGCACATACTTGAGAAAGTTTCGGGCTCGCGGCAGGATAGCGGACGTAGCAGAGGGGCGCGAAACAGTTTTGAAGTGCTTGCTAAATGTTGCGGAAAATAATGACTGATGGTAGTTGCGCCCCAAGCAGGATCGGCCTGCCCTCGGCCATCGTCAACATGATAACTATCGTTACCGGTAACATCAACACTTCCTGTTACCAAGAATAATTATCGATATCCTTGATAATATTAGACTAAACTCCGAATCTTCCTTTCCTATACTTGTTTTGTTTTAATTGAAAATTTCAAAATAATCGTTGCGTGGGAAATTAAAAAAATTTATTCGAACTATCTGTACTTTGAGTACTTAGTTGAAGTAAATCTGATTAAAAAATTGAAAGTTTTTTGAAGATTTTCTGATTTTGGAAAACTAATTTTTAAAAATCTTTATCAATTTATCGTCAGTTTTACTTGCAACTAATTGGACTTTACATCGCGAGAAGTTTCGTGAATATAGTCTCTACATCGAATGGAAAGCAATTGAATAGCAGGAAAGTAATAAGATCAGTTTTCAAAGTTTTACGATTTCCTCCTGACGTCATGACTGCCACGAGTTTAAAAAAATTTTTAAATCGCGCAAAAAGTATATATCATTATGAGAATTAATTTAGGATAAATCTGTATATATAAAAGATAAAGATTTTCAAAATCTAAGAATTTATCTAAATTAGCAGATAATATATTAAATTTGTAGAATAAATAATTTATGATTTATCGGTGATATTGTAATTGCGAATTATACAAGCAAAATTGTAAAATGCATTTGCGCTCTTCATTACTTGACTAGCCTCTTTAAATTTACCGATATATTTGGCTGCCGGTGGCGAAGAGGTTGTTGTTGTGACTTTGAGTACGCGCACCCAGAACCGAGTTCGAAACGGAGGCGTATTGTCCAAGAGTTCGGAGTAGGTATTGTCGACCCTTCCAATATATCATCGTGCCAGGACACCAACTTTGGCCAATAATCCCCTAAACATACTTAGACCAGCTGAATGCCACTGACGCCCCGTGGCATCTAAGCCGAATTGAAAATGAATCATGTCGATCGGACCTTTCGTGCCTAATGTTCCAACAGTTACTTCCAATATTTTGTCTGAATAGTTCCGTCTTGCGATATAATATTTCGAAATATTTGTCAAGATTGATTATGCTTGTTTTATTTTCGTTCTCTAAATTGCGATACAATTGAAATTGAAAGCAAAATCATAAAGCGTATAAACTTTATTTTTTAATAAAAACTTTTTAAATATATATAAATATATATAA
The DNA here is from genome assembly GCF_001594045.1 of Atta colombica. Taxonomy (NCBI): domain Eukaryota; kingdom Metazoa; phylum Arthropoda; class Insecta; order Hymenoptera; family Formicidae; genus Atta; species Atta colombica. Next base: position 1,055,759 of record NW_017259305.1, on the reverse strand, counting down.
ATTCTGTCTTAAATATATATAAAAATTATACTAAAAAGTATTTATAAACAAGATAATTCTTCCGTTGTCTACGGGTTTAATACGAAATAAATGATAATAGTACATTTTTTTAGAATCGTTCGTTAGAACAATTAAACTTTTACTATTTCAAACATTCATGGAAAGAAATGAAATTAGGACAAAGAGATCGAAAGAGAGTGTTTTGGAGATGCATGAATTCTGAACAAAAGAAGAACATGATCTCATCAGATATTGTTTGTATCATACGTTAAAATACATTCGAAGATGCGAATTCTATTCGCGGAGGGGATACTCTATCCCTTCTGCCTTAAGTTTTCGAATATAGCAGTGTCAGTGGTTTACGAGTT
>NW_017259305.1:1046592-1055291 GCF_001594045.1 Atta colombica | reverse complement strand
GGGGGGGGAGGGAGGGAGGGGGGGCAGTATACACGCACAGACGGTACGCACACAGACGCGAACAGAGTCTGCCAGAACATTTCTGGAGTAGGTAACTACTTGTTGTTTACGGGGAAGTAACTTTCCTGCGAACGAATCGGCTCGCGCGAGAACTTTCCAGGATGTATGCTCTTCAAAGTTAATGCTCCGGTAACGGCACTGCCTGCTGTAGTGTCCTCGAGGGCTTTTCGTCCTCCTTCGACACTAGGTCTCGGTTAATAATTCTTCGCCGCTTCTGTTTGAAAAGACGAACATCGCAAGGAGAAACAAACGACGGGCTGTTAACTTTAAGTCTTAGTATCGTTCTAAATCGCTCTTTTTGTAATTGCAATTGAAATTGTCTGTAATGAGGAGGACACTGTATTGTTTAATTAATGAACTATCTACTTTGTATTTTAAAAAATAGGGATGTGTTGATTAATACAAGAAATTGGCATATTTCTGGATCATGTGTAAATAATACAATGAAGAAAATATTCTCCAAACCAATTATAGGAAGCAAAAGTTTTTAAAACTGGAATATACGTGTAAGATGTACAAAGTCTATCAATTTCATTATTCATCTCTTAGTAAAACAAAACAATATTTAATCAAGTCTTAAAATATAGTCAAGTTTCTTTGCTTTTCTGTAATAATCGTAACTTGTTACATTGCTGCTAAAAAATTTTAATATCACAATAAAATTATTAGATATATACATATCTAAGGAAAGATTTTAGCTAAATAATTAAAAATACTGGTTAATATTTTCTAATTTTAGAATACTATATTTAGAATACTATATTGACAACTCAGCATTTCTGCTACAGACATTAATTTTAAATTAGAGAAACTATCTTTAGATGAAAAAAAGTATTAGAATTTCAGAAAAATCTTATATACACGTAAGCAATAAATAATAAAAATTAACAGAAGAGGAAACTCAGGAGGATGAAAGAAGGATCTTGAAAGAATTTCTTTTCAACTCTGTCGCATTTTAATATGTCGCTTGCAATTATGATTACACGTGTCGCTGATGCAACTTTTTTTTCGGATATTGTCGCAAGATATTGAAATGAAAAGAATAGGGTTGTTAAAGCTGGGCAGTTGAAACCGAAACATTGTGCGTGTGCAGACCACTGACGAGAATTAGAACGAAAAGCGCGGGTGGATGAACAAGTGGGTGGCCAGGGGTTGAAAGGAGGTAGGAGGTGAGGCTGGGATGGTGGTGTAAATCGGATGGTGGAAGTGGTATCGAGGTCAGTGCGTTTTTCGCCTGCGCGTCGCGATGCGCGTTACGGCCCTGCACAAGGTGGGTCGACAGGACGGTGGGCGTCTGCGTCCTTAGTGCGCCGGCCGGGTTTCGAACCTCGAACCCACGATTGGGCTTCCACCATGGTACCAGGAACGCCCAGGATCCGCCAAAACCCGCGGGATGGCATGTACGTGGGCGGCAGATACGCCTCCGTGTCTTTTCTTCTTCCTCTTCTTCTGCTTGCTACCCTTATTCCACTTCCTTTTTCTTCCATCCTCGTTTTCTCCTCCTCCTCCATCTCCTCCCCCTCCTCCTCCTCCTCCTTCTTTTCCTCCTCCTCTTCCTCCTCCTCCTCCTTCTCCTCTTCTGCTCCTCCTCCTCCTCCTACTTCTCTTTCTCTTCGTTCTGCTTTTCTTTCACTTTTTTCCTCCGTTGCTAAGGCACGCAGTTGAGCGGCTCGTTCCACTATGGTGCACCTATGTGCTCAGATGTTGCGGTGACGTTTTTCCTTTTCTTGTCTTAACGCTTGAGCTTTTACGACAGCGCGCGCGACATGCTTCACAACGATTTTCTCTTTTTTTTTTATTAAATGAATATTGCCACTATGCCAATATTAAAATCAAAATTCTTAAAGTTACAGAATGTCAGTAGTTTAGTTGCGATGATAGTAATATTAATTTTTGACATTTTATTTAGGTTTTAGGATTTGTTTTGCTGTCATTTATGCACCTTCTCTGATGAGCAGTTATCTAGCTAAAGAAATTATGATAAATAGTCAGTCGTAAAAACTTGTCAGTCTTTTGCCAATCACTTACGCGATTCGTATAACTTATCTAAGATACAGACTTCAGCCTCTTATATTGCATTGCTGGAACGAAGAAGTAGATTTAGTCCTTACGTGTATTTAGCCTGAAATCCATAAAACCGAATGACTCGAACTTTGTCCGATAAAAGGTGTGTTTCCTCCTTGTTGTATTCTTGTTCTGAAATGTCTTCGATTCAACTATCCCCTCTCCCTCCCTCCAACTAATAGTAAGTTTCAAACCGATTTTTTCTCAGCAAAAATTTATAAGGACATTTCTTAATGTATTTAACATTATAACTTGATGATCTCTGTAGTCAAGCATTTAGCATATAAATAAGTGATTAAACTATTTTTAATTAGACTTATATATTGTATTATAATAAAAACTAAATACAAAATTGATTTTGAATATATCTTCGATAACATAAGGTACAAAAATTAAAATATTATAGTATATGATGATAATGCATAATAGAAAATGTATAAATAGATGCAGAGACAATATAGGTAGAGTATAGACAAATATAGGCAGAGTATTATAAATCACATTGTTAGAAAAGAAGTTTAAGGAATGATAATTTATTTAAGATACCTAAAATAAAGAGAAATAAAGAGAAATAAAGAGATAATTTATTTAAAAAAAAAACATTCAATCAATAATTCTGCATGTTTTTTAAATAAATCAATAAATGTCATGATTTCTGATCTCTCAAACATGTTCTATCACAACAGTAGTATTTGACAGCTTCTATAGTCACATCTATGAACGTGATACATTGGCAAGGAAGGATTGGGTTAAGAAGGGGTGGTAAAAGGTCTCTCAGCGGACGCGAAAGCCGTTAATGCCAAGAGAGAGCCGAGAGGTAGTAGGTTTCTCCCTTCGGTAAACCGAGTTACGCGACTCGGAGAACCCTTTGCTTCTTTCCGGATCTAATTAGGGGCCCTTTAGAGCGGTGTAATGCGCCTTTAATCCAGTGGAGGCATCGCCCATAGGCACCCCGTTGCTTCGTCCTCCTCTTCGCGAGCTACTTTCGGCTAGCGATATCAGTTCCACTGACAGTCTATAGAGCGAGACCAACATCGACTAATGATTCCCAAAGGTATGTGATATATACCGGATTAATCGTCGTCATCCTCGATAGTTTGGATGGTTTGATCATCCGGACGGGGATTTCCGTGTTCCTAAATGGCCACAACGAATTATTTAGTAGAAGGGAAATAAGCTTACAGTAATAAGCTTCTCTCTAAGAGAGAAATCGCATCTCTTCTCTGTCGTGATCAGCATCTTACTTCACTTAATGAGAGTATCTCACTAATGCATCAACCAGCTTTCAAAAATATATTTTAAACTATATCAGCCTTTATCATTACATTAGAGCATATATTAGAGAATCTCTAGAACTAGATACTAAATTAAGAATAACTAAATTTTTTTAATGCTTAGATACCAATTAATTTTCAAGTTTAAGATTGAAAATTAAAAAATTCTTTTTATTATATTTCAGAAACGAAAAGTATTTTTTATAATTCTAAATATTATTTTTACAAAGTATTAAATTAAAATTTGATTAATAATAAAATTATAATAAAAATTAAGGTTATAGAGAGTAAAAATTATGATAAATAATCGTTTTGTTAATTCCATATAAATTCCATACAAAAAATACTATAAAAAAATTAAAATTCGTATTTTTTCAAAGAACATATAAAAAAAAATAGTTTCCATCAATTGTATCGTAGCATTGTATATTTGCTTTTACGTTGTCTTTCCTAGAAGTTTAAATATATTATTGTAATATATTAATAACACAAACTCACAAAAAAAAGGTATCCTGTGCTAGAGTAGAGACCTAGCTATTCTTATATACTTTGAGTCGCTGAATCTAACATCAAAATAAAATCATCTAGGATAAATTTTCAATTTAGAGCGGAAAAATATTTTTTTCCATTTTTGATCCACTTTTTCACTCTGAGATTGAAAATTTTGGATGGTCCTATCTTGATGTCTGATTCGTATTCAAGGACTCAAAATAAGAAGCTGGATCTCCACCCCAGCACAGGGTATCTTTTTTTGTGGGCCTGTGTAATTTTCACTGCATCTGTTTATAGAGTTTAATGAAATGATTTACGTTGATATAAATATTGTTTCTAAATAATATATATCCAAAGTTTCTATACGTTAAGATTACTGCTTCAACTGCACTATGTATTGTGCAAAATCGATACGTTCTCTTTGTTTTCGAAGTTAGGAGTGACTCTTTTGTCGACGATTTCCAGCACGATTTCGAGGGATAGCCGCTATTTAAGGACAATTTAATAGCGCGGACACGTCGTTTTATTGACTTATTTGTTTGCGTGAATTTCGAACGGGTTGTTTTCGCCGTCCATGGCATGTCCACTGGTCTTATGCGCAGAGACACTCCATTACTTACAATTCTTACGAGAGACATTCTCACGATTTTGCCATCCGTTCTCAATCGGTTTATTGTCGTTCGTGTAATATCAGAAAGCTGATACTAAAGATCTTTATGACGTGAAAATGGCGCTTGTAAGTTGAGAGAGAGAGAGAGAGAGAGAGAGAGAGAGAGAGAGAGAGAGGACTTGCAATTTTTTTTAATAAGATTGAATTAAAAATCTATCTTAATTGCGAGATAAATTTCGAATAAATAATGTTATTTCATTTTTAGTATCTACAAATATTTAAATAAAGACAATTTCACGTTTATTTCGTAAATTGTATAATATAAAACATGAATTAAGCAGACTTTGAATAAAAAATATAAAATATTATAAAATAAATATTATACAATAGATCGGTAATTGCTTTAGATAATTTAATGACTTTTAATAAAAGGATAAGAGAGATCTACTTAATATTATCATAAATACTAATTAAAATTACATCTATATTTTTTGCAATAATATAATTAAATTTTGCCTTAATAAAAAGATGCGATATATAATATGAAAATTGTTAGATAATGATGCTTTGCAAACGAAGTCAGCAACGATTTCCTGAAATCATGTTTGTCGATTAAGAGACGCAAGGAAAGGTATGGAGATCGTTTGGCTTCTGCATCGTCCGAGGTAGGAAAGAGGGAGGAGATCGGGGACTACCCCCTCGAGACGTATAACAGGCTTAGAGGGGAACCGAGTAACTCCGTATTTAACCCTCTCACACGGCGGAGGAAACGTGCACCACACGAGTTAAAAGACGACCAAGCTTGAGTGCCTTGCCGTGTTGATGCCGCGAGGGATGCGGTCACCCTCTCGGACCTTTCGTTCGACGACAATTAGCCTTCCACTCTAGAAGTACCGTCTCCCTTCATCCCTGAAAACGTCTCTGGTGACAATTAGAGCGATACATTGACCAAAGGTGTCCACAGAGTTTTCTGTCGAGATCATTGAAAATTTGCAATTGTGATGACGCAAAAAAAACATATAATTTAACTTGATAAAACACGAACGTGTGATGTATCCATGGCATTTATTTTTTCAAGATGATAATCTTTCGTAGATACTCACATTTTATTCGAGAGACGTTCTGAGAAATGTTCTTAGGATGTAAAAACGTTCTCTGGATATCTTTAGAATGTCCCTGAAGAGAGACATTTGTGCTGTATGAGTATTAGACTTCTGATTTTTTCTTCCGAGTTTTTTTTTAAACTTTCCTAGTTTACAATTTAGACATTATGCAATTGTATCTTCAATTGACAAGATAGAAGATAGAAATAGTAATATCAGTACAGACAATGTTCATGACGATTTTGAGGGAGGTACATGGCTTGAAAGAGCATTATATGGGAAAAATATGTGAAACTGGGGGAGAATATTATCATAGCGGTCATCGTGATGTACGTGTAACGTAATATGTAAAATATTTATAGCATAGAGGGGTCGGTGCATCATGACATCGATGCGGTCGTACGAAACATGTGGTGCTACTTCTACTTCGATATTTCATCTTAGATACTCAAGAACAATCTTTTTATCGGCACCCAAGAGAACTCGTTGGGCCCTTATCAAAGAACGTCGGACGATCTACCGTACCCTGAAATCTAACCAGACGGCGAGAGACAAACTTCCTAGTCGTGAGCGAAATGATAAGTTGGAAAGATCTTATTCGGAATTCCCTAAGGATATTTTGACTTTACTATCGCAGGAATGCCGTTGCTATTACTAAATATCTTAGCTTATAACTTACTTTTGTTATGGTCATTAGACAAAGATATATATACATATTTGTGATTATTTATTGACACTAAAGTGCCAACGTGTCAAGTATTAACGTTTTTCTACTTATTAAAAGGATCAAACGAATATAAGTTACTTTAAAAATAAAAAAAGTGATAAAAACCAAATATTTCATGGTATAAAGGACATTATTATTGAAAAATTAAAAAATTTTAAAATTACATCATTTATATAAGAAATATAAAATTAGTAAAAAATGATTAAATTAATAACGACTGCTCCTACTTTTAGTGTGATCTAATTATTTAAGTATTATCATCGCATTATTTCGTGATTTCGTTTAAAAAAATACATACATTGAATTGTCAGGAGACGAGAAGAGTCAAATAATCAAGACGTTAGTATATCTTCACTTCATCATAAATTTAAATTCGTTTAAGCACGAAGTTGTTTAAGATTGCCGATGGCAATATTGAGATGTTCACCAAGTAATTCGATTTTACGGTGTTCTACTTTTAATTAGCATTTTGCACTTGATACGGTCGATTCAAAGATAGTTTATATCGGCGGACTAAATTAGCGATTGCATAAATTCATTGCCAAGAAGTTAACGTTTGCTTCGAAAGCGCGAAACTTGGAAGAGGTAGGAACACGTCGGCGCGTAAGAGCTTGTGGATTCTCCGGCAAGACCGGAAACGGCGGTCGATTCGGTAGTCCGCGGGACTAGCCTGAGGAACGAAAGTGGGATGGAAGATTTCCGGGCAGGAAGAGTGAGTGCAGGGAAGAGAGGCGAGGGTGAGAAGAAAATATTCAGAATTTAGCACGCTTATTTCACGGTCGCGGACGGCACGCGGACGAAAGTGTTTCGAACAAAGTTTTAACCGTGTCTAATGGCGAAACTTGGCGAACTCGACTCCGGAGTTCGACTGCCGGTAACCGCGGACATAGGACGGCGGCGGGGAAATGCAAGCGAGGAAAGTGTCGTAAAAAATATTTTAACGATAGTCCACTTTCTGGGGAACTTCCCCATCTGCTTGTTCCCCTCTTAACTATCTGTCGTCCGTTTATTTGGCGCAATACTCGCCTTGTCTTATCATAACTTGTAAGGACTCGACTCTGTTTCCATCGCAAACCTTGACCTATCCCCTATACAGTAGAGTAGTACGACCTTGGTAGGAGCGAGTGACCTTGAATATTACCGCGCGAAGACTCCCTCGCGACTCGATACCGAAGTTCCCAAGACTTTCCGCGGCGCGAAAGCGAAGAGCCTTGTTGTCCTGAGCGCAGACTCCGTAAAGTTTGGCTACCTGGTTGAGTTCTATAACCTGTGTTACGGACGGATCTAATTCCAACTTCGTCGAGTACTTTTACAATTTCTCTAAATCTTTTAGTTTTGTCGAGATATAATTTTTTAGCAAAGCAAACCAACATGGGAAAAATAAAATCTTGCAGTGTAATTGACATTACAGTTATTGTAGACATATACTACACTGTTTTTATATATTTTTTAAAATAATATCTTATTTTTAGCATTTTTTTCATCGTGATAAACGATTTGACTTTTCAATAATTATGTCTTTTATACTGATGAAATATTTAGTTTTTCATTACTTTCTTTATTTTTATATTGTAATCTATTATCGCTGGATCTTTTTAGTGAAGAAATAAGAAACATTGATGCTCATGTTAGTGAATGATACAGAAAATAAGTTATGTAAGCTAAAATAAAAAAATAATAATATCAGTATTGTTATTTTTCCTGTATTATTCCTGTTATTTATTACATTTTTCTAAATAAATTAATGTCAAAGATTAATTAATTCAATTTCAAATTAATTTTATTTAAGTAAATAAAACTTGCTATTATTAGTAGGTATGTAGTTTTTTAGTAATTTTTTGTTTAACTTACTTTTCGGGATATACCATTGTACGATTGTTACCGGAGGCTCTAGAAGGAGTACGAAGAGAATCGTTGCGGAAAGGGTCGGGTAAACCTTCAGTGGTTTCTCGTAGGGTGCTAGTATATCCCCAGGAGGTGGCGGTACAACGGTACCGTTGAACTTGCTGTTTAGCCCGGTTCTGCGTCAGTGCCACTGGTAGAGAGGGTCGGCAGCAGCAATGGTTAGTGCACGGCCAAGTAAGTTTGGCATTATAGTCAACGGAATAAAATGGTTCCGCCTGTAGGTGGGAGCCAAGCTGCGCTCGTGAAGGCCCGGGACCGTTGCTCTGGCCCCGGGCGTTTCGAGCCAGTCTGCAGCCCCTAGAAACAAGCGGGATACGAAGGAAAGCAGCGGAGGAGAGGGTAGATTGTGTCCTAGAAACACAAGCTGCACCAGGAGAACCAGGATCCCAAGACCTTCCTATCCGCTACGAACGAGTTGGCAATTAACTCGTCCCTCCCTCTCTCTCTCTCTCTCTCTCTCTCTC
>NW_017259305.1:1038848-1046492 GCF_001594045.1 Atta colombica | reverse complement strand
CTCTCTCTCTCTCTCTCTCTCTCTCTCTCTCTCTCTCTCTCTCTCTCTCTCTCTCTTTCTTTCTAAAAAGGAAAGACTATTAGTAGAAAATAAATGAAACGTTATTTAATATAAATTTCAATGATATTGACAATATATTTTAACAAGAATTATTTTTGTTTTTTAATATAATATAATATTTTATAAGATGTGAAAACATAACTTATAGAAATCAATGCCTTAAACGGTGTAGTTAGGTCTTAAATGCTATGATTCTGTATGAATTTATGTACTATGTATATAATCTTTTAAAATTTGCGCCGAAAATGATTTTTCGGTCTTAAAATGTAAACTCTAACAATAATATCACGAGTTTAATTATAAATATGAAAAAACATTAAATTGTTTAATTGACTAGCAATTTAACAATTTATTAATGTTTTTATTAATGTTTTTTCACATCTTAGAACGATCTTAATAATGCTGAGTGACATGTAAAAATCTGTATAATTAATTCTTATTGCGAAAAATATTATCTTGGCCGGGAGTCGAATCCGGATCTCTTGCATTCCTTACACGAATAATATTTTTTGCAACAAGAATTAATTATTTATAAATTTTAATGTCACTCAGTAAGATCATTCTAGATCTTAAGAAGATATGAAAAAGATATCAAATTGTTGTCAAAAAATATTATACCTATATTTTTCTTTATGTACTTATGTAAAAGTTAAAGGTTAAAATAATCCTTCGAAAATAATGAATTTTTTTATTTTCAACGAATATCAAATGAATATCTTCAAAATTATGAAATATATGAAAAAAGATTTTATGATATTTTATACCTACTCTTAATAATAGTGTATTTATATTTTTCGAAAATGTTGAAAATGAAAAAATTTATTATTTTCGAATTGTTTTGATCTCTAAACCTTTACAAGCAGATAAAAAAATATGGATTCATAATATTGTTTTATGCTCTACAATACATATCTAAAGCTGATCGAAATCGATAAACGACAGTTCCGACAGTTTCTTTGTAAGTATTATATCTATTAAATATGTCGCAAAACTAACGTTGCGTACATTTTTAAAAATAAAACACTTTAATATACGAACTATCACGTCGAGCATATAACGTTTTAGTATCAGATTTTCCTTCATGAATTTAGAATAATTTTCCCTGAAGCAAAAACAAGAGTTTTATTCTAAGTAGGAGTTGTATTATCATTGACTTGCTTTGACGTTACACGAAGAGTGTTATATGCACAGGTACAAGCGTGTATGCTTGTATCGTTTAAAAAGAACTCAAGGTCGAGCTACGCATACAACTTGATATGCGCTCTTAAGAGACGACTCACTACACGCGTATCTATAGATATCTCGCGCATATCGGTCACGTACGTGTTGTATCTCAGGCGGGGTGCAAGGTCCCCGTGTCGGCCATATATCAGTGATGAACGGACAGGATACTGTGCTACAGCCCGTTTGTCGTATCCATCCTCCCTTCATCCATTCCCCGGGTGTTCGTCCTCCTTTTACTCCCGAGACTCTCTGGTCAGCCTGTCCGTACCATTGCTGTCTGCTCGGAGGTGGAGGTGGCACTACCGAGGGAAGAAGGGGGTGGGTGGCGGGTCGCTGGAAGTGTCGCTAACTATTTTACGTAACTTTGCCGACAGTTTGGCCCGCGTTGACCACGTACGTCCGGTTCTGCGCTCCCACGGGAGCGGTCGCGAGGGGGAAAACGGGTTTTCGCGTGGGAGCGAAGGGTCTGAAGGGGGAAAACGGGGCGGACGAGAGAGACGAGCAGGGCCCGACTGAGACGCAGCCACGGGTTGGCCAAGGGTAGTTTCACCACGGTGTCCCAAGATATGCATACGTGACGGACACGCGGACTGGAAACGTGACCGTTGCCGTGCGTTTCAAAACATCCTCTTCCCGTGAAAGATCCTTGCGCTTCGATTCCCCCAGCGACCGCGTAGGATAAGGGATGCTTCGATTTAAATTGTAAAATTTATTTCTTTACTTCGGATACATCACCATGTGTGAATGCGCAAGGAAAAGACTGAAGAATGTCGAATGGAATTATTTTTTTTTTTGTTTTTATTTCAATACGTCACGTATATATTTATAACATGTGATGTTATAAATTTATATACATTCTTGAGAAAACATTAAAATTATAGCAATTTGAAACTTCTATATTATCGTAGAATAAAACTAGACTGCAGCAGCAAAGCTAACTTTGCACCATACTCAATAAAGATTGAATAAGGATTATACGTAAGAAACTGAAAAAGTTTTGAGATTTCTGTAAAATTTTTTTCTCCGTTTTAATATAATAATTCTTTAGTATGAATATCAGCTGCAACAGTATTGATTGTGTTTGTAGCATAATTTTTTTTAATGATTTTGATGAGATCATAATGTTTTAAAAATTATAGCAATTTTTTTGTTAAATTTTTCATATATCAAAATCAAATAATCAAAAAATCAAATAAATACATATCACCGTGTGTTAGTAGTATTAAAGTACTTAATATTACAAAGAAATAATTTGTTAATATTATATTTACGAGATTTCATTCGCTGCTTACTCATTAAATGTCTGAAACTTTAGAGTTTTAGCTTAACTGTCTGAAACTCTAGAATTTTAAACTTGGAAAAATCCTTTTTATCTTATCGTCAAAATTTTATATTGATAGAGTTTAATATCTCTGATATCATCATTTTTCCTCTTTATAAAATGAACATTTTTTCAATCGCTTTTACAAAAGAAAGCTCATAACTTTATTTGTTATTCTGTGAGATAATATCTTTTGCTTATCTATTGGAGAAGTGTGCTGATCGTTTCGAAGATTTCGGTACTGAATCACGACTATCTAACGTATCGACTAGCAATATAACTAAATTATCGACTGGAGAACAATCGTGGACTGTCGTGAGAAGGCACGATTCCGACAACGAATCGTCGGCGAAGTAATTCGCCGCTAATAAAAATCGTTCTGCCGACGTATGGCGGTCGTGGCGAAACGTTAATGACCATTGGATACGACCCCATAATTACTACGATAAATCGCAAATGTTGATGCTACAATGCATCCCACGCGACATCGTTACGACTTCCTACCCTCCTATCCTTCCTTTCAGGCCACTTCTCAGGGGATAGAGCATTCTTATAGATATGTATCCTGTGTAAATTATCTTTCTTTCAAAAACATGCAAGTTTTTTTAAGTCATTTTAATACATGTTGTATTTTCCGTTTATTATTCTTAAAATTTATAAAATACATTTAAATTTATTATATTGTTATTTACAGTTAATTATTTTATAAAAATGTAATTATTGTATATATATATATATATTACAATTATTGTAATATATATAAATGTTGTAATTATTTTATAAAAATGATTGTTACTATATTTGTTAGCATCTTTTTATAATACTTAATTTAAAAATAGTGATATACAATTTATATCTTAATTATTATTTATTTCAATACTACATCACTATTTTATTTATATACTTTTATTTATATACTTTTAAATAATATTTCTTTATTAAATTTAATATCATATTATATTAATATTAAACTCGTTTTTTAATTACTTCTGGAATACAAAATATTCAATTTGTGAGATGAGCGAACAACATCGTGTTTTCGCTATCTCTCTTAGAACCAGTCGGCCAATCAGGATGAGATGGAGACGGGGTGCTTGGAAACGTTTGCTCTCAACAAAGACAAAGGTGTCAGTTCTCTCGAGGATATCTCGGAAGCGTCAATCCTTTCGATCGGACAGCTCGAAATGGAAGGGGCCATTGTTTTTGTCTTTGGTTCTCATTCCGCCCTCTTACATCCCCGTTTTCTACTCCCGACCAGTTTCTACTGGGGGTTCTTCTCTCGCCTTCGATTCGAAGAGGGAAAGGTAGAGACTACGAGGAATCAATTATGGAACTTTTCAAATTTGTCAGTAATATTGAGATTTCTTTTATGCCCGGGAAGCTCATAATTGAAGTCTATCGGAGGACGAGGCGAAGACTTCGTATGCCCGGGATACGGGAGGGAAGAGAGATGAGAGGGGATGAACTTTTTGTTTTTCACTCGACTATTGTTTCCTATTGCCCAAGCCCATCAGGATTCCTCCTCCTTCTCTTTCGCGCTTGTTCATTTCTCCGTGAGGGAACGAGGACGTTCTTCTTCCGCGTCGCGTAGATGGCTTCCGTTCAATTTCGCGCACTCGCGAAGCCCCGTCTCCCATGAAAATGGTCCGCAAATCGGAAGAAAACTGTCGCCTTAAAAGGAACTGAAGGTTCGTAAAATCTTATCGCCTCATTCATAGTACTTGTCGCGTGCCAAAACCAAATAAGTCTATCAGCCAGATCGATATGCGTGACTGTCGTATTTTTGCTAATCAGAAAGAATGGATATATTTGTTCCTGCAAAAGAGACCTTTGTGTAAAAATCTTTCTGATAAATCGTTTCTAGGTTTACAGACATAATCAATATACTTTTCATGAATAACTTTTAACGAATGTTTTAATTTTTTGTCATCTTTTTATTTGGAAGATGGAGATTAATCTGAAGTTTTTGAGATTATACAATATTAAATTTTAAATAGGAATGTTCAGAACCTCAAAAAAATATTGTTTTTATCATTATTTTTTAATATGCATAGAAACATAGAGATTAAATCATCCTTACGAGATAAAATAATGAACTTTAAGATTTCTGGGCAATACTTTTTATTTTTTTTTACAGAATGAATTTTTAAAATAACTATGCGTGAATTGCTATGGATCTACCCACTTAAAGGTAGAGGTGAGAATAGTTATTAGGAATCGAAAATTAATTCTTCTTGAATTTTTTTGGAAACAGAATGTTTAAAAATTTTTAAATGTCAGAGTATTATCATAAGAAAAAAGTAATTATTTGAAATTGTGGAGTATTCTTTAGAGAAATGATATTAATCGAAATGAAGAGAAAGCGTGATGTACAATGATATTTATATTCGCAGAGAACTTTTGAAAGTATGCCATACTTGCGAGTAAGGGAATGACAGTCCGATTGCTATAAGATACGAAGTTACGCAAGTCAAACATTGAATTTCTCCACTTGTAGTAGTCTGTTGTCTATGTTTTTAAGTCGGCAAAAGATTCGATGCGTGGTTTTTCAAGCCCTCTTTTTCTTACATTTCTCTGAATATAAATATTTGAATGGTGATTCTCTCGAGTTGCGCTCGCGTTTACGAACGATTGTTTTCAATTACCGAATGAAAGTTCCCTGGTAAGACGAGCACGCTAATTGCCCGGTTGTTCGGATCACTGGCTCGTTGTAACCGTGTTACAGGCGAAATTAATATGCTGCTGTCGTATCTTGTGCTCTCATTTTCATTAAAATAAAATTAAAATAAAATTTCCATTGACTTGAAAAGAAGTTCGTCGGTCCAAACGGTGAAATTTCAACGTTACACAATCAAGGGGAATTAGATTCTCGAAAGACTCGTATCCCCTGGGCGCTATAGTATTCGATGGATAAAATATTTCCCTCGACACTGCATACCGTCGCATAATTGTATACCATACGCGTTATGCGATATTCGAGCGAATTAATAAACATTACTAATTAGAATAATGAATCGCGACGCAGGTATGTTATTAATTCGCGATCCAAAATAATGTATTTTATGTGGCTTTGCGCGTATGTATCTGTCGGGTCGCTTTTATATTCCATCAACTTTTGTCCGCGGTGTACGATTCACGCTCTGGTGGACATGTCCTTCTCCGTTTTCTACCTGTTCGTTTCGAAAGTTGCCTGAATGATGCTCCGCGCTTACGGAATGCTTTCAATGTGTTTCAAGGGAGAGAGTTAGAGAGAGAGAGAGAGAGAGAGAAAAAGAGAGAGAGAGAGAGAGAGAGAGAGAGAGAGTGTGTGTGTGTGTGAGATATAGAGAGAGACAGAGAGAGACAGAGAGAGAACAGACTCGGGGGTTGGAGAATAAGCGAGGACGCAAAAAGGATTGGGGCACATTGAGGGCAGCGCGTGCGGTCGGATTGTTACAAGGAAACAATAATAAAAGTTGCATTAATTAAGAGGGTAGTTGCGTACAGCGGAGGTGCTCGTTAGACGGAAACCTTCCGTTCCGCCGGTTTATCGACACGTGCGGCTCTTGCGTTTTTGTTGTTTTGCTTATTGATAATGACTACTGTCGGTAAGCTCGCTGTTTAATAATGGCATTACTGTAATAATACTGTCAAGCATCGCGGTACAATTTGTATAAAGTGCCATTTTTTCTCGACAATGTAAATAGTAATATTATAATAAATATTATAATAATAAAATAGTACCCATTATTTATTTCTTTATTTTAAATATGATTTATCACAACTTTTAAGCTGCAATAAAAAACTATGTATTCTATATAAGATTTTCGAAGTTGTCTCTATCTCATTTTTTTTTAAAAGAACTAATTCATATAATCGATGGATTTCGTTTTATTATCATGTGTAAATTAATGTTTCTTTCTCGTTGAAATATAATTATGAATAAAATTTAATTCATGTTCTGAAATATTTTCTTAAGATGGAGCATTGAAGATTTCTCGTTTTAGAATGTCATGAGGCTCGCTGTTATTATGTATCTTCAAAACGATATTATCCTATTTCTGTACCCTTATGAGCTCTACAGTTCCCGTCCACGATTATCTCATCAATTTTCATTATATATTACTCCACATCGCGGCGGCGCATCGGCGTTGATTAAAGCCACGTCAGGTTTACTATGTTTTCTTGTCGATGTGTGTGTGTGTGTGTGTGTGTGTGTGTGTGTGTGTGAGAGAGAGAGAGAGAGAGTGTGTGTGTGTGTGTGTGTGTGCGTGTGTGTGTGTGTGCATTTATTCGTTCGCGGCTACGATGACTATACGCAGTAATTAAGAACTACGCTTTGAGAGCGTTGGCTATTATTTGCACTCATTGCGTAATTGATCGATCGCACCTCGAAGTTACACTGTATTCGACGATGACTGAACGACGGTTGATATTTAGGGCAAGATGAGATAATTATGACACGGGGTGTGTGGTAGGTGGTAGGGAGAAGGAAAGTCGCAAATATTCCGAAGCCACTATTACGTCATGGTATCGACGTAACGTCACGATGAGATAATTGATTGAATTTCTATAGATGTAGACGTGATAGACTATTGAACAGATCGATTTTAACAAACTTTAATGTAATGAAAACGTAATAACGTATTTAAAAAGTTAAAACAGATTTAATCTCTCTAGAGATGGCATTGTCTTGTCATTAAAAAAAATCATTTTTTAAACTAATTTTACTAATATATTCTGTAAGTAAAGGAACTACCGATATAGATTTTATCGTATAACGACATATAATCTTTCTGGCGGTTAGAAGTATATTTTAGTGTTTTATTTTCAGTTTTTAAGGAGATATAGGAGCGACAGCCAAACTTGATCCATGTCGATAAAACAAATTCCTCATTCTAAAGTAAAATATTATATATGTATAATAAGAGTAAAACATCACATATATTCCTGTTTAATATTATATAATATTTTATATATCGCATATTAGGTTATGTACATTCATCAGAGATTATATTTTTCTATTTACTTCCTTTGTAAAATTATAATTTAAAGGTCTC
>NW_017259305.1:1032587-1038748 GCF_001594045.1 Atta colombica | reverse complement strand
TATATAGTTTCTCCATATTTAAATAATTATATATATATTTTTTATGTAAAGAAATAACTTATGTGATAACAAGAAACTGTAATTTACAATTTTTTTTGTTTTTCATACAGGTTTGTGTTTTCATACAGCTATTTGCATTTTTTCTTTTATTCTGGAAAAGGATTTTTTATTCTGTCTAAGGAAAACAAAGAAAATGGAAAAATATGAAATGCGCGTTTCATCGGTATTACAAAAGACTTTAGCTTTTATAAATATAATTATCTGCAAAGAT
Organism: Atta colombica; assembly: GCF_001594045.1. Lineage (NCBI taxonomy): Eukaryota > Metazoa > Arthropoda > Insecta > Hymenoptera > Formicidae > Atta > Atta colombica. Next base: position 1,038,477 of record NW_017259305.1, on the reverse strand, counting down.
TTCAAATTTATGCTGAATTAATTTATTCCGAATTTAATTTAAAAATGAATGTTACAAGTATGCAACACTGACCTCTAGAAGGTTAATAATTGATAGGTATAATGAGACATGTTCTATTACAATTTCTTGAGAAATCGTCACATTACGAAGGAATTATCAGAGGAATGGAGACGGAGAAAACTGGATGGACGATTAAATCCCCTTAATTGTCAGAGTTAAATAATTCACTGTCAATCTTTTCACCCTTCCCGCAGCGAATTGTAGTGCACAAGAGAGCGAGAAAGAGCCAAAAGTGTGCGGGGCGTGCGTCATGCCGTCTTTTAATTATTCTACCCCGAACGCGCGCGGCAAATAATATAATTCATTTCACTGTTTGGAAGAAATATCGTCGAAAAGCATCAGATTACCGATCTCTTTCGTTTTCACTTTCTAAGCACAATCGAAGGTCCTCCTAAATATTTATTTTGAACCTTCGCTACATGTATATCATAGTGAAGATTAGTTTAAAGAATTTTAGCTTTAAGAAATAATAGGCAAATAAAATATAATAAATAAAACTAAAATCAAATAGCAAAATTTTGTTTATTATTAATGCAGATAAACATGAATATAATCTTCTTCATTTTTTAAAGATTATCTATATATCTTGGAACATCATATCAGCAGATTAGTAACTCCGACAAATACACCGCGCTGGGATTTATACGCCGCAAAAGTCAGAAAAAATAGAAGGAGTGAGGATAATTTTCAACTACTTTGTTATATGCTCTTATGTTATATTAGTATTGTATTATGATTTCAGCTTCTTATTTGTTAATATTAATGAAATTATTGCGAGTTGAATCGATCTGTCTCTGTAATAAGTAATGCCATCATAAATTATAATTTACATAAAATAATTACTGTAGATTGTGTAAAAGACTTAATAGTTATATGTTATCATAGTTTTATGATACATACATGTACTCTCAAAATCTGAATCAGTGGATAGTCACTAATTATCCAGTAGCATACTTGGTACTGATAATCAGTGAACTAAAAAAAGGAAGAATGTTTGAGTATTATATAACTAAAATACTGATATTTGCACATTAATTTTCCAATATCATATTCATTGAATTTAAGCACTAAAACAAGATTAGTTAGATCATATAATAAAGATTAGTTAGACTAAGGATCTCACATTTAATTCACTGATTGTCAGTGGCATACTGGGCATTCATATCAGTGATTATCCACTGATTCAGATTTAGAGAGTAGTGGAATAGTAAAGCATGTGTGTTGTGTAGCAAAATACAAGTGCTTTGCTTTCGTATTTTTTGTTTAGTACGTTGTCTTGTATATTCCATCTGTTTGAGATACCATATATGGCATTTTTAACAAGCGGGATTCATGTCCAAAGCATACGCAGATTGAATTCAGTGCACTAAATGTAATAAATGCATTATATGAAATATGTACCTCATGTCATAACACTTATAATATATGTAGGAAGATTATAATTATTATTTACTTCATATACATATTTATCATTCTTATTTTTTAAAAACTTTATAAACACATTGTATAAGTTATTGTGTCATTATACGTCTTATTTATATGAATTATTTGTAAATTTTTCATATTCCCTCTTTCCCCATGAGTAATCATATATCCCACTCCTATGGGATATATAACAAGGATTTCAAAAAGTTAATTTTAATTTTTTTAATATGATGAAAAATAAATACTTTGGATTTCTAATATTTTTTTCATAGTAGTAGACAATACAAAGTTTTTACTGTATATAGTTCGTTTACTATAAACATAGTAAATAATACTTAATAAATTAAGTTTTTGATAGATGCGGCGTATATACCGGAATTACCCTACATAATTAATTAACTGCGTGTTATTAACTTTTCGAAGTATACGTATTTTCGAATATAATCTAAAAGTTTCGGACTTTATGTGATAACTTTCATGACAAAGTGATGCTTTTAATTGTTACTCTAGTGTCTCGATCTTCGATTTCGCTCGCTAGAGAGCTTCAGACCCAAGTCGAACATCGTGAATCGACTAATAAGAGGCCCGCTAAAGGATAGTGCGGTAATAGAAGGAAGCGGGATACCTGAGTCGCGCCCTACGCAGAGTAACCCTATAGAAATTCGTACCGCAATTACGTGGTGTGGCCGCGTTCACGCGAATCCTAGCTAATCCTGTGAATGTGGCCACCGAACCGTGGCCGGACGACTCCGGGTGTTCGTCGAGAACGACAATGGACGAATCGCGCTCAGGGACAAAGATCTCAGGCACCAATTAATGTCCAATGACGTCCTTTGAAAGGTGCTCTGGGTGATGATGCAACGCGAAACACTTGTTTCCAAGCATTTTCGGTAAAGCGCACGCGATAATTAAAAATAACTGTTAGTTAAAATTGTCAACAATAATTGGTGGAAAGATATGTGTTTTTTAACTAATATTTAATGGAGTATAATTAGCATGCGATGTTCATTTAGGTTATCCTTTTTATATTATTATACAATAATATTCATACTTCGCAACGATTGTTACTTTGCAGACATAAAAGCATAGATATTAGAAGCACCTTGAGCATCTCATATTACGAGTTCCACGCCTTACAGTTTTACGATCATCAAATGTAATTTCTGTAATTAAGTAATACAATATATTTTTTTTTCTATTAATACAATCTCACTCTATCACTACATGAAAAATTTATTGTCAAATATTTATTTATTAAATAATAAAGATTTAAATTCATCCCAATGAAACCTGAAGATATCCAAATTCTAAAATCTTTTTTTTACGACTACGCGATCTAATAATGCATTTTTCATAGAATAATTTTCAACCCAAAAACAATAAATTTGTGGTAGAATCATAGCATTTATTATAATAGTTTAACAGAAACGCCGCTATCTCATATTAGGGGGCTTTTCTCTACTCTCTAAATCTTGTGGAATAAAACCTCACTCGAAAAAATTGAAAATTGAACCAATCTTGAAATATAAGTGAAAATACTATCATTCTTCAAGAGTGGCAGATGTTCACTCTTTTTAGAGTGAGATTTACTCTTTCAGAATAAGATTTACTCCGAAGGAATGAAATCTCAATCTCTTTTTTACAATGAGATTTCATCTATCTTGATACTTCAAAAAAGATTGAGATTTTATTCTTTTGGAATGAACCTCATTCTAAAAAAGTAAATCTCAAAAAAGAGTAAGATGTGCCACTCTTTTTTCAAGTTTGAGTTCAATTTTCAGTCTCGCATGAGATTTCACTCCACGAGATTTGGAAAATAGGAAGATAACATATATTTCATGCCACCAAAGCAAAACAATAAATAAAAGTATACTTTCAAAACAATGGATTAAATTATGTCTTATCAATTGTGAAAATAAAATTTCAATTACATATTACGTTAATAGAATCAGAGATATTTTGATTTATTATTATTCTGGATATAAAAAGAATAACTATATTTCAATTCTTTTTCTATTTCGCTCATCTCATTAATTTTTTTTGCAAAATGAACAACTTCATTTTTAAATAAATGAAATTGTCTACAAACGCAATTCACAAGTGTTATATTGTTTGAGGAGGCTAGGAAAGTAAAAGCTCGGCTGCACACTACTCTTGGATTTATGTCACATACCGTCGTCGTGATATTACCGCGCGGAGTCGCGCGAATGTGCGTACCGTCATTCACGGTCGGCGCGGCGCGATGTAGCGGCAGTCGGTCGTGGCGCATAGTAGACGCTGACTGCCGTGGGAGCAGGCGACAATGGGGTGGTTGGCTACGCCGGGCGACGTGTAAGGTAAATTTGAGAGAGCGGCAAGACTAGATATCTAATTAACAGCCAGCGACAATGGGAGAACCATCCGTCGTAGCCGTATGAATCGTATCTGCTTTGGGTCCCGTTTCTCCACGCTCGTCGCGAGCGCGTATACACGTGCGACGTGCGAGTCAAGGGGGTGGTTTTCCGAGTAGGATGCACTATTCATCTGTGATGCGGGAAACGACGTTTTCCTCTGTTCCCTATCCAGCTTGCCATTTGCGGCATCTCCCTTTTTTTATGCCAGTCTTGTAAAATCATCTCGAGCAATGATTCGGCATGATTTTTCTGCATATATATTATATAGAAATACAAACGTATTTCTTCCGCAATTTTGCGCTTGAAATCCACGAAATCGATCTTTCTTTGAGTTGCACTTTAAGTTAAGCATTAGTAGATTTACTGCAATTATAGTTTTGTTCTTTTTGTTTATATCGATATGCGAAATTTCGTGAAAAGTTGAAAACAGTAAAGTGTATTTCTGTTTTTAACCTTTCACTGACAACTGGGCTGCGTTCAGAATTATCATCTGAGTGCAACAAGATGCTGTTTCATCTTTGTTTAACATTCATTAATAACAAGGATAAAATAATATTTGATATGCGACCTTAGGATCTTTAAAGGAATCATCAATATTTTGATTGTGAATTTTGATAGATAAATTTGAATCTGTAAAAAATAAGTAAAATATTAATGCTATTTTTATGATGACAGAAACTTGTCGTTAAAGCTTTAATAAACATACCAGAATTTTTTAAATTTTTATGTAATCCGAAATAATAAAAGAATTTGTTCTATTTCTTAAAGGCTTAATTGTTAACAGAATAATTAAAATTCATGTTGTCGATGGAGAGTTAATACTTCGTATATAGAATAGTTTCTTGATTCTTCATTTCTCATTTATCTCTAATGCTTGTTTTCACTAATTCAGCTTTATCTTATAAATCTCGCGATTCAACTTACTCTTCATTTTTTCCAGTTCTAAGAATTCAAGATCAAGAATAAGTTGAATCGAGATTAAAATTAGATTATGTGGCTATCTACATTGATAGCAACGCGCATAAAGTTATTTTTGATACTTATTTGTTAGGTCTATATCACTTTCTATGCTTATGCATTAATTCGTTTAGACTTTAGATAAAAATTCGCATGGAGTATATGTTTCCCAGGAACGGTCACATTTGCAATATTAATGTGTTTTCACGGTGAATTTGCCGTGCCGCTTAACAATAACCCGCTCTGCGTAGCAACCGTTTTTGACGAAATACAGGCAAAGTTGTAATCCGACACTTCGATGGTCCTGGCAGCGCTGGTCGACCGCCTAATCGCCTACACGCGCTATTACATATCCAAAGTTGTAACTAGTTCCCCGGGTTGTGTGTTGCGCGGCATTATGCTCGCATGTACACGCGTGCACGCGTGAGAGAAGGATACGAACAATCCCTGTCGACGACGTGCCAGACGGTAAACAGCTAAGCAGCCGCCAACGAGCTTCGGTTGCTCGCCCACCCGTTCGTGCGCGCATATGTATGTGTGTGTGTGTGTGTGTGTGTGTGTGTGTGTGTGCGTGCGTGCGTATATGTGTGTGTGTGTGTGCGTGCGCGAAAGTGTGCGTGCTGTGTGCCCGTGGTATTAAAAGTTCTTCCCGAGAACATTGCACGTTGCATGAAAAGCTGCGGATCATATGGATGGTCATTATTTGCGCAAGCTGTTATTATTTCGAAAATTTTGAATTCGCCCACCATTTTGAAAGCTCGTCTAGGGAACTCGCGAACTCGCTGCACTGCTAACTTGTATTATATCCAATCGCGTTCTGGTATGCGAATCTGCAATGGAAAATAATCCCTTGTAATACAATATACAGATAAAACCGACGCCTTTATGGATCATCATCAAGTAGAAGAAATGCATTTTGATAGATACATCTCGATTGCGAGATTCACAAGATTCGCGACAATTAAGTGCAAGATTAATCGTTTCTAATATTTTTCCCCGAAGAAATATGCGCGCGCGCGAGAGAGAGAGAGAGAGAGAGAGAGAGAGAGAGAGAG
>NW_017259305.1:1021380-1032577 GCF_001594045.1 Atta colombica | reverse complement strand
AGAGAGAGAGAGAGAGAGAGAGAGAGAGAGAGAGAGAGAGAGAGAGAGAGAGAGAGAAATATCGCCCGAGGAAGTTTGCCGACAATTAGAATCACTAAGGATGGCCACGACGAGAGACAGAGGCAAGTCGAGGAGGGGGGTTGGAAGGGAAAAAAGTTTAATTATAAACACCGAGGTGGGACGAGAGAATAGTACGGTGTTCAGGGAAAGGACGAGAATGATGACGAGGAGACAAGGACGACTACGACGTAGTCGGCCAAATGGTCACGGCTTAGCGCCGGGGAAAACTCTTTTAGCCAAACGAAGGGAATCCGTCCAGAGATTATCCCTTGGCTTCAAAAAGTTGTTAATTACTTGGATTTTCTCCTCCGTCCCGCCACGTTAACTCCCTCGTGCGTTCTTGCAGGCGCAGCCGCGCGTCGTTCCTGCTTTTATATCGGGACATTTTTTAATCCTTCCTCGTCTTCGGCTTGTAGTTCGGCGAGCCGACACAATCGCAATTAGCCGCGGATCGTTAATCGGTAGTTACGCCCGAGATTTTCTCGTAATTTGGCGATCGGACGAACCCCGCTCTCTTTTGTACTTTGCCTCAAATTAAAATCGAGGATCGCGTGCGCGGAGCGTTCTTCATTTTCTTGGCCTGTTTCTCAACTCGCTGTTTGCGATCGCTTTATTACTATGGCTGCACGAGCAACAGGGTCGATGATAAGATGGCCAAGATAATACATATTACTCGTTCGTTTCGTCTCGGTATTGTTATTGTTTAAGTTTCGTTACTTATGCTTGTTGCCTTTTGTGCTCGCTACACTATCCGGTACGTTGTGTCACGACCCGCGTTCCACGCTGGAAATATCCCATGTGAAGTCGGGAAGTGAGGAAGGCGATCACTTTGTGGTCATGCAGGTCGCGGCGACTTGACCATTAGCCGTGGCGAGTCCTTTACTGTCGTAGACGACGGCGGAGGTGAAAGGCGAGAGTGAGGACGAGGGCGAGGGCGAGGGCGAAAGTCGGAGAACTTCACGACCGGTCCAGCTGCAAATATCGTTAACGTTGGACTACGGTGTGCAGTGCCGGTCGGCTAGTAATTTTGCAGCAGTTTGTCGAACAACAACAACAAGAACCAACCACGCCAAGGCGCGCTCCCTTAACGCGCCGGAATCAGAGTGCAGCCAATATCGCGACACCGAAACGTAACGCCTTGTACAGCGAGAAGCGTGGCTTGCGTGCGTTTTCTTCTTTTTTGTTAGATAAAATATCCAGTGGGAAATTCCTTGCGTTTGTAAACGCGTCGCTTACCTTAATTACTATGCGAAGTGATATCGGTAGCGTAATTTCGTAGAGGAGAGATACGGTGATATTTACAACTTTGTAGTAGTGATTGTTGCAATTTACTGCAATATCCCGAGATTAACATTTTCTACTTTTTATTGCTAATCTTAATTAAAGAAATGTAATAAATATAATCAACTTTTCATTATTTATATATAGATTGTTTAAGATAAATCACAATTAGTTTTTTATAAATTACATGATAAACTTATTTTTTTTTCTTCTTTTCTTTTTTTTTATTTAAATGCACTTAAACAAAGCACTGCTAGATTTTGAATTATATATGTTCGAAAATAAAATTGACAATATATCTAATTAAACGAATCAATCAATTCAGTTTTTATCAACTATGAATACTTAAAAATTAATACAGTCGAAAATTTCCAAAACGTTTCTGAAATGCCTGCAGTCATAAACAAATTGAAAATTCAGGTTTTCCTTTAATAAACTAAAACAATTTGATAAGCAACAAAAAGGAAATATATATTATAAATATATTTTAAAGCATTTATTATAATTGTATAACATAACCAAATACAAGTTAATTAAAATGCAATAATTAAAATACAAAATAATTAAATATAAGTAGCAACGACTTAACACAACGAAATGGATTGTAATTATGAAATGTGCAATTCCATTTCGTGCGTTTAATTATGCATGTGCGCTCGTGAAGTTCAGAGATAATTATTCCGGACGTCTCTGCTCTCTCTCTCTCTCTCTCTCTCTCTCTCTCTCTCTCTCTCTCTCTCTCCGTTTAATCGAGGAAAATATTTATACGTCTACGAAGCAATAACGCGAATAAATATGAAGATTATGTATGTAAATACTCGAACATGGCGGAAAGAAAATAATGTATAAGGGGATGAGTGAAAGAGAGATAGAATTAGTGTCAATCCCAGTAGTGGCTCCAAAAGTTGTTACGGGGTCGAAGATACTACCGAAGAGGAAATATGAAATTTGTTAGAGGGTGAGAGGGGTGTGACAGCTTTGGTCAATATTATCCGCAAATAACCGAGCTTTTCTCCTACGCGATATACTCGTATAATGTAATATTGTCTTTAAAACTTTTGCTGTGTTTTCGCAATATTCATGCGAACACGTAAGAAGAAATAGATATTCCCTTATATTACTTGCCACAAATATATAATTTACTAAGAATTTCTATAAAATTCAGGAGAATCAAATTTCGACGTATGAATCGAGCAACGTGATCTGACATTGTACATGTAATTCATCCAAATATTTGCAAGATTGCTATATTCCCATAGGATAAGATGTGTCTGTTTCTCCGTATTTGTATGTATACCCGATGTATCGTTCGGTCGGTCGGGGAAATCTAAACTTGCCAGTTCCAGCAATTTCTCTCCTTACTGTAAACACCATCGTGAGAAATTTGTTACTGGTATTGCATTCAGATTAATTAATTCTATTTTTGTCTATGCACCTCGTAGATGAGGTGCATGATAAAAAATGGAATTAATTTGAAAATGTTTACATGTGTATCATTCAAATTTTGCTTTACATTATGTGATATTACAATGTAATCGTATGTATATTTAATGGAGACATTTACTTAGAAAGAACGGTTTTGTTAAAATATCTAAAAAAAGAGAGAATGTTATAAAAAGGCCGATTTCTGTTCAAAAAGATGTAAATAAAAGAAATATCTAGTATTTTTTTTAGATTTTAACTTTTTGAATATTAATAAAAAGTTTGAGCTGATAGGGAATATCTCGAAAAATTGAGTATGCATATGGGATCTAAACAATGTTTTTGTTCAATTTTTGAGGTGTTTCCCGAACGTCCCCTACGAATTTTTTAATAACTTTACCGCATCCAGAAAATAAAAAAACATTATTTTTGTTACATTTTTTTTTTTAGCAAAAATCAGTCATTTTTTCCTTAAAAAAAGAGAGATTTTTATTTAAAAAGATGTAAATGAAAGAAATAGTGTTTTAAAAATAGATTTTGAGATCTTGAATATGATAAATTTATTGAAAAAGTCATGGGGAAAAAGTGTTTGAGAAACACCTCAAAAATTAAATAAGAATTTAATAAATTTGAATAAATTCATCATGTTTGTGTTTCATTTTCAGTGTTTCCCAAACTCTGTGAAGTTTTAATAATTTTATTATATCCAGAAGATCAAAAACACAAAAAAGACACCATTTCTTTTTGCTTTTGTGGCAAGAATTGATATCCTCCTTTAACTAGATATAGATCTGAAATAATTTTATTGAATCATCCAAATAATTATGTAGAATGCTCAAATTAAAATGCTCTTATTAAAATGTCAAAATTTTTTGGAGCATTGCTCATCATGCTTTAGCGTCTTATAAATGATCTTAAAAAGTTCAACAAAATTATTTTTAAATATGTATCTATAATAGATACATTTTTATATATTTCAACAGAATTAATGTTCTATCCGTGTATAGCGCGTTCTCGTTTCTTTTCGCATGCGTCGTCATAAATTTTTTTCTCACATGAGTATAGTTAGTACCTTGTGCTCTTTTGGCAGTTAAGAGAAAAATTCACCATTGCTCAGAATGTGTTTACCGCCCGGCTTGTTCCACGGCCACGTAAGGTCGTAAAACCCCGCGTGCGAAACCGGTCGCACGTATTTTTCGCTGCGGGCAAAATCTCGCGCCCGCAGTTCCCTTCGCGATGGGGTTGTTCATAAATTTTCTCGTAGACGCCCTGGTATACGCCCGTTCGCGAAAATGAAATGCACTCGCCGAGAGATGGATGATAGGCGAACGATGCTCAGCTTTCCGGAAAGGGCGAAGGGAGAGAACGTCGATTTCGGCGATGAGAAGGAACGATGGAAATGAAAAGGGAGGGCGTGCGACCAACAGATCGTAAAACTGTTGACAGCTAAAGTTATACGCGTAACAATGCCCGCCGATATTCGCTTATGTGTCGCGAGCCATGCTGTGAACGACAGTTTGCGCGACTCGCGCCACGAAAATGAAATTTTTCTGCGATGCGAAGGCGCATTCATAAGACCATATATTTTATTAGTATTCCGATCGGAACTGATTTTTAGTTTAGAACAGTGAATATAGATTAATCTTATTATGCATACTTTTTTAGAAACATAAAAATGTCTGAAAACTTCAAACTTTTTGTCTCTATACCATCATAACTTTTGTCTAGGCAATATCTCGAATTATTTTTTAAATTCTTGCGGTATTACAGCGATTAACCTTCAACGATATTGTGGTTACACCAATACAGCCAGTACTACGTATCGGAATTCTCTTCCGGACGAGGTCCCTTGTTTCACCTGCAAAGTGCAACGAGCGAGGAGAGAGCGAAACAAACTTTTGCGCTCGATTCGCGGTCAGGCACAGGGTCGGGCGGGTTGCGGGTGGCAGATCTGCAATCCGGAATGGGATCTGTCCGTTCCAGACGTTACTACCCCGCTTATTCCATTCGAAAAGCACCACGACTCGCCTTTACTACCCACGACGAAGAGGAAACAGGACGCTGCTGCCGTCGTCGTTGTCCTCCTCGTCGTCGTTGTCGTCCTCGTCGTCATCGTCGTCGTCGTCGTCGTCGTCATCGTCGTCGTCGTCGTCGTCCACACCGACGAGCAATCTTGTCGTGAACAGTCGAGCAAAGCTAGCTTCCAGCACATGCGGAAAATTCACATTGAAATTGTATTTCCATCAATTTATAGTTTCATGATTGTCCTGGTATCTTTTTCCAGTTATTTCAGAATATGTTTTGATTTTAGTGTTTATTAAGAAATTCACTTATATATAATATTTATTTACTACAAAAAATATGTCATTAATAAATTGATTAATTGAATATATTTTAATAAGCGATCATGTTTTTTCTTTTATCTTAATTAATTCTTAATTCTAGAATACTTAATTCTATCATACGTAAATTTGACGCAAGTGAGCGAGGTTATTGACTAAGCTATACTTTCAATGATTAGCAGGATTGATTAGTAAGTTGAATTTGATAATGTGATTATTTTTTCTTTTCTTTTAAATTTATAATTAGATTATTTGTGTTTATAAAGATCTTGATTATGAATATTTTATCATAAAAATGTTGTATTATTATATTAATTAATTCTTATTACACATTATGATTTTGCCAGTATTTTACTACACGTGATAAATCATTCATGTCTGAATTAATATTCATAATTTTTACAAATATCTATACAAAAATTATTACGTGATTCTTACTATTACTTAATTTTTCAAAAGTATTTGTAAAATTCTGCATTAAAATAAAAAGAAAAGATAGAAGCTATTATTTTATTATAAGTGCTAGTATTTCAAAGAAAAGAAATGCGTAAGAATGACCCAATATCCTGTGTAAGGGTTAAGAGTGACCTACACTTCTTCGAACATAAAATTAAGATATCAGCCAATACCAATAGCGCTTCAAAAGATTAAATATTAATTATTTATATGATCAAATTTATGCTCCGAAACCGAAAATTATATATACTTTGCATTATTGTTTTTTTTTTTATTCGAAAGAACAGATGTAATTAAGTTTAGTTTTAGTTGTATTTGTACTATATTGGATAAAATATGAAAATTCTTTTTTCATCTATAGTTGTAACTAAAATATTTTATAAATGATTTTGATGACATTTTATATTTGTCTATATTAATATTGAGTTTTATAGTTTGCAATAGCAATCAAGAGGCATCGATATTTACGCTGCGTATGGAAATTTATCCAATATAAAGACTCTGATACGGTAATAAAAATGATACATCAGCAAATCATCTCAAGGGTTGTCTGCTCGATATTTTCCACCGTCAAATGGTTGTTTTATAACTCGCGTTATGGATTTATGAAAAAAAGATACGTCGCGCTTCCTCTCTTTTTCTCTCTTTTCCTCTCTTTTTTCCCGTACAGCTTCGATCACGAAATACACATAGGGAGACAATTTGAATACAGTCGTCCCTCCTATGATCAGCGAAGCAATGGTTTTATAGCAGGTGCTTCTCTTCTCGCGTATCCTTATGTCTCCTTGATGCTGTCTGTCTCGACAATCGGCATCGCGCACGCGGAACACGTAGCGGCACGATATTAGCCTTTCATACAGAGAAGACCCCCCGATGCCCGATCTACATATCCGGTTCTTTGTGTAAAAAGGACTGGCAAACAGAATTTAAGGTTATTTCGCGGGAATAAGAATAGGCGAGCGCGCGAAGTACGGGAACTAAATTTCGCATCCGGTCCACACAATTTCGAGCAGCGACAAGAAAATATGATCTAATTGCTAAAAATATATTTGAATTTATTTATCAATAAAGACAAGAAAATTATGATTCTGCGGACGTATATTCTATCGTCGCTTTTCTTATTTTCATTTATCTATCAATTTCAGAAATAATACAATAATTATGATACAATAATTATGATAATTGATACAAATTATTTTCAAATTATGATGGTGCGTTATCGTTATTATTATGGCATGATTATTTATATGAAAAGTAGAAATAAAGTAGAAATAAAATTCGCTTTCTCCAGTTTTCTTAAATATCAAATTTCTTTAAATATCAAAATATTCACCGTTATTGTATCATAACATATACTTTATTATATTTTACATCACAGGTAAAAATTGTACTATATATGGCTATTTAATTCAATATGTAATATATTGAATTAAATTTTAAATTAAAAAGTTTCATGACAAAATTAGCTTTTTTTTTTTTCAAAAAATGAAGGCTATATAGATATTAGGATTTCTCTGTTCGTACAATTGGCTTGATGCAATTAGCATTAAGTGCCTTTTTTCACCATTGCGGTTACGGTATGGCGATAATTAAATTGATGTCCGGCACGATAACGCACATGCATTGTAGGAAATTAAGTCCGACTAATCCACGAACGTGCGAAACGTATCTCGGAAAAGGATTAAAATGCTGGCCGTTCTGATTTTCGTAAGGGCGGACATCTCGACGATGTTATTAATTAAAAAGTTGGAGGCAGACAAATGGCGTGGACTGACTAGAATCGTCTCGCGCTTACCCCTCTTTTTTTCTTCTTTTTATTTTTTCATTCTTTCACTTGCGTCCCCCTGCATGGTGGATAGTTAGGTAATTGATACGAGAGCGAGTGTCGGATCCCTCGTTCCAAACTATTTTGCACACTAACGAAAACCGAAATCACGTATATACATTAAATATTCGAGTAATTCGTTATGTTCAGAACTTTCGACTGCCTCGTCCGTTTTCTCTCTTTCCTGCAGACAGCTGGAATTTATCCTAACAAATGTTTCCACCGCGCTTAACCCCCATCACCCGTAATATACGATAAACATTTCCCTCTTGGTCGCGAGAGGGATGGAAAATTGCGATGAAAAATATTTATGCAAAACGATGGAATTGCTACCCCACTCGACAGTGATATTCCTTTTAGCATCTATGTTCTCGCATGACGATGATAAAGGATAAATGAATAGAGATTGAATGAATCATATTTTTAATTGTTTTTTCAGAATTTAATATTATTGATACGTATTACATGAATTGCTATAGGTTGCATTTAGAAACTTCATCTCGATGCACCTATGTATCATTTTATCCTTGTTTATTTAGTGAACAACAAAAATAAAATAATATACTCTGAATTCCTGAATCTCCCCGATATTTCAGTCCTTCCACTTCAAAAATTTTGTACTTTGTAATATCTTATAAGGACAGTTCTCTAAAATATGTCATAGCAAATGATGCACGCATGATGTACATAATGCATCATTTATTTAATCCTTATTTAACACTCGGTGATTACCAAGAATAAATGATGCATCATGCGCATCATGCGTGAAACGGAATGCACTCAAAGACATAACAAAACATACCCACACTTTCTCTAGGGACACGGTCCCAAAATGCAGCCTAAATATCATATTAATGTCAAATTATTATTATTAATGCACGCGCGACACTTATACCTTATAAATAACGAATGTTTAATTGGGGATGCTTTAATGCTTATCAGCAATTCATATTTTTATAATATTAATATTTATCCATATATTTATAATATCAACATCCGAATGCGTGCACTTCTTACGACGAGTCTAGGATAATTGTCCCTAGTAGTGTGTCTTTAAATCAATTTGCTCATTACTGAATTAATTATTAAATATTGTAGCTTTAGTGCTACTTGAAATCAATATTGATTTTTCAATTATTTCTTTTTTTTATAAATTTCTTTTTTTAATATTTTTTAATCTAAAGAATGTTAATGTTTTATGTTCTTGATAACAATAAAAAAAAATGTTTTTGTCTTTAGTGTACTTTTCCAAAGAGCGATAGCTCTATTAATGTGTCCCTAATTTGTTGTCTATTCGAATTTGGCTCATTTTAGTACATAGTTACTAAAATAGATAATAGATATAAGCTAATTGATTAAACATTAATATTGCATAAATCATTATTTTAATTATACTTCCAACACTTATAATTCGATGCTTTAATATGAAGCACATTAATTAGGATAAGCTTAAAGTCTTGTGGTATTTACTGGGCTCATATTGTAATTCGTAAATTCTTCCAAATTATGACACGTATTTTTCGAGAAAAGTACTTTAATAATTAAAAATAGAATGTTGTCTGTGGTATTATATACGACAATAATTGTACTCAATAAAAAAACTGTTTCTTATTTATTTATGTTAATTTTTTTTTAGCTCATTCAAATACAAAATATAAGCACACTAATAGACACAATAATAGGAATAGTTATTCTTAGACTTTGAATCAAAGGCGTGGCATCGTTCCTGATTTCTGAAATTAAGTTCTTGATCTTATATAATAATGTACGCGAATCGATTTGAGGGAATATCTGCTCTAGCTAGCGAGAGGATGTGTATGGTATGCGTGAGACGCAGATCACACGCATCGTCGGTTTTAGTGCGTTATAAATCGGCATGTCGGTCTTCCTGGCGCCCCTCTCTCTCTCTCTCTCTCTCTCTCTCTCTCTCTCTCTCTCTCTCTTTGTCGACGTCGTCGTCTTCGTCGCGATCGATGAGGATTTCATGGTGCTTAGTCGGCATTTAGACCCGCATGCCGGGCCCTCATATAGGATACACTTCTCGTACATTTGCTTAATAACGTAAACACTTCAATCTTCAGTATCAGCAAGCATCTTTTCTTGTCTTTTTTTCAGCAGGTTTTCTTTTCTTATACTTTTTCTGGAAATAGGTTTTGAGTCTGATCAAGAATCAGATCCTGCTGGAAAATCTCACATAATGTTTATTTATTAGAATTCAGTAGACTGCACTAGTGCGCACTGAATGCAAACTTTTTCAGTGCCACACATTTGGATTATGCTGTATCAATGCATTCAGATTATCGTATTCGGCAAATAAAAAACTAACTCAGTGTAGTGCTGAATTTATATTCGGATCAACTGAATGAACTGAATGAGTTCAAGAAATGTTTCAGAAATGTTGCTAATGTTTCTGACAGTGCAGTTTGGCATAGCATCAAAATGGTTTTGTTCGCAGCATGTCAGGGCAACATCAGAGCAGAGTCAATGCCGAATTTATGTAATTTGAGTTGCGTCCCGATTATTACTCCATTCGTTCCAATAATATATAATAACAGTCTCTTCCTTATTTGTACATTTGATCGCTACAATTAAGTAAATTATAGTTATATAATATATATTATAAATATTATACTTTCTCGATATCGCCAAATTGATAGAAAAATGATAAAAGTCAAAAATTAACTTTAGAACTTAGTTTTCAAATTTTGAAAACTTATGACATCTCATACATGCCTAAAAGACATCATAAAGAAAAACGTTATAAAGATATCTTTTGGAATATAGATACTTGTCTAAAACGTATATAAAAATATTATAAAGAAATCTTCTAGATAATCTAGATAATACATGTTGTTTAGGATAATCTTAAAGAATACATATAATTGAAAAAATACAAATAATTAAAAATGTAATAAAATAATTAAAAATGGAAAAAAGTGAAATTGTGTATATTTATTATCCTAATTGAAACGTTGCTCCCAAGAATTTTTTAAATGCTTTCCTGAAAAATTATTAATTTTGAAATGTGTTATTTATCTATCAAGCAGCTGTATATTTGCAATTTTTTGTATTTATCTTTTGTGCATATATTGTTTGAACGAACTAGCCATATTAAGATAGTTTGTCAGTGTTAGATGAATGTTAAAATAGCTTAATAGGTATGCAGATATTACGAGATTTTCGAGACAACCTGACTACCTCTGTAAATATAGAGTAGTGCCACTCTTGCGATCAGTATTGATCATTGCCATCATGTCCATGTCAATTCTCATTCCTTGTACAACGGATCAGTTCGTTGTGCCGGGCTCGCGGGCTCTCACATATCCGGAATACCAAATCGATCCTCGAATAGCCAGCCGAGTTCTGGTCGGGTAGTTTAAGTCAAAGTTTTAATCACTATCGACTTCGGGACATCTCGCATCCCCCGGGACTTACGGATCCGTCGGAATGAGATCGAGAAAATGAACAGCTACCGAATCCAGAATTATCATTTGGATGTCTGGTTGTTCGTATCTGTTTATAATTAATATCGTATAAATCGTTATATGTGGTGTCAGCAGTCCATTCCTAAAGAAATCATTTTATCGCTGATGAATTATTTCAGATATTTGGTGATAACAATGTATCTGTTAATTTTAGAAAATTGTAAAATTTTAGAAAATTTTAGTAATATGGCGAAATATATACATACTCTTTTTAAATTTAAATAGATAAATTTTAACTCCCCTTTAATATAAGAAAATAGAAAAAAAATTTTATACCAGTTAGTGCGCACATAAGTTTTAAAAGATTATACTTATATAATTTATAT
>NW_017259305.1:1010667-1016657 GCF_001594045.1 Atta colombica | reverse complement strand
TATATATAAAAAGAAATATATTTTTAACATGAACAAATGTCATTTTTTATTGTGTTTGTTTTAGAATGTTTAAAAAATTATTTTATTTGAGTTGTGACAATTTTGATAATTTTTTAAAGTTGAGCCATATTCATTTTTGATAGGAATTACTTATCTCATTTATTAATTTTTCGAAAATTACATTTTTGAGTTGTGTTACTTTTGAAATAAAAGAGCAATATACTATAACTATACGTTACTTATATTTAACGAACAATTTTTTTTTGTCTTCTATGTATTACAATTTCTGTTATTTGGACGGGAGAAAAATTATAATAATTGATATTAGAAGAGACTAGTTGCAATGTAAATACAATCTCTTGGACTGCGAAATGAAAATACGAAACGTGGATGGAAACCTCGGGGCGTAGATTAGGAAACGAAGTTTCAGCCAGAAATACCGACGTGCGCCGGATAAAGCGTGAGCAGGGTCGGAGGGCCAGATTAATTGATACCGTTACGGAGAAACCGAGGGAGAGAGAAAATCGAGGGAGGATGTGAAGGAACATGTGAAGGCATAAAAGAAAATAGATGCACAGAAATGGGATAGAATCAAAGTTGTTGGGCCACTGTAGAGGAAATGCAGTTGCGGTGTCGACGAAGCGAGATTGCTGGGCGGGACCGCGTTGGAGCAGCAATTGAACATTTGGCTAATGTGTTTTTCCATTCAGAAAATTGGACATTTCAGACGTTCACGTGCTATGGCTGATTTAAACTCGATATGCCGAATTAATTGAATTTATTCTTCAAACCTGACGTTTGCAAGCTCTTCCGATCCCGAGTTTATTAAACGTTTTCTGTACGGAAGTATATTCGCCAAAGATAAATGTTTAATAATTCAAGTAAGAGTCAGTTATTGACATCAGTTATAAAATTGTTCTTTAAAAGACACCATTAAGTATTAGCAAGTGCTATGATTGCGTGAAACTAAATTTTTAAGTTTTCAAAATATGTTTGGAATTCGTTAAGAATATATCTTTTTTTTATAAATGAAAGTTTAAAAGTTTCTTAGAATGATATAATATATAATGAAGCAATGAGAAATAATTAATAAATGGACGAAAAAGCTTTCTATGTGCTAGTTTTCATATAACTGCGTTTTTTAACTAAACTATAATTTGTTAACAATAAGATTGGAAACTGTTTATGTTAAATACAGTATTTTAAATACGAAGCGCCACTATGGTCTGAATGTTAAGATGTTGAACTATTATATATATATTCATATAAATGAATTAATTTCAAATATAATTTGTTAATTTCTTAAAAAATGTGACTTATTGCCATCTTCTTGCTTTTCAGAAAATATTGGAGAATTTAAAGTATCATAGAGCACAAATTTTGACAAATACATATTGCATATCTCAAGTTTAAGTAATGTGATTTTGGCGCTTGCACAAAAGTCTAGTATTTTCGACTGAAATTTCGTAAGATATTCTTGCATTGAATAGGCAATTCGTGTTACAATATTATATGTATACTGTTCACGTATCATGTCGTTGCATTACGTGCCTCTCCTGCCTCTCGTGCGAAGGGTCTTTGTGTGATTTCGCGCGTTCTGGCTGCGTGCCATCGTTTCCGTCTCCAACCTCGGACATCTTTCCGGCTGCGGTCCTTGCCGACCGTATGGAACGTCGCTTCCTCGGCGTTGGCGCGCGGAACGAGTTTAATTCGACCGCTCTAAGAAACTGGCTGCGGTCGCATTCCTCAGGCAAGTTCCTGATTGTATGTCCAGCGCCGTCGGGGGAGTTCGCGCGTTCCCGCCGCGGGGATGGTCACTGCTCTCTACCAGCGGCCTGACCACCAGTATTTATGTCCACAGGACACAACCGGGGTATCCCGAGTGTTCCGGGTAGTTTCTCGGACCCGCGTCCCGCTGGCCCGCTAATGGTTATGGTAATTACCGGCCCTAATTGCGAGCAATGGAATTACGAAATATCAAAGTTCGCCGCGACAGTGTTCACATCTACTGAATACTTTGCCTGTTCCTTTCACTACACTAAGGTTGTCTATGCGCGATCAGAGTCAAGAAAAGAGTTAATTTACTTTAATGATTGATATTTCAAATTTTAAAGTTTATGTAAGACACTGCTTGATAATAATTAATGAATTCCGAAGAGAAATTTTGTAAAATATTTCTAAAATAGTATCCATTTTATTAATCTTTAATATACGAAATGATTTTACTACACACAATGGATTTGTGTCCCGGATTAATTTCCATGATTACAAGTACATTCGAATTATTATCAAGCAATTCTTACATATACTTTCATCTTTAGAAAGTATTTGCAAGGTTGTATATTTAAAAAAAAAAGGAAAAAATAGAGATCATTATAGATTAACTAGATACTAATATTTTAAAGAAAAAAAATGTGCAGGACATTTCTTTTTTTAATAGCATTTTTTTAGTAGCATTTATCAGAGACATGACTTTCTTTGCATATATCCGCAAAATTAGAAGATTATTTTATTTTCTCTATATAGCAACTAGATATATTTGATGCAGTATTTGTTATCGAACTTATATTGTGTGTGAACTAGTGATGTGTGGGATATGCAAAGCTATCCGATAGATAAAGCAACAATACCCAGACGCGAGGTACTCTGACTCGTTAATTGCGAGCCACTCTGTTGCTCATTGTAATCACATTCATCGATTTCGAGTCTGTTTCGAGGCGTGCGTATTTCGTTTCGTTACAGTTCTTTCTTCGGCTGGTGCGCGCGGACTGACCGGCGCAAAGGTAAAAGTTGAACCGTCGGAGGCGCCTTGATGTGGTTATCGCACCCGGGGAAATCCGGCTCTTTACCTCCCGGAGGCTGGCTAAATTGGCAAATATTAAAATTCTTTCGATGGAAGGAGCGTGTACAATGGCTCGTGAAATGCAGGAACTCTCGACGTTCCCTCGCCCTACCGAAGCGGTTGCCCGCATTTAAAACCTCTACTGAGTTTTTCCATGCTTTTCTCCGCGCTCGATCTGAAAATTTCGTCTGATTACTTTATTGTTCTCCGAACGGAGCGGCTTTCGTTCGTCCGATGTTGCGGATTTTATATGCGGATTTAACAGTTACAAGCTGGATATTACGAATGTCTATTTTCATATATAATCGAATTATATTTATTATAATAAAAAAGCTCAATTAAAAAGCTAAATTAGATTTAGAAATTTTGAATTAAAAGTATATCGCGATACACGAAGAGTATTGATGAACTTAGACAATCGTACATTATAGTATTTTATTATTCAATCATTCTCATAATCATTTCAACTTAAATCATCTGTATTTAGGTTTACTGAAATCTGTATTACAAAACATTAATTCTAACAGACTGTACATAATTTTTTCTTCAAGACTAGAATACATATTCGATTATTGTTTACAAAGAGTTGTGCTGAAGGAACGATAGAGCTTTCGCAAAACATTGCTTTTGGAACATGACACGACGTGTTCGCAAATGGATTAATTTTCATGAATTTTTAACGCTAGTTCAGGCTGAAAATGAAAAAAGTTTCTTGCCGGTCGCTGTAATTAAAACGCCTTATACGAGGCAAGGAGACCTTACAGACAGCTTTGTTAATCGAGCTGGAGGTGCTCTCGCGTCATTCGCTCGCCTAATAAAAATTAACGGCGAGCAGGTGCAGGGGTTGCATGAAGGGTTGGGCAGCCTCGTTTCGAGGCGGCCAAAGGGTTGCTCTCATGGTGAGAGGGCGGGCGCCAAGAAAAATTATAAAAATAATCTGGCCGAGGAGGGGGCAGTCAATTGGGGTGGAAAACTTGCGTAACAAGCAGTCCCGAGGAAATTGCGGGAAAAACCGTTTGCCACGAACGGACGACAGCGGCTGCGGAGAGAGGCCGGTACTAGCTCGGTTGAACCCTCTTCCATTCCTGACGGTGGGAAGCGAAGAAAAATAAACGAGTCGAGTACGACGGGAGTCAACCGTGGAAATAATAATATTAACGTTACGTAAGAAAGGCAGAGCACCGTCGACATCTTTGAAGTTTCGCGGTTTCGGAAACGAGAGTATTTCCGTTATTCAAATTATCTGTAAGATTACATAGCCAAAGAGATATTTTTTGGAATATGTACGTGATATAAAATATATATTGATTTTCTCATTCTTAATTTAATATTTTAATCTTATATATATATATTTGCATATAATATTCAATAATGTTAATACCGTAAGTCATATTCACCGCGAATAGAACAAAATGGAATATTATTTGTCTTATCCATTATGAAAGACAGAGCTGTTTACAAAATTTTTTATTGATTATTTTTATTAGATAATTTGCAGATAAATATTTTTTATTTATTTAAGAATTTAAAAAGTACACTCGCACAAATAACCCGATTTATTTTATCTTATTAAACAATTTATTTTATCTTTTTATACACACACACGCACGCGCGCGCGCACACACACACACACACACACACACACACACACACACACACACACACACACACACACACACGCACACACACACGCACGCACGCACGCACGCACGTATGTATAAAGAAATAAAGCGATTTGAAATCGATTAGCAAAATCGATTAACTACTCGTCTTTTCTCATGCCTTATGCGTCAGGTAGAGCTTAACTGGGTCAGTAGAGCGTATAGACGCATATAGACACGTCGCGTTTCCGGATTTGTCGTGCGTGCGAGTCTCATCGTGTGAAGTCTTTATCGATTTTATCTTCGGCCTCGCGCGCCATAAGGCCACGCCATGCTATGAAATACCTAATTCCGTCGAGTCGGAAGGTGCACGTGCGAGTTTCCTGAACAATCCGACAAGTAGCTATTTACGTGCACCATCGTGCCTCGCGACGCGAGATGGAAGGAGATGCACAGTATGCCGATGGGCAAAAGGAAGAACGGGACGGAAAGGTGTCAGCCACCCCAATTCGTATGCTGGCTTAAACGGTCCTCGCTTAATACGACACAAGAGGCTAATCTTAAAAAATTCTAGCCGAGATAAGTCCTTTCTGAGGGAGCCACGGATTCCTTTCGCTCTTCGCCCCCTGGCTTTTCATGGCAGTTACGCAGCTTCTGAGCGGAGCAGATTGAGCCGCCACTCTTCTTTTCATTAGCTGATAACTGGATTCCGGAATACTCCTGGCCTACGAACGACACGTTAACCTTTCGCATAACTACCCCCGGAAATATTACTGGGGAAACTACGTTACTCTCTGCTTCTTTAAATTAACATATCTTGATAAGATTGCCTCAATGTTGATATAAATTTTGTTCCCAGAACTTTGAACAGCGAATGATAAAGAGGTAAGATTGTTTCACGTTAATTTTAGATTTTATGGGTACTGAAAAAAAGATCTCGTTTAAATCGATATAGGGCGCGTTCCACTTAACGTTTGCAATGCTCATCATTTCGTTCTTATCGCTTTCAAATATTAAATAAAGATGAAATGATGCTCGCGAGCGTTAAGTGGAACGCGCCTTATATCAATTTAAACGAGATTTTTTTTTTCAGTATATACTTTTAATATAAGTAATCTTTGAAAATGTTTAATTGTCTATTTTGTAAATATATTTCATAATTATACAATTGTGTATGTGTATAGAGATCTATTTGTGAAATACATATTATGAGAATTATGGAGAATTATTAATTAGAATGATTAAGTTGATTAATTACGTGGTGAAATGTGAATAATTTTTATCAACATTTTAAGATTATAGTTTCTTTAGAAAAATGCAACTCTAATTTTTCTTGGAACTTCTTTTTGTCTCTTTTTCTCTTTCATAACGTTGTGCTCCATTCGAACGAGATGTCGGTGACCGACTGACGCAATATTAGCCGCTTGGTCCTCGTCATCTGCGAGAAGTGCTCAAAGAGATATCCGCGAAACAAGTTTTCCCGCAATTTTCCTTCCTATACTCGCGAAGGCCCCCTGGGAGAATCTCTTCTCTCCCTGTATCCCCCC
>NW_017259305.1:1009963-1010567 GCF_001594045.1 Atta colombica | reverse complement strand
CCCCCCCCCCCCCCCTCTCTCTCTCTCTCTCTCTCTCTCTCTCTCTCTCTCTCTCTCTCTCAATTTCTTTCGCCTTTGCGATCCATATAGTCGAAGCATCTAGAATGAAAGAGACAGAAATAGAAAGAGATATACAAGAAGAAAGCACCCTTGGAAAGATGACCGCGTCGGGCTGCTGGCTATAATTTCATTAGCTACCACGAGACAAATGAGCGACTATTGTGAGATGCGCCGGTTGGTCGGAAGATTTCTCCGTTTTCCCGCTCGTGCAGTTACGGAAATAGTAACGATGTTCAGGCAAGAGCATAATAACTATTTCGAGAGACTGTATGTCCGTTCGAAATTAATTAGAATCATCGTCCATGAAACAGATGAGATGAATTCGTTATGATCTATATTCTATCTAATAAGAAAATGAGTCTCTCCTTCCCGCTCTCGATTTTGAATAAGCTTTGATGTTGTTTTCTAAACAAAAATAAGAGACGCATACTTTTTTTATAAGGGTTCATTATACTTTAAAGAATACATTCCTTTGAAAAAAATTGATTTTTTCTTTAAGCAAATATTATCGAAATTGTAAGAGATAGAAAAAAAATTTTGAATA
>NW_017259305.1:1006561-1009863 GCF_001594045.1 Atta colombica | reverse complement strand
AAAATTTATTTATAAAAAAAAAATTAAAAGATGTTTTAATTATAATTCAAGTACTCTTAGAATCATTTAACTTTTATTTTAAATATTTTTATCTCTTTGACTATATTCGCTTCGAAAGACATTACCAATTTTTTAAAAGGGATGCATCTCTTAAAAGTGCGATTGGGCTCTTATAAAAAAAATACATGTCCCTTTTTTTTGTTCAGAAACAATATATTCGGAACTTATTAAAATCGGAAAAGACACATCTAATATTCATGGATTTCCTTAATCCGTAGTAATTGATACGAATAACTGTAATTTTTATAGCAATATTATTTTTCATCTAGTAATTAATTAGCTACATTATAAATTAAATTGGTCACTATTTACATGAAAAAAAAAGTTGAAAGTATTAGAGAAAATGTGATTACTCAATGTTTTTAATTAAATATTTCAGCGAGATGAATCAATTGATAGTACCTACGATTTCCCTTCGGGCGCGTTAATTCAGGTCTAACAAAACACTGAACATTACTTGTACTTCTTCATGCTGCTCTCTTTCTCTTTTTTCTTTTTTTCTTTCTCTTTCTTCCTCGTGCCGGCTGTTTGCACTGGTAATTACCGGCGCACGAAATACGTCGCAAGAAAAACATTAATATCAAACGACGTGGCTGCCGACAGTGCAAATAGAGGATCTTAATGGTGAGCCAACTTTCGAGCAGACTCGAGAAGGAAGGTAAGCGTGGAGAGTACAAGATGGAAAATGTGGAAGGACACCTTTCAACCCCTTGCTACTACCGTCTGTATCGCACTCGCCTTCATCGGGACTTTCTTCGTAACTAACGATACTTCCTTGCGGTTTAAGGAGACATTTTCATCACGTTTCTGCTTCTCTTTTCTACAGAAGCACAGAAATCTTTGCTAGATGCCGAGATTGAAATGTACACTTGCAAAAGGACGAGCCTTTCATTTGGCAGGAAAGCGTTAAATCGTGCGCGACTGTAATTTCCGAGCGAGTTTTATGCCCCCTCGTCCAGAATTTTGCTGTGTGACCACGTTGATAATTCTTTCTTCCCTTTGCCTCGCATACTGTCCTCCACTTGTACGCACTCCCTTGCTTTCTGTGAGAAGTGATTCATATTTTTTTTTCGGCATATTGCAACCGAGGCTGAGTGCCTGGCCCTCGCTAAGGAAGGTTGGGGCTTTGTCCAATTAAGCGTCCGAAAAGCCAGTCTTTTCGACTGGCAACGCGCGAGCGGCTTCGCATATTTCTGTCTGGAGAGGCGAAAGAGAGAGAGAGAGAGAGAGAGAGAGAGAGAGAGAGAGAGAGAGAGAGGGGGGGGGGGCGGGGAGGGAGGGAGATGATTTCACCACGTTGTCGCTGAAAAAGAGGAAAAACTCTTCTTCCTGATGATTGCTGCCACGATACACCCTCTCTTAGTGTCCTTTTCTGCTCTGAGCCCTTCTCCAACACTATTCACTTTTGACTCGAGTATTTCGTAGGACGTCCCAAGTTATCAGCAATTAGCTCAATAATTTCCTGTCGCCCCACGGTTGACAGCTCGTCACTTTGACGGTCCTTCGACCGCCCTCCGAAAAATTCCGATCGAGATTTTCATTTTTCCCTTTTATGCGCGATCCTTAGCCTTATATTAAAAAAAAATCAATTTGAGAGAACGAAAAGCGATTTTTATTTAGAACATTCTTTTTTCGCATTACAGCTACATTTCATGTAGCTATAATGTTTCTAACAGGAAATTTTATACCTGAACTATTATATATTTCCAATCGTATCTTCTCCATTTATAGACTTTTATTATTCGCAGATGCTTTCGTGCGGCTGCTAATTAGTCTTCCTCTATGATAAAGTTTTAATCCTCCCGTACTTACGCACTGAGCGTGAGTGTGCCAGGGACAAAGGAATTGTCAGAATGAGCGAGGAGCCTCTTTATTTTATCGAGTTTAGGAGAGGAGAGCCGCGGAACTGCCGTCGGCCGGGGTATTAAAACTCTTCGAAAGTTTCGCGACGCGCCAGGTGACATCATTATCGACTCCTCGTCTTTCGCGTTACCGTCATCGCCGTTGTCCCGCCGTCTTTTCGTTTCTTCCTATTCGCTATTTTGGTCCCAGGTCATGGGACTTTCGGCAGTGTTAGCACTCGGATAGGTAATGTGACGCGTGTCTTCCCGGCACTCAAGCTAGACTCGCCGCGGCAGACTCTGAACTTGGCTTGAGTGCCAAGTTGCCTCGGGTATTAAGCGTATTAGGTACAAGTGGTTTCTGACTGGAGAGGGCATCGGTCATTAGCATGGATAGATTCGAAGGTTATTAGCCATTACCGCCATTAGGCGGATCTTCTCGACCCGGACGTCCTTCTCGTTGTCGTCGTCGTCCTCGTCGTTGACATTATCTAGCATTGTCAGTTTCTATCAAAACCGCCGGGGAAACTTCGCCATGACCCTTTTCAGGATATCAAGAAACGCTTACACCATTTCCTCGCAACTAAGTTAATCTACAAGAGATCTCTGTAATTGTTTCTGCTATATCTTATTCGGTATGTATTATGATGTGTGCTGTCACTGTAACAAAATAGAAAATTATTAACCGCTGTTATCATTTCCGCGTTAATATGACTTCATGAGTGACTTTGCGAGGTGAGAATTTTTTTGCTAGTGAGAAATTATTGTTGAACAGAAAGAATGGTTTTGTTAAAAAATTAACATTTATATTTAATTACAATTATATTTATATCTCGATATAAAAATAATTTTGTTGGATTATTAAAATAATTATGTAGTACGCTCAAACCAGTTGACGTAGGATGTCAAATCTTTTAACATTACTCATTATCAATTCATTATGTGACCAACCGTTCCAAACAATAGGAAAAGCAGTCGTAAATTTTAACTCTTCCCACTTTACAACGCATTCTAAATTTTATCCCAAGTTAAAATTAT
This sequence comes from Atta colombica, assembly GCF_001594045.1. Lineage (NCBI taxonomy): Eukaryota > Metazoa > Arthropoda > Insecta > Hymenoptera > Formicidae > Atta > Atta colombica. The sequence goes on along the minus strand of NW_017259305.1, from coordinate 1,006,924 downwards.
AAATTGTCTCTTCTTTAAGTGTAAAAAGATAATAAATGTGAAATATTAAGTAATATAATTTTCAACTATATGAAAAATCTTATGATTTTTTAATTAAAAAATCTAGAGATTATTTATAAAATGAAGTAGAAAAATACAATTTTAAAAAATAAAATGTGACTAATTACTTGACGTAATTTTTATTGTAATTTTTATTGATCTTATCCTTATGTGATGTTATACATTAAGTGTTATTTATAGTTATTTACAAATATAATAATTATTGTTTATGTATTTCGTTAATAATTATTTAAATTAATAATTATTTAAAAAATGTTTATATATTAAAATTTAATTACGGCAATTAATATTGAATTTTTTATA
>NW_017259305.1:984397-1006541 GCF_001594045.1 Atta colombica | reverse complement strand
ATTATTATTTTGACGAATTTGATAATTTAATAAAATTATTTTTAAATCTGTATTTAATTAATTTTTTAGATACTTCAGCAAAACTTTCTTTTCTTTTCGTATAGAATTTTGACAAGATTATCTGAATATTTTATTATATATCAGTGACAGTGGAATACAGTTTTTTCTTTTGATGTTTTTTAATGAACGCGCTCATTCTTCCTCTTTTTTTCCGCGATTAAAACCAGCCATCTTAATATCTTTCTTATGCGTGGGAGACTCGCGATCCATTTCCGCGAGTGGATGTTTGCCGGATGGAAAACTTTGCCATCAAAGAGCAGATCCGATGTCGCTCACCGCGTACCAACACGGCAACGGATGTCTTCTGTATCAGCGGCATACTGGTGGTCTTCGGCATAGGAAACGGAGAAGATGAGGACCGACGGATGTTTAGTACGTTGCGGTGTTGCCTCATATTGGATTCTGGCGCTTCCCCTCCTGTTCCTTCTTCTCTTCTCTCCGTCGTTCTCGAAGATGAAGGTGAGGTATCGTCCTCCAGTAGCAGCGAGCCCGGAATTAACCGCAAGGGAGATACTCCTCCGGGACTAATCACGCGCAAGTTCTCTTGTCATTCGCCAAGATTGATTTTAGGATTCTGACGCGGAAAATAGTTCGTCGTCGCCCGAGGTAGTGCTGCGTAATTTAACCCTTTCGCGGTCTGCGGAAAGCCATTTTACCAATATCGGAGTGATAATGTCTTTATACATCGATATGAATCATTTCTCATTATTTTTATACAGTCAGATGGAAAGTGCTTTATTATGATTTCATCGCATCTTAAATATTAAAATGAATTTACTTACAAAATTATTTTATTCTAAGAGAATGAAATAATTTCATTCTTAATTTACACAATCGATTACGATGACGATGATTGAATTACACACACAAGGATATATTGTATAAATTAAAACGAACTTAAATTAATACGAACTTATACTTAAATTAATTAGCGATACAAGATGTTATGAATATTAAAATAATTGTAAATTGTTAGCATCAATTCAATTTCCATCCGATTTCTTGAATGATAACTTGAACACGTCGAGATTTATATGTGACATTTTAGTACATTTATATTCGGGGTTCTGGCTTCCAAATTACATGGCCCCGGAATTGACAAGAATACGCAAGCATCCGGTGAAATACTGAGGTTATACGTGCGGCCCACAGTCCCATAGGAATTCGTCATCCTCCATGGAGTTTGTCCATCGAGCGGATACCGCTGGATGAACGTTCCCCGCCAAATGCTCGGTTATTTGTGTGACAAACGAGAGACGTCAGGGTTGCACCACCCCCGTCCGGCCGTCCCCGTCCAGTTCATCCCCCTCGTTCTTCCCTCGCCTTCCTCTTCCTCGCTCCGCGTGCTGCACGTAGTTCGCGTTTAATCCATTGATTAATTCACTTCGTTACCGCGTCCTTTATGATTAGTTGGCCCTTTACTGCCATTTTCTCTCCTGTACATACGAGCTGGAACTAATGCGGTCAGCCTCTCTCCCGCGCGCGCGAGCTTTCCGCCCTCTTCTTAATATAACCTCCCTATCCCAGACTAATCTTGCTGATACTTGCCATAAGAGTACCTGACATGAGGACATGAGCGTGACAAATAGGATACTGATTAGAAAGGAAGGAAGAAAATTAGCAACGTATATTTTTACTTTGGCAATATTATTGTATTATTCAGTTTAGGATTATGTTTCAAATCGACAAATAATCGATGTGCATAAACTAGAAACTGTAAAGATTTATGCAAAAATATTATTAGGCATAAAAATTCAAACTCTAATCAAATTTGATCTCCTTCTTTGCTTATTTATATTATTCATGGTCGATTTTATTATTGTCCGAATTTTCATTTATTACTTATTGTGTTTTTATACAATATACTCCTTGTCGAAAATTGCAAAGGAAAGACTGCGATAAATAAAAAGAATAACGGATTATTAAATCCCAATTCGTCATATTAAAGTGATCCATAAACTCGGCACAATGTGATGTTCTCACAAGCCATTTTTCTAACAGTCGTGTTATAGACCATTTTAGCCTCCATTTTATGAGAAGTCTTTTCGCGGCGTTAAAGAGATATTCGATTTTATGTAGCCGTGAATGGTTCATCTTTTACGATTTCTTATGATTCCCACAGAATATTCGCATCATATTAATTCTGTTTCAAGATTAGTCATGATAGTCTGTGCCGCTAATGGAAAAATAACTCTATCGGCAGAAAATTATAACAAAATTAAAACGAGTACATCATTGTTTCATACAATCTTGTTAGACTATGATTTGGTTTGCCTTGATATCTTAAAGTCCTGCGAATCAGCATTCGCAGGAATAATTTACCGAGGAGTGCTCTGAAAGCAGTTTACTATGACCATATTCCGCAAAGTGCTGAACTATGAGAGAAGTTCACAAACGAACGAGCTGCCCAGCGACTGTGCCATCGCTCGGGAATCTTTACTATTATTTCGTAATTAAACGTAGCATTCCGTACAAGTTTAGACAAAAATCCTTAAATTGTTCGCAACCGCGCTACTCCAGATATAGCGGTAAGTGAGATCTGACCGTAACGTCGCACGAACTTGTTTAACGGGGCCAAAGAAACTGAGGGCGAACTTTCGCAGTTTTTACGCCACGGGGCTCAGTCCGACTTATCGAGCTTGAAGCGGAACAAAGTTCAAAGCTACGTTATCTCAGTGGGTATTGTTTTGAGCCTGTCCGCGACCGGTTCGTTCGCAAGTCTAAATGCTCATCGTCATCTTCGCGCGACTTTGTTCGATAATTTTCAAAACTTTGGAATTTCCTTAATGTCTGTTGCTTGTCGGTATCATTTTCTTGCATCTGCTACAATTGTGAAAACAGCCATCGTCCTGTTTGCAATCAGCTACGGTATTTTTATGACCCAGTGACCAATCGGAAAATATAATTATCGAATGTTTGATATCGAATAATATTAAACTATTAAAATTATTAAAAAAGAATGTGTTTATACATATATTAATATTTTTAAAAAATTTAGTCAAATTTGCGGATATTTATAAATGGATAACTAATAAGGGAGTATAATTATAGTAAAGATTAGCAGAAGATTTGAAAAATTTTCTTTGTTTAATTTTCTCTTTAGTGGGCAGCACATCCAAATACACGTTGTGCTTAATATATTTAGTAATTCTTTTAATATTAGAGATTAATACATCATTTTTATAGCAGATTTCAGTCAAGGTTGAAAGTGCGACATTTTGTAGCTTTCCCAAGCACAAAACTTGCAGCAATATTATTACAACGTGTAATAATATTGTTACAATATTGCAACAATATTGCTGCAACTTTTGTTGGGTTATGAGTTGCATAAGTCTCCATAAGTACCTCTATAAACAAGGGACAGATTTTATTATAGCACTTTGAAAGTTGTTATTTTGGATCTAATCGAATTAAAAATTACTTTTATCCAGAGTCGGCGTTTAAAGTATAGAATCGTGGAGCACTCCACATCCAAAATTTAGCTTAGTATGGAAATTTATACATAAGAAATCAAAGAATTGGATTAAAAATCAAATATGATTTTTACGCAAACGTGACTAAACAACTTAACCGTACTATGTACATATCAATGAGGATGCAGCAAAGGATATAAACGATAATTTTGAAGCAATGATTAAATTTATTAACAAGAATCCATGGAGAATGGTAAATTTTGTAATTGAGAATGACATTACAGATTACAAAGAACAAATGAAAACAAAAAAAAAAGAAGTCATCACTTCATAATCTGATTGAATTCTCCACTTATTTTGCCTTCCTCTCCTTCGGCCAAAACTTCTATATCTATGGCAAGCCAAATCGCCGAATTTGCCTTTATCCACAGATAGTACATTGTTTGCTATTTTATTTAGCTGTGCAGGCATTATATATATAATCATATATGTGTTCATATGTAATAATGACAGACATACTAACGAAATAGTTATCAACATCAATACATATACTGATACATATACATCCTCTCTATTCTCTTATGCACACATACATTGATATACATAAACCTAGAGATTATCAAGTAAAATATTGGATACCTTATGTTTGATCTGTTATTTTTCATGACGTACTTAAAATAAAATGAAATATATTACTGAGATAGAATAAGATATACACGTATCTCATTCTATTTTATACATCTATTTTATTCTGTCTTAAACATATCCTGAAAAATATAGCAAATTAATTAGAAAATGTTTAAATGTTCAGTCTTTTACTTGAAAATCTCTAAATACCTACTCAAAAAATGGAAGGACATATGGTAATGCATATATTTAAGTGCATAAGTATTTACGTAGTAAAAAAAAGATGAACTAAATAAAGATATATATTTTCAGATTAAATTCAAGTACGGTTAGACCTAAAATAGCAACTTTAATTAAATAAGCGAAATCCTATGTACCTATATTCGATTAAAGTGAAGTGTTTAAGTATTTCTGTGTGAATTTATATACCTACATATCTGCAAATCGCGTACTGAAATTTGCTTCAGTCTTGAAAGGCAATCATGAGCAGAACCAGAATAATAATATCACTTATTAAATTTATATTATTCTTATTTAATTAAATTTATTCTCATTAATTCAAATTCGTATCAAAATAATAACTTTTAAATGATCAGCAAAATCTGTCCATTTTTAATGGTTGAGTCTTAGTGAGCTCTGTAATGCGTGTTTTCCATTTGTGACACGAATCGATACAACATCCTTCTATCTTTGTTACTCACTGAATGTCAGGAAAGATAGAATGATATATACTTGTGTCAACATGTCATCAAATAGAAAGCACCTAATATCAAACACGTTTTCTCTGTACTAAATTATAGAAAACTGTGATTCGACGAAGAAAAGGAAAGCAAACAAATATTTGTCTTTCCAACTCCTTCTTACTTGTAATAATAAAATAACATTAGCCAATCATCGGATCTTTGACAAAGAAAACGGTACAATCTTTGCATAAGAATGTCATTATCTAGAAACTGGTATACTACTCGATAACTCGCTCCAATATATTGTAGAGCTCATTGTTATGTTTATCGAAATTTTTGGATTCAGCATCTCATAAGCTATAAAATATCAGCTAATTTGATTAAAAATGCTTTTATCACATAATTAGTGCGAGGTTTGTCTTGCAAAAATTGTCCCTGTTTTTCTTTTTCGAAAGTAGTTCAATGTCTACAAGTAAATCAGTAATATGGCATTCGCGTTGCTTTGTAACGGAAAACAAGATAAATCACAACTTCTTTTGAATATTTTTATAAGCCACGAACAGATCGATATCGATAACTGCGCCGGCATCAATCAATTTCGTGAGCCGTACTTTGGACTTGCACAGTAATAATGCACCAGTGGAAGAAACTTCCACATCATGGAGCGAAACCGTCGTTGTAGTGACCGCCTCTCTTTCCTCTGACGTGTTGCTATTCTCGCTTCTTTTTTTCTTAGCAGCATCTGTCGTTGTTGTGTGAGACACGTGGATGCATCCAGAAAGCAGACATCCCACGGGACGTTCCGTGTGATGCGAATACATATCGGTTGTTTACGCGCCGCACTATTTTCGAAGCGATACGTCAATCCGATATTTGAGAAACTTTTGTATCCCGCATAGAGAGGAACGTCGCGTATAGAGAAACGAAGAGAAAAGGAGTGAAAATAAGAGGGTACGGATTTCGTGTTTGGTACGAAAGCAAAGAGATACCTCTCCGAGTTTCCGTCCTCCTGCAAAAGGCGATCTTCTCTTCTCAAACGAAATCGATTCTGATGCAGAGCAAGCAGGAAGCACGAGCAATAAATCTCAATGGTCCGTGGAAGTATCTATTTCTTCTTCTCCCTCCGCACGAATTTGACATCGCGGGGGATCAGCCCAAGAGATGCAAATACGAAATGTAATTTTGAACGATGGAACTATACATTTTTTTCCGCTGAATTTAAGAGGACAAAGTTCTATTCGTATACACTTGTATTCGATTAATAGTTGAAAAGAAGAGCTAAAAACTAATTTGCGAAAGACGAGTCATCAAAGACGAGTTCTGTAAATTTAGATAATTTTAAAATATTGCTGTACAAACAATGAGAGCACTAATACAGCGCGGTTAATTGGTGCGCAATTCATATAATATATTATCAATAAATCTACAATGAGAATCGATACAAATTTCTTGATCGTTTCTCGGTTTCCTTAAACCAGCATCAGCAATATTATATATGGATAATTTACCATCGATGTCTTTATAATATTCATAATCTGTAAATGTTGAAAATAAGTTCTATATTAGACTGAGCATTTCCCTATTTTAGAAGATTGAGAATTGCCAAAATTATCTCTTCGCTGTTTAACCAAATGATTAATCTCTGCCTCCCTAGATGACAATCAATTATTCCAAGCGTAATGCATCCTATTACAGAAAGTAAAATTGCGTAAAGTAAAAATTTTGTTTTACATTGAGTGTAAAATATAAAAATTGTTACATATATATAAAGTTCGTGCCGATTTTGAAGGAAAATTGAAACGCAGAAGATTTAAATTTTAGTACATTTATTAAATTATATAGGTTAGTCGGCACGAACTTTCCGGACAACTCAATATTATTATTCAGATGGAAGTCAGACAAGCAATAATAAAGTTAGTTATGCTTTCATTGCCCGTATATCAATATTTTATTATTATTTTGAATTTTGAGTATCTTATTATTCAAAATTTATTTTTAGATAATTTTGATTTCATAAGCTTAAAATATAAATACTATAAACCTTTAATCCAAAAATTATAATTTATAATTTACGATTATTATCTTTGCCAATATCTATACATAAATAATATATGAATATACACGTATATGAAATTAAAAAGTGAAATGTCTTTTATAAATTAAATAGTTTTTATAGAGATATATAAAAAAATATATAAAATGTATACAGTTGGTATCAATCACACAGAAATTGTTATGATTATCAATTTAATACAATAACAACGAAATAATTGATTTATTATATTAGTATATAATCGCTATGCATCGATAATGTTTTAGTTCTTTATAAGTTCTTTAGCAAATCTAAAAATAACAATATTTTAATTTTTTGTTATGTAATAACATTATTTCCTACATTTTATGTCATTTCATTTATTTCTTCAAAGAATAACTCCGATATTTATCTCGCGTAGGGATTTATGCCGCAGAAGTAAAAACAGAAAAATAGAAGCGAATAATTTGTATAAGCTGCTCTCTCTATTACCTTTATGTTACCTTTTGTTATATTAGTATTGTGTTCGATTTTTTACTATTAATAAAACCATTGTCAGTTGATTCGATTTATAATATCAATGTAGTAAGTAGCGTAATCATGTATCATAATCCATATAAAATGATTATTGTAGGGATGGCGAAAGGCTTAATGATTATTTCAGTTATTTGGTAATACATAAGTGTAGAGAGTAAAATACACATAAAGCAGTGAGCAGATTAGATTCAGTACATTAAATGCAATAAATGCATTACATGAAACATCTACTTTATAATATGCAAAAGATTAGAATTGTCTATTACTTTGTTATAAACATTTATCATTCTTATTTAATAAAATTTTATAAATACATTTTATAAATACATTTTATAAATACATTTTATAAGTTGTGTTATTTTACTTCTTATCTTATTTCTTAAACATTGTTTTTCATGAATCGTATATTCTATCTATAAGTAACTATATGCTCCACTTTTATGGAATATACGGCAAAAATGCAAGATGTGTGGTATTTTCAAAAAGTTTTTTTAAATATAAAAAATAAGTATTTCGGATTCTTAATATTTTTTTATAATGGCAGACAGTATAAAGTTTTTACTGATATAGTTTACATAAATACAATAAATAATACTTAATAAATTAAATTTTTATTATGTGCGACGTATATACTGAAATTATTCTAAAACTATTCAAAAATTAATACGATATCAATATTAATATATCAAGTTGAACTTTATAAGATAGATATTAATTGTAAATATATATTCTAAAAGGTTTTGAAAGGTGAAGTTTCATCTAAATTACTCACTAGAATAATTTTTATGAAACGTCAAACATGTTCAAAGTTTCATCAAGAAGTGATCCACATGTGAAGTTTTTGTTTTGAATTTATATATGTGAAGAATCACTTTTTAACATTTTTTAAAGTATTTAATATCCATCCAATATATATGTAAATATTTGTACGTCATATGCATATTGCATATTAAGGAATTAATACGTGTAACTATTTTAATACTTTCTATTTAATACTTTCAAGAAACAAATATATAGAAAATATTTATAAATATTTACAAAAATTTAAATATCTAGAAATACAAATATCTAAAAGTTATTTTGGAAAATTTCAGTTATTCCGATAATTATGGATACAGTCCGAGAAAACGTCAACGATGAATCTGTCGTGAAACATCAACGGAACTATTAAGGAATCCCAAAAAATCCTGTGTTAGTACGCAGAAGGTAGATCGTTAAGCCGCGCTTTCGAGAGGATCCACGCGCATGAATAAGCTGTTATGCTGGCGCTAGTTTGATAAATCGTTTCATATGTGATAGAGAAGGATGTAGTTGGTGGAAAGATACACGTTGAATGAGGACCACGGAGACAGAATTCAGGAACGTGCGTGCGATGACTATCGTCAGCTTAGCCTCTCGTGATAGAAGTATCTTTCTCCTTCTCTCTTTCTCCTCTTCCTCCTCCTCTCTCTCTTTCTCTCTCTTTCTCCCCCACTCCTTTCATCCATTTTCTCCTCTCTCGTCACCGTTATCCATGACGATGTGGGTTGGCTTTAATCGTTTCTCGTAAATGCCTGACGAGTTTATAATTTCCAAGTTTCTTCGACGTCCTGAATATCCAGCGGAAATTTCGACGCAAAGAGCTACTCTGAAGATAGTAGTTGAATGGAAAATCGCGATCACAAGTTAATTTCAATAAAAAATGCATACATGTTTTTGAGAAAAAAATTTTTTTTAATAATTTTTTTTTAACTAAATAATTATTATTAATATATTTTAATTTAAGTACTTATGAGTAATAAATTAATATTAATAATAAAAAAGTAAATAAATCCAAGTCAAATATATAACACAATTAAAAATGTTGTATATATATATAGAGTAAAAGCATTAGATGCACTGTGAATCAAGCACTAGTTCCAGATCACCTTTTATATTTAAATAATTATAGTTTATATTTTCTATTAAATGATACATATCACAAAATTCTTTAGCATTTGTTTCATCTTTAATGTCAATTGATTTTAATTTATTAGAAACAGCGCTACATATTTTATATCATCAACTAATAAATTAAATGTGCGAAGTTAACTAACGTATGTAGTACTTTGAAAATTCATTCAAAATGTAATAACATAAGAATTGCTTTATGGATTTTATAGTAAGTAGTAAATATTTTCATTAGATTTTATGGAAAAAATCAACGTTATGCTCAGTTGAGATTAAATGTGTCCGCGAGTATTTGTTTAATATGTTATAATGATACTTTTATTGCATAAATTAATTATAAAAATGTTCAGAAACTTGTCAAATCTTACAAATGATACCATTCCGAAAAGATTTATTTGTTTTAAGTATTAAAATAGAATATAAAATAGTATACATGTCTATATGCAACAAGTAGTACTTATTCATAATTTAACTATTCTTTATTGCTAAAAGTTTAATTTTCATTAATTTTTATTGTAATTTTAATTATTATTGATTTTTAATTGTCACCAATTTTAAATTAAAAAACTTGAACATGTTAAAATTGTATCATGATCCACAATTAGACCTTGGAACTAGATATGGATTATCAATTATAATTTTGTTATATATATTACGATATACATGCACAAATCATTTTTATTATTCTTATGAGATATAATAACAGTTAAAAAGGATAAAGCATTTGATGAATTGATGATTCGTAATTAGTACGTAATTAGTGAGGTCTAATTGTCATTATTTTATTTAATTCAAATTAAAACATATAAAATGAAATAAAATAAAATTATCCATAATGTAATCTTTATGATCAATTATAATAACTATTAGATACTTTATTAATTGTTCGATATTGTTAAAATATATGAATTTTTTTAAATCCATAACTAGTGGTTTTACCTTATATAATCTCTTCATTCGAATTTACAAAAAAATATTCAAATCAAGACGCAAATCGGTAATGAACAAAGAAACTAAAATTTTATAAAAAAGTAATGTCAACATGACATCGACAAACATTTATACTTTACGATTTCGCGTTTCTTTTTGTTTATTCATTCATTCGCTTAGTCTTTTTGCCAATGTACCAACTTTCACCCGATGCCTGCGCTATTTTATTTCCAAGTTTCTGATGTCTTTTTCGATTCTTTCTTCATTGAGAATCTCCATATCTAATATAGAATGAGTACTGAATCGTCTTTAAAAATTGATTTTTTTTATAGATGTGTGTGTTTAACATTTTGATTTTATTATGATTTAATTCAACTTTTGCTTCACATAAAGATATTAATAGTACAGTCAAAAATATAAAGCGCATATTAATAGATTATAATGTTTTACTTATAATATGTAAATATCTGAAAAACTAATAAAACATTTTGCACATTTATAAGTAATTTTCTCGAAGAATTTAATGTAAAAATTGATTTTATTGAAAATATAGAATAAGTAGTTACAAAATTTTATTTTTTTCCTCCAAGTATGATGAATTGTAGAGGAAGATGTGAAACTAAAACAGTAAGTGAATTCGAGGGATTTTCACTCTGGCCATAAACTCACGTGTCTTTAGCGAGTTGGTATAACCGGCAGGATTTCGTTGGATTCTGCGCCATTATTCGGACCCTTACAAATTGCTCAACCAATAAATTATCTATAAAATGGCCAGACCATCCGCTGCGCGAGATAACGGCGTATCTTTGCAGTTGTTATCGATGGCGATTGCTCGATTTATTATTACGTGAGCGTGGACGGGGTTTAGCGATGGTACAGCCAAAAAGCTAGTCGCGCGTATATGTTCTTCTCGTTCTGAACTACATCACGTACAGTATTGCCATTTTCCATGAGTGCCTGCAATAATCTCTTGTGAGATATTCTGATAAATATTAGTAAATTACTAGATACATTTCGTCTTTGCAGATAGCACAAGTATTATCCTTAAATTTTATTATGTTTAGTTTTATAAAAAGATTGAAGATTCAGACTTATTGTGATTTTTTATTGCTGAGAATTATTTTATAAAAAAAAACGCAAATTCTCTTCATACATTCTTTTATATTGCTATTTTCGAAAAAAGATAAAATTTTTTTATATTGTTAGATATAAAAAAATAAGCATAACTCAATTCCTTTATTTTTCATATAACATTTTGTTATTTTTAATTTCCATGTGTGTCGAAATATGTTCGCGTAATATGTTCTTTTACATTATATAAATTAAATAATTAAGGAAAAAGGCTTATGATTGTAACTATTAACATCAACATTAAAACTGACGATCAATTTAATTTGTGAGATAATTTCAGTCTATGATTGCGTTGCAAGTCCGACAGTAATCGATTTGCAGTTCGAAAAATTGAAAAGATGACTTTGAGATGATTTTTAAAATATTCGGAAATTTGGAAATTTAAAATTAATGATTCCAAAATAATGTAAATTATCATCTCAATACGTGCCTTTCGTCGATCGACGATTTTTTGTCGGAAATTGCGTATCAGTTAGTCGGAGAATAAACAAGTCCGGGCAGTTTCGTATAACCGCGCGATGAAATGAGGACAGGAGGATTCCGGTCGTGTTCGACAGGAATTTATTAGCCGCGCGCGGTGGCAACGGATGATACATCGCGGTGCTTTATAGCTGTTCGGGAAATACTTTCGGGGGTGAGCGCGTGTGGTAATGCCGTCCCTCTCGTTGTGCTCGTAAGGACATCGAATGGGTTGAAACGTACGAGCGAAAAGACGAGAGGAAACCGGGGACGACGGAGGTCCGCTAATGTTCCGATACGTATGTCCTTCGTGTTCTTCGTTTCGCGGCTAGTATGCAGCACGGTGACTCGGCGGAAGGAAGGTGTTCCGGACGAGTACGAAGGGCGGTGGCAGTCCCGATGGCGCGGGTGGAGGGCTCTGATTTACCGAGGCAATCGCTCTTTATTTCTCTCCAGGCGGCTCTCCCGTCCGCCCCACCTCAATAGATATCGCCTTGTAATAGCTTTCCGTTACCTGAATATATCCGCCCAGTGAAATTTATCAGATTGAATCGATGGAATCTACGGAAAACAGGAGGCCTCAGTGATGCTTAACATCTTTCCCGTACATGCTATACATGTTCCTATATTGTTACGCAGCACGTAGTATTATATAGATACAGTAACTGATGTAATATTACAATACTTATGTATAAAAATACGAACAAAATTACCTCTCCAAAATATATTCGTACAAAAGTGAATGCTATAGGTATTTTGTAGGTACATACAATATATGAATTATGAAGAATGTAACATATAATTTCTATGAAAAGTTCTATTATATTAGCATAATATTAGATTCAACTGTAATTTTAATTCGTATTAACATTATATTCTTTATCATCACCAACTTTGTCACACGATTATCTTATATCAATCGCTTAATAGATAACGTAATTAGTCGTCGCATTAAAATTTATATTAAATAATAATTGCATAGTAGATCAACAGTGATAATGTTTGTGAACATTTTTGTGAACATTGATAATATTGATTTATTGAATCTATTTCTTTATAGATTTTTTCCTGTGAAATTATGAAAGATTTTCGATACTTTCTTTGCCATTTTATAATCCAATCTATTATCTTACATGTTAAATTTTTATCTTACATGTTAAATAAATTGCTAAAGAAAGTTTTTGAATGATTTTTCTCGAGATGTGCATGAGAATGTAGTATTTTTTTTATCATGTGGCAGAAAATGATTGATAAAGGCTTTATAAATTTAATATTTCAAATATTTTTAGATATTTCCTGATATATATACGTGTATATGTATAATTACATAGGATATAGACTTTGACTTCAATTTAGTGGCGTCCGAGGGCAGCACGCTGCAGAATCCTGAATCCTTCCCTTTAATCTCAGGAATGACTAATTTACACATTTAGGCTTATTGTTAGCAATCCTATAGTCTCGAACTCAATATATTGTAGACACTCATATTTACATATTTATACACATTTTTACGAATATAATACAATAAGTGTATTACAATAATTGAAAAATGGCACAATAATATACAATTTAAAAATAGTAAGAACAAGATGATGAGAAAAGGACTAGATGTATGTATATTCGTGTTCGACATAAGTAAAGCAGAATAACAAAAGTTCATTTTTCTATGTCTTAATTAAAAAAGAATATTTTTCTTTTGCTTTGAAGCTCTTTGTATTCGGAAATCATTTATTGTCGATACGAAACACATCTACGCATTCTTTAATCTTTTTCTTATAATCCATATAGAATTAATTGCTTTATTGTACAATACGACAACCAAAACCGTTATTTTATCTGGGAGCTTTAAATCACCTGATTTTTTTTGTACATAAACGATTACCTAGAGTATTCATATCAGTGCTCCCTGATGAAGTGAACGACAAAGTTCGCAAAAGTTCACAAAATTGGCATTAGCAATGAATGAAAACACGGTGATAAATCCGTAAATCTTCTGGTGTCTTTACAAGATAATACCCGTGAAACCTAAAGCGTTACCTACAGTGTATTTATACTTCACTTGAAATCATAATTATTAACAATATATTGTATATGTTATATATTATTGATTATTTTTCTATTTATCAATATTAAGAACATATGGATTTAATTTTCTGGAAGAGAGTAAATATTATATATAAAAATTAAACAAATATTAAAAGGAGTAAGCGTATTAAGTAACTCATTACGACAGTATTTCTAAAAAAATAAATTTTTAATTAATATAACGCTTTTTTATGAGTTTTCAATGGAATTGTATATTTAAAGGTTCATAAAGAATAGTTATTAAAAAAAGAAAGAAAATGTACCAAACAGTATACAAATAATATTATATATATATGTATATATAAAACTATATATTATATAATATATACCACTCAAAAAATAGGAAACACTTTTGAATACGCTCGAAATTGCGCAATATTCAGAACACCGTAACTCGGTGAAAAATCATCACAGACAAAAAAGCAAAAAAGCAAAAAAGCATTTGAAAGCTTGAAATCTCTAATTTTGAAATCAGTCATTGATATTTCAATCTGACTTTTATGGAGCTATATGGACACAAATGGATACCTGTCAAATCTGAAAATTTTTTAAACCTTACAAAGATTTATGATGTGAAGTAAAATTCACACAAAATATGGTTTACAGCAGTCAAAAAAGTGAATCTGTACCTTCAATTAATTTTTTTATTGAGTATTGTACGATTTTTTTTTCATCGAATTATTGAACGTTGAAGCAATGAACATTTTTGATTCAATGTTCAATAACTCGGTGAAAAAAAAAATCACACAACATTCAATAAAAAAAGTGAATATAAAGATTCACTCGATTCGAATTCTTTCGATTGTTGTAAACTGCATTTTTGTATAATTTTTACTTCACGCCTTAGATCTTTGTAAAGTTTATAAAAAATTTTTAGATTTGAGTGACAGTATCCATTTGTGTCTGTATGTAGCTGTAAAGAATTAGTCTGATTGAAATATCAATTACCAATTTCAAAAGTAGAGATTTCGAGCTTTCAAATATTTTTTTTTGTCTGCAACAATTTTTTATCGAATTACGGTGTTTTGAATATTGCTCAATTTAGAGCGTGTTCGAGAATATTTTCTATTTTTTGTTGAGTAGTGTATATTATATATTATAATATTTATTATATACATTATATAAATATTATAATATTATATAAAAGCAATATTTTACAATTCATATTTTTTTCTGCTGAATATAGATGTAAAAATTTAAATGACTATTTCCGGATTAGTAGAAATAACATAATTTATAATGTTGTTTTTTCTAAAGTGAAATGCTTCTTACTGATAGAGAGAGAGAGAGAGAGAGAGAGAGAGAGAGAGAGAGAGAGAGAGACAGAGAGAGAGAGAGAGAGAGAGAGAGAGAGAGAGAGAGGGGGGGGGGAAGGGGGGAGTTCACTATACAATTTATATCTGATACCAAGGATATTATCGCTCGGTTACAGATCAATGTTCCAATCGCTGAAATGGCAGGACAAGCGAGATGAAAAGAGTAGTAGAAAAGAGGAAGGACGAGATTCGAGTTATCGCCCGCGAATAGATTTATGGACTCTCCCGCGGCATCAAGAGGCAAAGTCCGTTTCCCCCGTCTTCTTTCTTTTTCCGTTAGCGGGACAGCGCCCCATTTCTTTCTTCCTGCACCTTGTCTGTTTGTCCGACAGCACGGTCTCTTCTCTCACGGGCTCTCTCGATGCAGTCCAGATGCGGCCGCAGCTGCCATTGTTCCGGCGATCGTTATCCGAGCTCGCGGCTCCGAGCAAAAGTTACCACACTCTATCTGGAATCTCAATTAATGCCTCCGCCCTTATCGCGAGATCATCCCCTTATTATCGACGAGCCACCCCCGTTCTTACGCAGCTCTTGCGGAATTTATCGCTATCCTCTCTCCTCCCCCCTTCTATCATTCGCCGCCCTTCTCAGAGTGTTTGAGGAAGAAGCACGCACTTCTGGAAAACCGAAATCGACGATTTGGATAACGAGAACGATTTATCGATCGTGCTATGTACTCGTTAATTATTTTCCTATTAATTAGCAATATCGTCGATCTCTCTAAATATTATATTTATTTGTTATATAAATAGTCAATTTTTTTAATGCATTGTGTCGACGTTCCAAAAATTTTTAGAGAGAATTTTTGTACGCGAACGTCGACTTACTTGCACTCGCCGCAATCGCTATAATTGCTTTTACTGATCAAACAGCGCTGGCATAATGAAGCATAGCCGGCAGAAATTAAGATAATAATTATTCATCGGAACGTGAGTCTCTTATTTCGTATTCCATGCAGCGAAAGGGATCATTAACTCTTTCGTTCTATAGCGATGAACAAAAAAAGAGAAATAATAAAATGTGATATGGAAAGGAGGCGAAATTTCTGTGGAAATTCGCTCCACGACAAAGCAAACGTGGCGTATTTGCGTCTGGAGGGCATCGAACACGCGCACAGCCAGCGTTTTCCTGAATGAAACTAATAACTGAGTAACTGACAAAAATCGCTGCCGGCTGTTCGGCTGCATTTTTTCGGGACTGCGTTTTCGCGCTCACAATGATCCAACAGCTCGGTCTCTGGCGCTCGTTGCAGCCATTTCCTGCTTTCAGCCCGGCTCCGACATATTGCATTCGTTAGTCCGCTAGTTAACCCCCTTCAGCGTTGCCGAAACTCGTCAGTCCGCGTTGAGCTGGTCAGTACCGAATATTTACTCGTCCTCGAAATATCACGCACGCGGGAGGCTACAAAAAAAAAGTAGCTTGATTCAATATAGGCAGACTTTTGTGATGTATACAATGTTTCGTAAATTTTAAACTTCGAAAGATTATATCTATTGAATGCTTAAAAACAATTTTTTTTATCAGTGATATAATGCTATCATTAATATTTATACCATATTTATACCATAATTATTATAATATTTTATGATTATTCTTGTGATTAAATTGTATGTTGAAATTTTTTCGGTAATTGTAGGAATCGGACTAATAAGTCTGATAAAATTAATAATGATTAATTTTATGAAGATTTTAAAATGTTGTTTAAATTCATTAAAGATCTTTGTGTTTATATAGTTACGACGTGAATGAAGAAAAATTATTAAAGTTAATTTTCTGAGACATCTTAGATGCCTTTACGTCAAAGGTACGTATGACAACCTGCTAAAAATGTAAAGATTGCGTGTTCAACGAATATATGATATAAGACAACGTTTTAATATCTGTGTGTACGTTAACTTCGTTCGCTAACAGCAAACGAGGCTCGTACCAAGTCGAACGTTTATAAGCCTTGAAAGATAAATATCTCTCGCTATCATATTGCACAATTATATTTTCGCGTTGCATATTCGTTGCACGCGGTACCTTTCGCGGACTATGACGCAATCGTCAGCTGCACGTGGCCGGGAACGGCAAATTTCTCACATTTTTCACTTCGCGCCTTCCAACGTGCACGCTCTCCGGTTCGTCAGAGTTTGTGAGAATTAAGTCAATGTAGTATGCTCATAAAATTTGAAATAAGCCTTACTTTTGTTTTTCTTATCCCTCCACACACGCGCGCGCTCACACATACACGCACGCGTACATACAGCATCGCACACTTAAATAATTTAGTGGATATTCTGAATATATGTTGAATATTTGTTGAATTGTAACAATGATATAAGAGAATGTTAAAGTTAAAAACAATCATAAATTATTGCTTTGAACTTCATTTGTTATTATTTATCTATAGAGATTGATAAAATTCTTTTATTTAAAAACAAATAAGTATAGTTATGTTACGTCATATGTAAAAATACATGTATTATAAAAGTACACGTAAATTTAATAATTACCGATAAGTGATAATTATTTAATGGCATATAGATATCGTATTTTATGTTTTACTATCAGAATTTTGAGAAAACTAATTACGTTAGATAAGAGGCAATATCACTATGTAGATATTTTTTACGGTGCAAGTCGTGATACGTGTGAGTGTGTGACGTGACTGATAAAACGAATGGCTGATAGTCTGCGAGCGTTAATCTTACGATCAAGCCAGTAGCAAACAACGGATAATGGGAGATGGCAAATCGCCGTATGCGTGCACGCTCTTCTCGTAACGCATCGTCGACCTTTCGGCGAAATTTATATTCTTATCGGTAGATAAGGCACACTTGCCAGGCGATTCGCGGCGGCGTCGCAGCTGAATGGACATCCCCCGGTTCCGGACATAACTTCACCCCAAACGTTACGCGAAATGTTTGCTCTACAGTATCGCGACATTTTGCTGAGTTCTCGGAAAAGGGATGATCTTCTACTAATTTGTATTTCCGTGCGTGCGTGTAATATCAATCGATCATTCGAACGAAACATAGTTTCTCTCATAGTTGATTCTGCCAATAGCTACGTAATTTAGCGTTATCATTTTTTATATAGAAATACAATTTTTCTTTATTGTTTTAGATTAAAGTAGAAATACGGAAGAAAAAACAGAGCACCTTATTGGTACAATGATTTCCAACTCAAAAAAATCTCAACTGAGAAGTAATAATTAATTATCTATTTATTTTACAAGCACTAACAACAACAATACTTTTAATACTCAAAATAAATAATTAATCACATTATCTTTCAGTATTAAATTTTTATAAGGATTTAATGTGTAGCAAGAGAAAGACAGCAGATTTCTTATTTTAGTTTTTGTAGTTGATAATGCCAAATTCGCAAATGATTATTCCGATATAAAAGTGTCCATACAATTTATTTTTCATATTTCTCTCTTCTATATATGTTTCTTTGCTTTTAGAATTTAATTTATATTAAATTTCCAGTATTAAATGTTGCATTTATATGCTTAGCTAATCGTATGAGAATATCGAAGGACATAGCCAATGGTTTCCGAAGTTTATCTATAACCCCGCAGAGGGTTAATTGATCAAGTCCCTTCGTCGCGTCCATATCTCTGACGAAGGGCTGACGTCACCTCGTCCGCAGCCCTGGCGATCCTGATTAGCATTAACGATTCATAGACCCGGGACTAACTAGGGTCGTCCTACGACCTCTTACCATCTTCACCGTCTCCTTCTCGTGTCCTCCTAGATCTTCTCCATCTTCCACTAGTTATCGCGCCTGCCAACAAGGAGGTTATCTTTCGAGTTCGACGATCGACTTGATTTGCATAATGTTTGCCCGTTACAAACTATTAGTCGGAGATGTCTCGGTCACAGCGAGTGTTTACAAGAATGTTTTCCAATATCATTTGATAGAGTTCTTTTCGTAAGGCTAATATAATTTTGATAAGACTACAAGTCTAATTATGTTTAATTATCAAATATTTGACATCATTTGAATGTCGAATCGCAAAATATCAGAAATTTTATTCCTTTCTAATAAGATACCTGAGCATCTCAAATAAGTAAATCAATACCAATATTGCTCGTCAATTTAATTTGTGATATTACTACTTTAATTTTGTTAGAATTGCGTTTCGAGACTAAAATTAAATTCGATGCGGTTTGTAAGATTATATATGTATTTAAATTTACACCGAATTATTTAAGTACTAAAGATTCAATTTGACCGTTTAGGACCTTTATTTCCCATTTTGTTGTGTATTCACATTACAGTATTAAAGACACTTCATTTAATTTTGTTTCTATTTCGAAAGTATATATTCTATGTTATCTTTATTTTTTGCATTTTATGTAAACAGTTGGAAAAGTTATGTTGAACTTGACACATTTCACGTGTCCTAAATGATCCACTGAAATTTTTTTATTAATTTAATACATATGTTAGAAATTAATATAAATATTATATTTAAAAAATTAATAAAAAATATGTAATATTGTGTATGTGTGACACAATTTATGAGCAAACTGTGGAAATATACTTTTTCAGTTCAAAATTAACGATATGTTAACTTAACATGTATTTTTATTTATATTAATTTATATATTTATTTATATTTAGAAACTAATTTATCATAGAACTTTTTTATTTTAAAACACATTATTTTTGTATTATTTGTTTATTCATAAATTGTATCATTTTGACATTAAGATATGTTGAATATCGATTTAACACAAAATATTTAAACAACATAATTACATTATGTTAAATTAATATTCGGATAAATTAAAATTTTAACACAAACTTTTAACAAGAACTTGAATGGAATGGTTTTAACAGAAATAAAAAATGCTTTTACTGTATAAAATACTGTAGTCAAGACAATGAGAGTAAACGATGAGAGTGGTACCGAATTCTTTGTCTCCGCAAGGGCAACATATCAAGCAATGCAATAGCGTGGCGCTTTTCGACGAAGGGCATCGTTATTACGGAAAGCCGGGGTCTTTCGGTGTCCTGCAACGGTCAGTCAGATCTCTGGGGAGGTCCTTCGAATTTTCCAGTCGACACGACGGAGGGAAGCTTGTCGGCCAAGTTGCATATTACCATTTCTCGATTCGACGTACGAGAGGTCGGTGCGTGCTCTCGCGTCCGTCTGTGCGTGCATGTGAAACACTCCTGTGTCGCCGGGTACATTCGGTGTTAGTCCCTTTGGCATTAGACAAGGGTATCGGGGATGTTCGGGGGTGCTCGTTGTGATTGGTGTGGGTCGGACTGACCATTTGAATACACGGCACTGTAATCACGACCGTGCTCCCTCTCTCTCTTTCTAACTCACTTTCTCGCAGCTCGTTCTCCTCCCCACCGTACCGTCCTGACACTCCTTGCCTATCATACAGTCATCGCACTTCCTCATCCTCTTCCTCTCCCCCGCTACCGTCCTGACAGGACGCGCGTGGCTGTCCGGGGAATACCTCCAGATTACTACCACCGGTGAACGCGTCCTCCCATTCGTTTCCATCGTCGCCTGACCAGACCTCCTGAATGAGAATGGTATTGTGCCGAGTGTCCAGATTGAAGTTAGGGAGGCGTATCGACATGGGACTGTCGATTTCAAAAGCGATTTTCTTCCTTTCTCAGAATTTACTTGTTGAATTATTTCATAAAATTTTATCATACTATATTTATATAATTTGGATAATTGGATAAAAAAAATATTCAAGCAATTATCTTAGATTTAGGGAAATGAATAATAACAATAATAAGTTGCCAATCAATAAGTTCTTGTACATATTATTGAAATTAACGCTTACACATAAAAACTATTTTGTACTCTCTAATTTCTTGAAATGAAATTTCGCTCTAAAGGAATGAAATCTCTTTTAAAAGGAGTAAAGCTCCAAAAGAAAAAGAGTGAAAATCTACCACTCTTATTCAAAAGTACAAATATTTTCACTCTTTTTCAATAGTGGCAATATTTTCATTCTTTTGGAATGAGATTTAATTCCAAGAAATTTAAAGAGTAATTTAATCAGATAGGCAATACACTCTGAAACTTCTTTTTACTATTTCATTGTATATTTGTATAATGCAAATACAAAAAATAAAGAAGGAAATTTTTGAAGGTTTTGATTTGAGCTTTTATCTATGAACAGTATTCAGATTCATAGACGACGAACGGCGCGGGACCGCCCTTTTGTTCACGTCGATAATCGAGTATGCGTAGGACACTCTCTCATGTGCCTTAGGAGGGAAATTATCCAGGAGACGTCTCGTCGGATTTCTCTCGTTACCGCCTCGTTCCGGACGTGAAAACGCTCGCGTAACCGGTTCCGCATTTGCATGTTCACCGCTTGGAGGCAGAGAGCGAGGTCGATGGGCTTGGGTGGTGGCACGGATGCTGCGAGCCAACACTATCGCCATCGTCAAAAAGCGTCTCACATCCATTTTAATGGATCCTTCTCGAAGATAAAGGGCAGGCGAGGAGAAGAGAGCGAGAGAGAGCAGGATTGATGCAATTTATTGATATATCCGAGATCATCTTCATTAAGAGCATATACAAATTATTTATATTTTAAAGAGCAAGAACATCTAATGTGTTTCGGTACGCAAATTTAAAATATACGTACATACGTTGCATATTAAATTTCTTCTGTAAATTTTTAAAGTAACATTTATTTTTCTTTCTGTAAAGTAACATTTATTTTTCTTTCTTGCAAAAGATTGTCAAAAAGAAACGTAATTATAGATAATGCTTTTATGTTTTCTCAATACATCGATGTCGCTATATAAAGGAGTATGAAATTATTTATAGATTTTCGTAGGCTATTGACATATATACATGTAATTGCGTTGATAAAAAAGTGACACAAGTAAAAAGTTAACATTAGAGTTATAGTATTTGAATTTTGGAACTCATGACATAGTTTCAAAGAGTATGTAATTGAA
>NW_017259305.1:979411-984297 GCF_001594045.1 Atta colombica | reverse complement strand
TATATATATACACACACACATTTGAATATATACATATTGAATATATACAATTGAATACATATTATGAATGAATAAATATATTGAAAGTATAATATAGGAAAAAATAAAGTTATTATATATTTACTCTTGATTAACGTTATTCTAATTTAGAATTTTTAATATATTTTATTAAAAAGTTGCTAATTTTGAGATGATTTACTTCTCTATCAACACAGTGATATGATCAAAACGCATTGTACAACCATGTTTGCAACATAGCCATCGTATATTCGGGATATTTTGCCTAAACATTTGCTCGGCGCTTCACCTGCTAGAAGCCTAACCCTTCGCTATTTCATTAAATTAGAAGGAACCTGTCTGGTCGGTTAGTTGGCTGGTTGGTTGGTTTGCAGCCGCGATCACCGTTTCTCTCTGTTTTTCTCTCCAGCTCTCCTTTTCTCTCACGTCGCTAGATCCGCGAAACCACTGGAAACTTTCGCTTTTACCGTCATTTTATAATTCATGATATCGTCCTGTCGCTCGGATGTAACGTGGGTCTCGTTTCGTACCGTCGGTGGCGAATAAAGAGGGTCTCTTCATTCGTTGTGCTTGTCGTTGATAGGCACTACTTGCATTCACCTTAACATTCGACCGAATCACTCGTTTTGTTATTAATGGTAATAATAGTGTGGCAACCACAACACGTGGATCGACGACAATTTGAGCAAGCCGCTTTTTGTATTATCTAACGCAATTTTGAAATTTTGATCGACAAAGTATGAAAGTAGAAACTCGAGTTTTAAAGAATTCATAAAGAATACATTCTTTTTCAATAACTTCTATTTCTTCCATATGTGAATTTTTAAATGTATTTTTTTAATATCGTTATTGTCGACTTTCTTTGTTTTTTATCTTCTAAATTTTTTTTGTTTTGATAGTTTTAAAATATTGATTTCGATAGTTATAAAATATTGATATTATTTACTTGAAATTGTAGTTTTTAGAAGCAAGCAAAGAAATATTCTTACATAGATTTATTAATAAATTTTATTCTCGCCACGCCAAATCATATGATTTCACCATTAAGACCAGTGTTTTGACTAGAATAAATCTTTTCTAAAGTATAGCACTGAGCATCTTACTGTTGTACGCTCAATATCTTAACGAGAATAAGTCCAAAGTTGTATCCCATTACGTCTAAGCATGCTGTCCTTACCCCATCTTTGCTACACTATAATACTCTATCGCGTTGCTTGCTCTATGCGACGCACCTTCAGCCTCTGCCTCTCTTTCTCACTCCTCCTATAAAGCGTCCCTTGGACTACCCCTTGATTATTCTCCATTGGCGTAGAAACTAATTAAAATAATATCTTTATTCTTTGTTCTCATTAATTGTATCGCCATACGTTAAACTTAACTTTGAAATAATTAATAGCTGAAGATACAAAAAAATTTTTTTCTACAAGAAATTTACTTTTTTGATCATTACGATCATTAAATATGTTTTATTAATTCCAGTACGTGGTGCTTAATAATCTTGTGGTAGCTTTTTTATTTAATAAACATTACTTTTTTTTTGAAGTACTGCTTTAAGTTTTGAGACAATAATAATATTAATTTAACGCTTTAGAAGTATATCGTGTTCATCGTCTTAAGACGATAGATGTTACGCCATTGGCGAAGGGTTGAGATCGACCGTCAGTGGGTGTCTCTTCTCTTTATCTCCTTGCACAGATTTTAATATAAATTATAATCTAATGTCGTTTCTTAATACCTTTTACCCCCGATTGCCGTCGCTACCACCATGGTTTCTCCGAACCCCAAAACCTCCGAACGCCGAGGTCATTATTAGGGATTTCTCATTATGCGATCAATCATTCTCAGGGATCGCGAAGCTAATTTCTTGCGTCAATTAATATTGCGATAGCGGCCATCGACGAAGAAAATGTCGACGGCATTCCTTTTCTGCCCTCCAACCGCGTCATTCCTCATTTTCGTATCATTTAACATTCAATGGAACGTCCTGCTTAACGTTGCAATCATGCTTGCTCTTTGCAGATCATCAAAAAACTGTCAAATAATTGCGAAGCGATATTTCACAGCATATTTATAAGACAGTTATTATTAATTAAATGATATAATATCTATAGTAAATTACAGTTTTTGAATTCCACAACATGAAAGTGAATAATTCTTAATAATAATTATAATTATTCAAAGAAAATTAATAGATTTTATTAAAAATGATGATAGAGTATGTAAAATTTGATCTGAAATAGATGAATATTGTTGAATGCAACTATTGCTGCAAAAACTATAATGATTAAATTATATTATTATTTTTTAAGAATAAATATCAAAGTCATTGTTTGCAAAATTATATTTTATTACATTCATTGTATACATAACCATATATATATGTGTGTATATAATTGAAATTCATAATAACAAAAATTTGTTTTTTATACAAATTTTTTATATAATATTCATATTATTTTAAATAATTAGATATAAATATTAGCTAATTAAATATGTGACAGGTCGTATGTAGCTCAAACCAAAGCAGCGCACGCGAATGGTATCGCCCTTGGGACAATAAAAATTGCAGGCGAGATCGCGAAGGTTGATCTCGGAAAAAGCCTCTCCAATGCCTCGAGGTGGTAGGTAGAGTGAGAGTTAAGATAGAGAGCAAACCGATGGATTTATGCCTCGTACTACGAGGCATCATCGTTCTCCCCTGATGGATATATGGGACTGTATACGCGCATTTCTCCACGCAGCTCTCATTCTCTTTCTCTTCCTCTCTCTCTCTCTCTCTCTCTCTCTCTCTCTCTCTCTCTCTCTCTTTCTTCCTCTCTTACACTATCTCTATTTCTTCCCTTGCCAATATTTGCCCTCATACGCAACGCCTTGGGTTCTGTATTTACGAACAAATACACATATATAGATATATAAACGTGTCCTCCATGTTTACCTTCTTATATCTGTCTGTATCTTGCGTTGGTCGCCCCTAAAAGCTACCGTCGAACGCCCCCCTGAAATCAGATCAGTAACCCCTTTAGCAAACTTCAACTTCGATGAGCCCGTTGTAAGACGTCTTACCGTTGCAGTAACTACATCATATTATTACTAAAGCATATATTTTTATTTTTTTACAATTGTACTTTGGAAAAATAATAATTAAACGTATGAAAATCAAGAAAAAATTCATTTTTGTTATTTTATAAATAATTATTAATAATTTAGATAACGATAAGCTATGACAAATATTTAAAAAAAACATTAAGTAAAATTGTTCTTAGATGGCATCTATTGGGAATTATAATTTTAATAAATATTATATTTTTGTAGTAAATAAAAAGCGATTAGTTAATACTAACAATAAGTTTAAGTTCTATGAAAATGTATTAGTACTTTATTGAATTTGTCAAGTTTTGAATATTGGATGTTAAAAAAGCGCAGTATATTTATTATTCATTTCCTTAACAGCGAATTTTCTGATAGTATCACCCTCGTGATTCCACTCTTGTGAGAAGTGTTCGGAAAGTCCGGGAGCTGCGTCTCTGAGAAAAGAGGATCTGAGAAGTGGTCGAGGGGGAGAGGGGGTAACCGAACTTTGGACTTTGAACTTTGCCGCTCGAGTGACCTCGCGGCCGTTTTATTTCACTTTCTGCCATTAACATACTTCGCTCCGGGATTTTTCCTACTTCCGCGTGCAAAGTACTAGATGTCTGCATAATTACCGTTTCATCGGTTTTCTTTCTTACAGCAATTGAATGAAAAGTAAAAACACACGATTTCAAATTCTCCTGTTTAAAGATGAAGCATAATTATTTCCGTCGATATATAAATTATTCGAGAAGCAAATTGTTCCATTCGTGTACAGTATATGTTATGATGAGGAAAACTAATTTGAATCGTTATATATAGGGTGTTTTCCATTTGATGAATCGACACAAACATTATTCTATCTTTCTCGATTTAACTTATGATGAGTAACAAAGGCAGAACCTTACGTCAACTTGTGAAAAGCACCCTAATAGATTTATTCTCAAACGAGACGGATTATCGTCAATTATACATATCAAGCAAATACTTGCCGTCTCATACTTTTGACTTGGAGCTCGTTTTGAAAAATCGTTGTTTCATTTCGTTGTCGTCTACAATTTCAAGAGTGCCATCGTTTGTTGTTCGCGATAGCTCGGAAACAGTAGTGAGGCGCAAAAAGACGAAGCGAGAATCGACGGTACCCCGAAGAAAGACGACGGTCACGCGCGATGGAGAGAAAGAGCAAAAAGAGAAGGCAGCCAGAGCGCGGCGAGTAGGAAAGCTCTCTTTCGCCATGAACACGACGAGGAAGGGGGCTTTTTCCTCAGCTCCGGGGCGAGGATCCATGTATGGACCTTACGATCACCTACGAGACGACGCCGGCGTCGTAGTCGTCCTTCTCGCCGGCAAAAAGTAACGCAAAAGTAAGCCTATCGTGGGAGGCGTGGAACGCGGAGCTTTTCCCTGTGTATCTCGATGAGTTCACAACGAGCTTTCATGGGAGTGGGAGTCACGCTTGCGCGGACGCTTCCGGCGAGGAGGAACGACGAAGTCGGAGGAAGCGAAAAGAGGATGGAAAAGCTCTCTAGGATTTTGAGGGTAGGATGCGCGCGGGGAGGGATAAAATGTCGGCGGGGCAGGACGTTCCAGCACTTCCAACACTTTCAGCACTCCTCTTCGAGGCTCGCGGACGTGAGGATGTACTTTACAACTGCTGCTTTTTTGAAATATGTTTTTTAGGGATTATCGATTATGGCAACGAGAAAATCATGCGCAATGGTTCATACTACATATTGAGAAGTTTTCACTTTTTAATATTAGATGATTACTTTTTAGAATCTAATGTCAGTTTAATTGAT
>NW_017259305.1:973441-979311 GCF_001594045.1 Atta colombica | reverse complement strand
TATATATATATAATCTACCGTGAAGATTTAATAATAATTGTTTTATATATTTTTCCAGAAAAGTTAAAGTAAAAAAAAACTTATTTCTTATTAGCGATGTAATTAGATGTTTTATTTTATGCCTATTTTTTAGAGTTCTATAATACTTTTGTTAATTTACATTTCTAAGAATCAAAGAATTAATCACAAGCGAAATTGTATTTTGAATTCACTTTTACTTTCCATTTCATTTTAATTCATCAATTAGTGCAGCTTCGAAAGTATCGATAAATAAATTATAGGTGACGATATCACGATTGTAAATGTGCTTATTAACGAGACAGTTGTAAGTTAAGTCATTTAGGAAAACTTCGACTGGAGTCGAATATCTCGATGCAATAAAGTAAAGTATTACAATTGTTCATTAAAGCATCAAAGCACTGTACGCTGAATACAGATTATCCATTAACATTATCATCATATTTATTATGGTGAATGATTTATAGAAACTGATTGCAATTAAACAAGTTGCGCGGATGTCGCGTGAAATGATCGAAGGAAGATAAGATATCGAAAGAGAAAAGGGGAAGAGAATTGTGCGATGCAAATGAAGGAATTTATCGATTAGCTTCAAATAACGCATTCGCCTTCATTCATTATTCTTTCCAAGTATTATATTTCAAATAGCATTTTAATGAAATAAATATTGGAAACTACTGTCATCATAATCTTACAAAGCATGCATTATACGTTTGAAATTTCTGCACTGATGAACAGATGTATGCAAGAATTTTCACGCTAATTACTTCAAATTCACGTTAGTAGATAATTGTAAAGGAAACACGTGTGCGTAATGACGGAAAATCATTGATTTTATTTACTGAATTATTTATTTGTATTATTAATTATTTTATATATAACAAATTTCGTACAAGATATCCAGCATGGCTCGAATAGTCTTCCAATATTGTATTATACAAATTTGTATTCTTGAGAGTCTTATAATTTACTTAACTTGTCTTATTGAATTATTTATTTATTTGTTCCAGTAATAAGCAATTTAATTTAAGCGACTCGTGGAGTCGCTTTTTTTCATTTCTTATTTGATCCATTTTATTCAATTATTTATTTGAAACCTCTATACATGGGCAATTCTTAACATCAATGTATCATGTTCATGCACGAAAAAAATGATTTTATTGAAAGATCTAAAAATTTAACTAGATTAAATCTGAAAATAATTTTGTTGGAGCATTAAAATAATTATGTAATTATTTCACAATAAGCAATATTGCAAAAAGTTTTGATACTCTAACATCCAGCGTCGTACATAATTATTTCGATGATCTAACAAAATTATTTTTAGATCTATGTAGCTATAAGTAAAATTCTTTAGTATAAAAACCATCCTTCCCGTATGAATATTAATAATAGTATACGTACAAAACGCCCGAATATCGACAAACGTTATCACACGTAGTTCTAACGTTGATCTTCCACGTCTGGTAAGACAAGAGATATGAATGCATGAATGCATTGGAAGTGTCTTGAAACTAGAACGACCAATATCTTCTTGCAGCTTGGATGGTAAAGGGAAGGAAGTGTCATATGTTCATATATACTGGACATTCGTTTTACATCGCAGACACAGTGAAATAACACGCAAAACGACATTAACTGTTTCAATCGCAAGGTGTCAATATATTATTTTCAGGACAGTAGATAGTTTTTATTTTCGTACAATCGTTCATGCTCTATCTTAGCGTCGTGTTTAAGGGCGTTTACCTTTAGCCGTGCTCGTTTTCCCGCATTATTCGGCGTGAATTTGAGAGTAAATTTTCGATTTGCTTCTCCCCGTCTCTCCGCATCTGGTCGACACTCCGTCCACGGACAACTTTAGAAGGAAACTGGAGAAGGAGTAAAAGTTGCCGACGGTTGGCGGAAAGAAAGATAGAGAGGCGAAGCGAGAAGAACTACTTCATTGGTGGAACTTAATTCACTTAATAGATTCTAAATGGAGTAACTCCGATCTGGCAAGACTCGGCCGTTTCTTAAGCGTTGGAATAAAAAGTTCTTGTCCCGGTGAGAACGGAGACAGCCGACGCACTTCAAAGACAGACTATTGGCAAAGTGAAAGTGATCAAGAGAAACAATGTGAAGACGCGTCAAAAAATAATCGACACGA
The DNA here is from genome assembly GCF_001594045.1 of Atta colombica. Classification (NCBI taxonomy): domain Eukaryota; kingdom Metazoa; phylum Arthropoda; class Insecta; order Hymenoptera; family Formicidae; genus Atta; species Atta colombica. The sequence goes on along the minus strand of NW_017259305.1, from coordinate 977,147 downwards.
TCATGATGGTTAAAAGCAACAGTATGATTTTTTTATTTTGAATAAGGATATATCACGCTAATCATGTTTTAATCGTGTGAATTATTAGATCAAGATTATATTGGAATCTCGTATTGTTAGAAATAAATGGCAGCGAAAGAATAAAAATCGACTAAACGAATTTAAATTTTATCGGTTACGTTCGTCTATAAATTCTTCGTCGAAACCACATTTATCGCAGTAGTCGATATTTATATAAAGTATCATTAACCATCGTTGTTCAGCATGTACGGTAAAAAAAGAAAAAAAAGAAAAAAAATTTACTTTGCTTTTACTATGGACGCGCGAAATGTGTTGAAAAAATAAGGCAGCAATCCAGATTGAACATCATAATATTATTTCGATAATTCTCGCCATCAGCAAACCGATGAGGTTTGTCCAGCGTTTGCTTTTGATGCTTTTGAGCCCGCTGAAGTGGTAGCTCGTGGTATTGGTGCAGGTTCGAGGAAGCCAGCCAAAGAGAAACGCATCGGTCTCCAGTAGCTAATTTATGACTTCGGAGGTGAATTTTGTGCAGGAAACACATCAAAGTTCAGTAGCGGTCAATGCAGCTCACGCGTATACGATGAGAGAAGAGGAAGGTATGTCTGAGTGAGAGAAAGAGAGATGAGTTAAAAGATGAGGGAGAGGTAAAGGGGGAGAGTGTGAGAGAGAGAGAGAGAGAGAGAGAGAGAGAGAGCGCAAGAGAGAACGAGCATGGAGCTTCACGGACGGTAAAGCAACCACGGGCCGCGCTCTAACTACGTTAAAAGTTTTAATATTAGTTTAGTCGACGGCCACGGTAGATTGAGACGTAATTCCAGGTAATACCACGGTTCTACGAGCTACTTCCAGCTAATACCGAACGAAACGCGTTCTACAAAGGACCCTCCAGCCCCCGCACTCCTTAATCTGCATTAAACTCGACGTTCGGTAGCCCACCGCCTATCCATCGCGTTGGTAGCGAACGAGACATCATTCATATGATCGTATGATACTTTTGATTTTTGCACGAGAAGCCGTCGACTTCTCTCTCTTCGGCTTCTCGAGTCAGTGCAACCCGCGATTCGATTGTAGCGATTTCAATGACACTCAAGATACTCTAACTTCCAGGTGGATATTCCATTGTGTTATTATTTTTCACTGATATTGAGAGAATGCATTTTGCTGATGTTTCTTAATATAAATATCAGCATTTTTTTCTGTAAATTTTTTTTTACAATTAGAAGTAATTTCAAATTGTGCGTGTTTTAAAATAAAGAATAAAATTATAACTTTAGACTTTTTTATTTGAGAGACCTGTGTTTGGTACGTAAAATTTGTAATTACATTGATTTATAATTACATTGTCCTACTATTACATCGAATTTGTCCTAAAAGAAACATAAATAATTTTGTAGACAGTAATACAATCGGCATCGCGTAGTTTATAGTTAGTAAGACATAGTTGAAATTGATATGAAAGTTTGCATGCTGCGCATTGTGCTTTAGTTTCGCGAAATAAACTTGTCGGAAAAAAATACGGCATGTTAACATATAAAAGCAGCCTGCTATTAACGAACAATCAAAGAGCACAAAGTTTTCTATTAGTACTTATGTAATTGCGAAATTATGTTCTTCGCTATGAATACATTGACCTACAAATACGTGTAAAAATGTAAAAGATAATAGTAGAAGATAATAATATTTGATATATATATCCGGTGAAGCGCGTGTTATATGTAAGTTTCTAACAAACTAACTTTATGTAATTTCTGTATATACTTGAAAGTACTTTGCAGCTACTCCGATCGTTGTTTAAGCAGTCAAGTGATTGTTCACTGTTGTAACAAGCGAGTTACGGGTTTTTTTTTTTAATAAAAAATCCTTATTTGTATACGTGTCTTCTGGTTTTTCTTCAAAATTCATTTTTCATAAATTAATATCATTCAATCCTACTGTAGTATTAAATCGTAAACACGAATATAATATGCACGTTGTAAATGATCCATTGATAACATCACGTATAAGACTAAATACGTTGAATGTGTGAATGTGCTTTGCAATAATTTCCGATGCACACACGATATATCCCTTTTTCATTTAAATCCATCTTGCGCGTCTCCGTATTATCGTGTAAAAATAGATGTGCCCATCATTACCAGATAACTATGTGATTTCTCCTAAGATCGCACTTCGGCTGCTGCAGTTTACGTGCACTTCGAGCAGAGGTTTACCCTCGTCGCTGGTAATTGAGCGAGGCGAAGGGTCGCGCTTCCAAGCTCTCGTAATTTCTTGTCACACGACGGACGTTTCGGAGTGAAGCGTGGCAAGGCGCGCAGAGTGTACGAGCAAGGGAATAGGAAAAAATGCACCTGCGACGGGTAATAATTTGTGCCGTCCAAGCTGCGGCGGAGGGCCTTGGAGGAGAGGGGCGGGGGAGGGAGAAGGAGGAAAGCGATGGACGAAGGAGGCAGGGAATAGGCAAAAGGGAAGGTTGAGGAGACGGGGGAAAGAGGATGGAAAAGGAAATAACTCGGAGGTGGACCACGCGTTTTGCTTGGAAGCTCGTCTCCGTACTAGCAAAATCGTACTACGCCCTATCTTTCTTCCCCTCCGCGCCACCCCTCTCTCTCTCTTTCTCTCTTCTCTTCCGTTCTCAATCGCTCTCCCTCTCCCCCATCTCTCCTCGTTCTCTCCTCGTTCTCTCTCTCTCTCTCTCTCTCTCTCTGTTCCTGTCTCTCTCTTTCCCTCAGAGACGAGTCGATGCGTGCGTACGAACACAAGCGAGAAAAGTTTTACTCTCACTAACACTGATGCATGTCCAACGTCGCATATCCAACCTCGCCTCTCCCTTTCTCTATTCCTCTCGCACTCTCGCTTTTGCTCTCCTCTCTCTCTCTCTCTCTCTCTCTCTCTCTCTCTTCTCACTCGTTTCTCTCCTCCTCTCTAATCTAACTCCTCGCAAACGTGCACACAACCGCGTATCGGCGCTGTTCAACGTCGGTGGTCTCCTCCTCACCAATACCAGGTTGAAATCCTCCTCCGGCTCCTTCTACCAACCCCTCTTTCTGCTTCCTCCTCCTCCTTCTCCTCTTCCTCTTCCACCGCTGTCCTCCTCTTGACGGTGGTGTTGTACGACCTCTCGGGGTTGCTCGTGGAAAATCGGCGCTCTTCGTCGACGTCGCGGCGCGGACGGTTCGGACGGGCCTCGTAGGGCTGCCTAACGTCGATCACGTCTACGTCTCCTCTTTTGAGCTTCCTAGACGCGTCTTCCGGCATCGCGGTAAACAGAGAAGGGATCAAACGGTGCCCTGGACTCGTACGAAAGATGGAATCTCTTGCGGTTCCAACCCAATCGGCTCCCGATATCGTCATAATTATCGATTGAGAAGATCTCTTGCGCTCATCAACGCGAAAGTAAGTACCAAGAAATAAGGAATCCTTCTCAAATTCCGTGCGCGCGATCTCGCATCCTCTGTGATTTTCAACCTAACTTTCAAATCTATATTTCGGAAGAAATGGTTGCAAAGTTCGTGAAAATAGTTTCATGCTTCCATAAACATTTAACAAGTTGATAACAGGAAATCTTGTCATCTGTATGTACGCGCGCGTGCGTGCGTCTGTGTGCGTGTGTGTGCGTGCGTGCGTGCGTGCATGTGTGCATGTGTGCGTGTGTGCGTGTGTGCGTATGTGTGTGTGTGTGTGT
>NW_017259305.1:971649-973341 GCF_001594045.1 Atta colombica | reverse complement strand
TGTGTGTGTGTGTGTGTGTGTGTGTGTGTGTGTGTGTGTGTGTGTGTGTGTGTGTGTAAATAAGGAAGAGTGATAACAAAGTATAATATACTTTTTCTTAAAAGTAAATATTTTTTAACATTTCGTTAACACAAAGTGTTAAATTTAACAATAATACTGTCTTTTTCTTTTACGCGATGTTATACATGGATAGAAATTGTATTTTTAGTCTTCAACATTAGTCGATCCATATGACACGATTTCATAGCATAAGTATTGTAAATCATTCTTCCTTCACTTTCTGATATAATAACGTATACATTATATTTATAAAAAAAATGTTCTTCTTTAATCGAACATGAATATAAATCCGCACTTTCTTCTTAATTCATAAGATATTTAGAATTGGTACGTTTAGGCCACACAAGACTATTTGATGGTCGTGGCGACAAATTCGTAGGTAGGCTCGAGGTGGTGTACGAACGTGCACTTGGAATTTGGTTTTCGTCAAAGTTTCCAAGGTGAACTGGTTGTGCGCGCATCTGCGGGGGTATACACCTCACAGGGGGGAAAGAGGAGACGGTGAAAGAGGATCGAGGGCGACGGCGGAGGGGGTCTCGGTCGGGAACTTTGTTCTTGTTCTTGCGAGGAACTTCGACCCACCTTCCTACGATCCCTCTCATACCCCCTCGTGCCCTCCTCGCATCCCCCGTGCCATTGAACAAACTAGTCCGCTTCAACGATAGTTACTTCTTTCTTGTTACGCGGCTACCGAGTTTCGCGCCGACACGCCGCTTACGGAAGGTTGCGGTGAACTTGGTACCCTCTTCCCTCTCACTCTCCATTTCGGCCGCGAGGGATCACCGGGATTCGGGGTTAACGACAGTTCGCTTGTCCCCGTCTGCATCGTCTTCCCAACGATGCAGAGTCGGCGAAGGCCAAGGTACCAGCGAATGCAGAGTTCGCCGATACAGTGAAATCAACGCTGTTCTTAGGCAATCATAGTGGAAACTCTTGTTAGACATCTACATTAAACTGAAGAGTCTCATAGTTTCTGTTCTCCAAGTAGCAGATATCTTTGATATCTATAAGCGTTTTCTCTTAATGTCAATCGATGATATCAATATTGATTCTTCATACTTATATGACGGCTTCTCCATCAAGTAAAACATATTTATCATGACAATAAACATTAACAGAAGATAAGATTTAATTTGATTTGTAATATTTTAATTTAACATATGGTTTAAACTACATTATTTAATAATTATTATCAACTTAAAGAGACTTCTCTGGAGACATTTATTATTTATCTTATCCTGATACTTATACTTAAGTTGTGATATAGCAATCTTAAAAAGAAATTACATTTTAAAATTACTTTTATGAAACATTATTTTGATGATTACCAATGAGGATACTTAATATTTCTTACATCTTATCAAGATTTGACACAGAAATGTCTGATACTGTCTGATACGTTGAATAGAAAGAAAGGTATTTTGCAACAGAATTAAGCTTACTTATTAAGTTAAATAGATGTAACATCAAAGAAAGACATTTGTTGCTGTCGCAAAATGATCAGTTTTGACAATTAAATTAATTTTTAAGAATTTCTTAGAAAAATATTAACCTTTCTCGTAGAATAAAAGAAAGAGAGAGATAAAGACAAGGGGGAGAAATCGGGTGCCAAACGAGAAGGGGGAGAGAACA
>NW_017259305.1:951644-971549 GCF_001594045.1 Atta colombica | reverse complement strand
GAGAGAGAGAGAGAGAGAGAGAGAGAGAGAGAGAGAGAGAGAGAGAGAGAGAGAATGAGTGAGTTGGTAGGGGAATTGTTACCCGAAGTTTAAACTTGGTTGTCGACTGCCGTTAACAAGGTTTGCCATGGGGCTGGTTCAGTAGTGTCTAGGTCTCGGGGTGTGCCACATCTCGCGTCCGGAGACGCTCGTCTTCGTCGTGTCTTGAAACCGATTAACGATTAATCGTGGTTTCATCATTTTTGTCCTGTCGTTAAAAGTTGAGACATTGTCCCCAAACGAACGATAGTAATAAGTCGTTCCCTGCGTGATCCAAGGCGTAACAGTACCGATTCGCTAAGTGTTGCTGCAAATAGTTTATGCTGTAGAGTGATTACGATTGACTTGCAAAGGAGAGAAGCGTAAGATCATTCATATTTAGATGCTGCATTGGGATTTATCATATGGATTGTATTAAGTACGTACTCATCATTGCGTGTGTAGAAATATTTATTAAAATATTAAATATTAAATAAATACACTGTATATTGAAATAGTTTTTGGACGTTACATTTTCGTTTATTGAAAGAATTATTTGCGAAAGTAATAGTCGGTGCGACGGTTGCCGATGAACAATCTGCGGGCGATTATTAATTCGGAATATCTTGTTGTATATTTTTACACTTTTTCTAATGTTGTTTTTGTAATTTTATAAAAATTTGTATCTTATCTCTCTTTGTAATTCTTCTAACGTTAAAGAAAATATCCATTTATATTAAGATTGAAATTGTAGCCTGATATTTTAGTAATTTATAATCTTTTGCATTTGATACAAAAATAAAATGTTTACAAAAAGCGTTTAAAAACAAAATTTATAAGTTATTAAGTTATTAAAGTTTATAAGTTATTAAATTGTTTATTTTCCGATCAAGGAGGCAATTGATTATGGTATTATGAATAATACTCATCAAAAGAGCTAAAAGAAGATTCGAAAACTTGATGGTGCGTAGGATTTAGAATTTGGACGAAAGAGTCATAGCGCGCCGCGGCCACCAGTGGTTAAAGCTACCCTGACTTCGCTGATTATATCGATTTGAAGCCCCCCTAACGGAATTACGTCGAAAATTGCCCTAACCTCGCACAACCTTAAAGCCACGCGAGAAAGGGTGACGCCTTCAGCTTTTGAAAACCGATTGAAAACATTTTGAATTCTGTGCTATTGGTTAGGTTATATTATGACATACTGTAGATTTAAAATTTTTTTTTTAATGTACAGTGATCTATTAAGAGAGACGGATTGAAAGTATGTCAAGTTGAGTTTAGCAATCGTAAAGTTTTAAATTATTACCAATTTAGTATTTCTTGCTTAATTAGTTGAAAAAATAAGCTATTTAAATCGATGATATATATTTCATTTCTTCATTTTACATTTATATTTTACATTTATGATCAGGTAATGCAGGTTGGTGTACATTACAACGTTCGGACGTATGACATTTATCATAAGCAACATGTCACGGATCGTGATTAATTACTTAACGTCAGCAAGCTAAACCACATAGTTTCGATAGCTTAATTAATGAATAATTAATTATACGCATATTCGGAGCGGTAATTTCCTCGATTTATGCAGTCGATTATTTTAATTTTTTGTTTACATCATTCTTTATGAAGACGATCTTGTAAAGCGTTCAGCCATTTACAGAATCAACGTAATGACGATAGGTAATTTTGAACGAAATGTTACGTCGATGCCACCCCAGCGGAAAGTAATTCACGTCGCAGCAGCTTTTTATCGCGAATGCGAGAACGATAACCAGTGCCGCCGGCATGGCGCTTGAACGCCACACGCTCAATCACTCGTGGTGAAACAATAAAGAGAGGAAACGCTCCATCGAGATGCAAATTGATGCAAACTTTTATACGAATCGTGGCCATCGGCTTCCTGTTTGACGGCCATTGTTCATCATGTATTTTTTATATCAATGTAACTATTACATCAACGAATGACCGGCCAGTTTATTGGTATTATCATGTTCCGATGCAAATGGGCACGTATAATAAATGTGCAATGATTATATATGTGATATTAATCGCTGCAAATATTGTAAAATTAAAGTTTCTTTACATTTGTCGTTTCTAAAGGATATTATTAATTTATTTGTGGACATTATAAAGAAAGTAAATTTGCGATGTTCTAAATTGACTTTTTAGAAAAAAAATGACATTTATTCTATTTATTTTCTTGAAATTTCTAGTGTTGTAGACATCTGTGTCTACTCTATTTTAGTAAATTTAGTATACTTTGCTTTAAAAATGCAACAGATTCAATCGGTTTCTCCAAGTTTTTCACATTTCTTACCAATGAGTTAGGAGCATGACATTGGAATATCGCTTTGACTTTTGGCTTTATTATAACAAGATCTTATACGAAGTGTAGTGCATTGAAGTTTCTCAAATTATCATTCTAAGATGTTGAAAATATTGGCGGTTGTTATCTTGATTTGTAGTTCAGTCTCTTTGATAATTTTCGGTTATCCTGGCGAGTTCTCGGCGATATAACCGTAGTGGGTGCTCGCACGATAGCGTGATCCAATTTGTCGAAGAATGCGCTATCGCGGGTAACTGCGAGACGGTGCAAGAAGACGATGGAAAGGGTTAGATGGGGCCCCGGAGAGGCGGCGGGACGATAGTGGCGATGAGGGACGCGAGATGCAGAGAGGGCAGGCAATTAATACGACGCGGAGGCATGCACGTCGGCAGGCAACGCCGAAGACTCGCTTCATTAGGGCCCGAACGAAGGGTTGATTTTTACCCGAAAATTCTCCTACCGCCGGCTCATTGGTTTCCAATTATCGAAATGCCGTCGCCTTAGGGCATTCTTGTCTTGCTCCGTAATCCTCCTCCACCTCCTCCCCCTCCCCGCGCTATTCGCCAAACCTTTATCAATATCTTTGCAAATGTGGTTTCATTTATTGAACAAATATATTTGGCGTTGATTTTGAGCGGCGATTGTACGCGAGGAAATTATTTTACCTCAAATCTGATTGCATCGTCCAATTGCAATCGATTTGGATGGAGATAACAGAAGGTTGATGCACGTTGATGAAATCCATTTCGAAATAGCCAAGTTTCAAGACATTGTTTTATACGGACTGTCAAACTAAATTTTAACTTATCTTAAAAGGTTTAAAAATCGTATTTTTCAGATAGTTTTCGATGGCTACGTTGACACCGTGCGTTTAGACCTATACGATAAGTGTTTAATCTACAGGATAAACAAGGACACCTATTCTATATAGTCCGCAGTCGAAATACACGGTGTAAACGTAGTCATCGTGTGTAGAGCAAGAATTTAAAAAAGTTTATCCTGAAAATAACTGCAGTGAAGTTATTAGTTTCAATTTGTTTTTTTTTTCAATTGAAATGTTTAAACATTTTAATTTCCTCATTCTTATCTTCTTTCTTTTCTTTATTTTTCTATTTTTTATGTCACGTGAGATGCAATTCCATTTATACTATTTTAGTTGTATAGCAAATATATTCGTCATTGATCCTATGAATTTATGAAAGCATTTGATTTCTGAGGACAGTAAAAGGTCGATGCACTTTAAATTGGAGAAATACTTGAAATACGTGTTTGATGAAGTTCATTTTGTTGTTTAATTTTAGGAGCTTTATAGGAAACTACCGCAAAAGTATCATCGTGACACATACATCTCACAATTTTCTTTCTTATTATTAATACGTAAATACATTTTAATTGCAAATGTAACTCTTCTCAATTAAATTACTGTAGTATTTAGAATTCAGGGATTCTTCCATTCGACAATACTCGTTATCTATTCTTGATTCTCTTTTCTCTTGTCAGTCTCGCGAGACGAGATGTAGAAAATAGCGTCGGTTCAACAACATTTCGCGAGCATCGAGACCAGCAAGGAATATATGTTATTAAAGCTGCCGTACGTTCGAAACGAGAGGGAACCGAAAGCAGCTAAATGTCACATCGAGCATGGACCCCAGCACTTTTGCAGAATTTTCAAAATTCAACGCGGTCAGAGGGGAATGGCAGGAGTTTCTCTACATATGAAAAGGGGGGAGGGGGCAAGAGGGAACGGGTGGGACTAGTGAGCCTGGGAATAAAGCCTGGAGATCGGAGTCACCGACAGTTCCCGGAGCCAGTAGGAATCTCGGAATCCCCACGTCGTGCTTCCGCACCTGTTTTCCGGTGCATCGAAAAAGAGGCGGGCGTTCTTACGCTCGGCGACGGACCAGGCGAGGCGAGGTAGTGCGAACGAGAAGAAGAAGAAGTGGCGTGGTGAGGAAGGCGGAAGAGAAGCCATGAGGTGGCGGGTGATGGAGGAGGAGGAGGAAGAAGTGGAGGATGGCGGATCAAGAGAAGGAGCATGAGGAGAAAGAGGTGGTAGAGGAGGAAGTGGAGGAGGAGGAGGAGGAGGATGACGAAGAAGAAGGACGAGGAGAAGGAGGAGGAGGAGGAGGAGGAGGAGGAAGAGGTAGAAGAGGACGAGAGGGATGGCCGGGGGTGACTAGGCGGGGGTAGTCCAATCAGAGCTGAGTACGGGTGGGGCAGAACACCTCCGCCCTCTCCCGCACGTTACCTCCCGTGGCTCTCCGCAACCCTCCTGGTCTTCGGAATGCGCCGGAACCAGCGCTACCTCCGAGCAGGACCACTACCATCCACCCTCCCCCCGCGTTGGATACCTACTCCACCTTCACCTCCTCCCACGTAACCTAGCCTCCTCCGGAACCCCCGCGGCTCCTCCTGGCGGCTGCCCAAGACAAGTGCCCGCGAGAGATTCTCACGGCATGAGCGGGGATCGTTACGTACCACCGACGGCGAGGATATCCACGGCCGAGAGGATCTCCACGACGATTTCCGCGCGTACGCGATCCTAAAGCCCTCCACGCACGCACGCACGAACGAATGAACGAACGAACGAACGAACGAACGAACGCACGCACGCACGCACGAAACTTACGCATTCACGCAATGCCCGCCGCGGCTGGGGACGGCCTGCGTTCACTCACTCATCAGGCCGTGATCTCTGAGGTGGTGTGATTAAGCATCTCCGTTTTGGCTGAAAAGAAACGATAACTTGCTGGTACTCCGAAATCGTCGCAGTAAGTAATGCTCATCGGATACTTTCATTTCTCGACGGATCGTGTTTAATTTAAGTTCTCCAGATTGTGATTGTCTCTCTTTTTCTTCGTACCATAATTCGCATTATGAATTAGATTCTTTCACTATAGATTTAAATTCTTCTATAATTAAAAGACTTTTTTCTCAATAAACTCTCGTGGTTTAATTAATTTATTTAATAATATGTTCATATAATAAAGTATAAAGTATAATAAAAATATTTATATATTTAATAAATAACATTTTTTACATTAAACCTCTTTTCAATCTAATAAACAATTAAAGTATATCGAAAACGGATACAATTAACAGTATTATACATAATAGATTATTGCAGTTTACTTGTTCTGTATATATTTATCAAATCTCTAGTTAAAATCAATTTGTTTATTTATTTTATCATAAATTTTGAATTGTAAAAGCGGCAAGTAAAAAAATGTATATTTTTAACTAATATGTACATTGGGAGCATAAAAATAATATTTAAATTAAGTTTCGATCATTCCATTAGTGCATTATTTTTATATGAAGAAAACGTAAATGAAATATGGGAGTGAAAGAGTGGGAATAATAAATGCCATTCGATTGTCCGATATAAGATACGTGGAACGTTTCTTTTCACTGCATTGTTGAAATCAATCCGGAGGTGCTTGGCTGCGAAGGGTGGAAATAGTGTTTGCGCGTACGGTCGGATAAACACCTGTCGGTAGAAAGAGAGTAATCGGGCAAGGCCATAGACCGAGAAGGGAAGCAGCTACATGTGCACGGATTGCTCGACCGAAACGCGAGTGATTCGATCTTTTCTGAACCATTGCGTTCGATTTGTTTCGCTAAAATATCACCGTTGAACTCTCTCTTAGAACATGCAGTACCGAAACATATGAAATCTTCTAAGATCACTTACTTCTATCATCAATAATGTTCACCAATAATGGTCTAAATTAGGTATTCTTCATTGTCTTTACTTAAAACGTAAGAAATATATAATTATACTTTTCGAAGTGTCAGTTTGATGTTAATTATAAGTCTCTCTTTAGTTGAACTTCTTGCATTGTTTATCTTTTTTTTTCTCCAACATGAAGAGAAAAGATGCAAGAAGTTCAGTTAAAAAGAAGGCCTTATTTAATAACATGATATTTCATTTTTTTAATACAAAAGTATTTTATTGTCATTTTATACAAAAGTATTTTATTATTATCATGAGATACTTAATGATATATTTTTAATGTACACATATTAGAAGTATACCATTAAGTATCTTTTATAATATATTGTGTATATAAAAAAATATTACATACTGCGACATGCATAATAGCTAATGAACGAATTTAGCAATGAAAATTGAACTAAATATTTTTAAATTAAGGTACTTTTAAATTAATTTTTTAAAATAAAAATGATTTTCATAATAGATTATTTACAAATTGATATTGTTTTTCGTTTAACATAAAATCTAGCATTATTTCAAGTTTCTCTTTGCAATAATAAAATTTAAATCAAGGACAAACATGTTGTTTGTCCTTGATTTAAATTTTAATGACAAATGATGCGATTAAAGTACATGATACATAAAGAATACAAAATACATCATGTATATACAAAATAGATCACGTGCATGCCTGTTTGTGTTGACAGTCGCGTTCTTGGATTCATTAAGATATTCTTATCAAAGTTAGTTACGTATCACGTAGAAAGACAAAATGGATAGGACGTGGAAATAGGGCGATGAGATTATCTCGGCCAATATAGCAAATGGTTCGGAATGACTGCAATTATTTCGCGATGCGTGTTCTCAGTGCCGATTGGGTGAAACTGTCCCGTAATAAAGGGAGCCGAAGTCCTTGTTAGATACACATATGTATATCTTTGCCGTGTCTCTCTATGCGATGAAATAAACAAGAAATGAAAGAGAAGTCTCATTAATTGCAGATTGCATAATAAAACTAGTAATTTATTTTGAGTCATGAAAATAATCTATTGAATATTTTATTTTTATTTTAAAATTGCATATATAAGAAATCGATGAGACTTTTAACTTTTAATATCGAAATATATATAGTGAATGTAAAGAAGGAAGACATGTGCATTAAGAACTCTGCAAGATATAAAATATTATTAATGAGAGTTTTTAATTAATAATTAATTTTGTGATATGAGAATCAGTGAACGTTTAAAAAATAATCATTCATGATAGTTTGAATTACTTGGATTAATATAGCTATATTCGTGAATATAACTATATTGTGAAATGTTCATCGAGATTCGTGCGTCCCTTTATGCCGCGCTCTAGTGTCGGTTCTTAATGGCTCTTTATGGATCACGACAGACAAGCGCGTGTGTACGTTTTCACGAGACAATGTAGACTATAGCTACGCAGAACTTACCAGAGGAGACGCTTTATCGTGCCGGCTCGCACGTATACATTTATATTTAAGAGGGAGGACGAAACTTTGCTGACAACATGGCCGACACGACTCTGGGCTTTTCTACTCGCCACTCTGTCTCTCTCTCTCCCTCTCTCTCCCTCTCTCTCTCTCTCTCTCTCTCTCTCTCTCTCTCTCTCTATTTCTCTTTTCGTCGCCTCTTGCAAGGACAGCCTTTATTCTATTCTCACCGTTACTACGTTGGTGAGAACCGCCTACTTGCAGCATGCTCCGCCAAGTAATTTTCGAGAGGAAAAAAGAGCGTGATCTCTGTATAGTACAACTGTTACGACAACGCGTTCGTGGATTTTCTTCGACGAATATAATTGTGCTCGGAATACTTGAGATATCTTGCGATGCTTTTTACGAAAATTTCGATTCGGAAGTTACGATATAAAATGTCAAGTATCATAACGACGAGTTAATGGAACTACTGGGAAAATGGGTTTAATGACTAAAGTTGAAGTTCGCCCAAGAAAATCTCAGAGAAAGTATAATAGCGTATGAGAATAAGTACTTTTCGATGACCATGAGGGTCATGGGAGTAAATTGAAACGGAAGTGAACCAGCAACTTTTTCATTTAACATTCGGTTCTAACTCAATTTACTCATCACTATAGATTTATGTTATTAAGAAAATAGAACAGCTTATTCTTTGTCAACATAATATATTCATTTTTTATATGATTTACAATGCTTCTATTGTGATTTTTGAGATTTGCACAGTAAAAGAACATTTTGTATTTGTGTGAAAACGATTCATTTACGTCTTTGTTAAAAGTATTGAATTTTTAACATATTTGAGTATTAATTTAACATAATGTGATTATGTTACTTAAATATTTTATGCTAAATTGGATATTCAACATTTTGTAGTGTCATATTAACCTTATGAATCAATGAACAAATAACGTAAAAACAATGTGTTTTACATAAATTTTAAAATAAACGAATAAAATATTAATTTTAATGTTAATTTTAGTGAGAAATATGCTTCCATAGTTTGCTTATAAATTGTGTCAGTATTATTTTTCTTGTGTTAATTTCTTTACATTATATATTTGTATTATTTTCTAACGTATTATTCATTTTGTGTTAAATTAATACAAAAATTTGAGTGGACAGTTTGGATCACGTGAAATGTGTTAAATTTAATACAAATTATCCAACTGTGAAATGATTTTTTCAAATAATATTGTAGGAACGTGAGAAAAACTTTACGTGAGTGCACATGCCGATTCGTAAGACGTGTTCTCCGAGAACGAGTCGTGAATTAACGAGTCAGCGATCGGCAGGCTCGCGTCAAGCACGTCAAGCCATTTAAGCGCGAAGTCACGCGAAGGTGCGACCGCGATGCACGCAAACACGTCAACGCGGCATTTCCACGAGTTTTCGTTCGTGTACCAGGTATTTAGTTAATCGGGAACGCGAAGGGATTACGGTGTTTGGGGGTCGGTAAGAATAACAGTCCGTAGGCCTCGATCCGACCAAGTAAAACCATACATATACGTACTCATACACTCATATACAAGACAAATTGAATCACCATCATTGGTTTTAACTTCGTTTTTTAAACGATCCGATCCGAACATTTGCATTATTTTTTAAACATATACATGATTTACGAATAATCTTTAATAGGACAACTTAAATATTTGTTATAAAACATGCGATATTTTTGCAAGAACATGTTTTTAAAAATATTATTAAATGACAGAATGTTGTTAAAAAGAGACAAAATTAGAATGCTAATTGCTACGTAATTGACACGCCTTTTATTCTACATTATTTTTAACATAGGAGGAATCGTGTAGAGTAGAACGCGGAACGGCGGAAAATCGCGGATATCTAGAAGTGAGCTTCTTGCTATCCATCATTTTAAACGATATTACGTTCTAAAGCGTCTTTTCGCCCAATCTCCTGTGCATCTAATGTACGCAAAGCGGATTGGAGAATCAGATGGGGCTAACGTGAGAGCTAGGCGTTGTCTGAACGTTACCTTGCAATGATCCGTTGCACACACCGGGCTTTCCATCCTCTTTTTCCACGAGCCGTCTTTGCCCTTTCTCGAAAGTGCTGTGAGAAGACGACGGGGACGAGAAAGACGAGAAGAAAAGGAGCGTGCGGGAAAACGAAGCGCGAGCGCGGAAACTTTTCTTGTGCAAAGTACCACGCGGACTGGCTCGAGGTTATGAAATTCTGATGGCTCATAAAATGTAAGAAAATTTACAGACTTCGCCATCTTCCTCTTTCTCTTTCGCTTTCTTGCGCTCTCTCTCTCTCTCTCTCTCTCTCTCTCTCTCTTTCTTTCCTTCTCGTCTCTTGCTTCTCTGCCTTCTGGCTTGCCGTCTTTTCGCGTTTTCCGTCGCTTCTCTTTCGCTTCTCTCCACCTCGACTTGCCATCGTCGTCGGCGGCTTCGCGAGTTGAACGGAAGAGAGCGGTCGGAGGGGACGACGTAAAGTTTAAAACTCGCGGCAATCGATTAGGAGTCTGGCAAAGGAGACTTCCCCCGTTCGTTCCTGCTACCTTTCTTCCTCTGTCTAAAATTGGTGTGGATTACGTTTCTAATTATTTTTTATAAAATTTGAACAATAATAAAATATGATAGTTTATTTGAATTGAAATGTCGTATATTTAAAAATGATCAATCTCTTGTTGAATATCCTATAATGCGTTTGAAGACGTTTATAAATTTCTTAAAAATATACGTCAATATTTCAGTATTCTGTCATTTTTCAAATAACATGAATTGTTGACTTTACCGGAAAACGTAATCATTTTAAAGGATAAGATTACCAGATCAGAATCTATAGAGACTACGATATTCGCAGTAGCGCAAAGTCTAGAGAGATAGAATCAATATTTATCTGTAGGGAATGAGAGTCGCAATATAAATACAATATTCGAGAAAACTTTATGGCGCTTGTGGCAAAAATGGCTGTATCCCTCTCGGAAACTACTTACTCGTCTATCGGAATGTTCTTTCGCTCGTAGTTGGGCTGTAGATGAATCTTAATTAACAGCAAGCAAATGAATACGCTCTGATCACTCGAAATTGCGCCTTCAGTCGTCTATAGGGCTTTCTACGGTACTATTTTCGTCAATCTTTATTCGTTCCTCATTTAACTCTATACCAATGGTGAAGAGTATAATTTTCCCCTCTATGTGTTAGTCTTTTTACAGGAAAATTGTATCAACATTCTGTTTATAAATTTTCAAAAAATTTCTGTAGACGATGAAATAATTTGATGCCGATAGAGAATTATACTTTACGGATCCGATTTTATCATATTTTATGTACAATAATTAATTCAAAAAGCGACTGGAAATTTTCCAACAGGGAATTTCAAGGCAACGAGGCTCGTGCGCGCCCAGCGCTCGCCAATCTCGCGCGAATAATTATGTATAAAGGCGACGACGATGGCGGCTGGCGTTAGCGGCGTGGTAGTGGCTCGCCGCTCAAAATACGTCTAAATATTAATGAGCTGTCCCTGCCTACGGCATGGCGCCTTCGTCTGGGCGCGTTCACGCTCTCTTCAGATAGCATCTACGTGTATGAGTGTCAAACGTGTTGAAAAGTGTGTGAGTGTGAGCACAATGTGCACAAGTTTGTAATTTTGCGTCGTGTGCAAAAGCTGATTGATGTTCTTTGGCGAATATATTACAAGCATAGGATTATAGAGAGTAATTTATTAGCACTACACTCGAATATTTACTGGTCTTATTTTTGTAAAACTGTTATGGACTCTCTGTAATAAGCTCTATCATATTACATTATATAGTGGTAAGTCGACATTATAAGTTCATAAATCGTAAGAAATTTGCATTCAAAGAAGCCATATTCGACCTTTAGTTTTCAGATTAATCAGTTATGGTTAATTCTTTCGATAAAGATGTTAGATATATTGCCTTTTGATCATTCATAATGTAATCTAACAAAGAATCACACGAAGTGATAAATTCGGATTTTTAATTTTTTGTATACATATAGGTTATATAAAAAGATGAATTTAGAAAATGTCCATTGCGACGGAAAAATAGTTTGAAGGGGTGAAATTATTCCTTATATGTGAAGCGATTTTCAGAGTTTCTTCCAAATATCTCGAAAATTATTCGAGATATCAAAAAAATGTTTTATACAAAAATTTTACAATAATTCTTCTATTCATTTAGGTCAATATTTTTAATAAACAATTTTTTTTAATTAAAAAAATTTTTTTCGAAGGTATTATTGATGTGGATTGATGTGAAACGGAGATGATTTTATTGTATTTTGGAAATATAAAAATTTTTGATATATCGAATAGTTTTTAAGATATAACAAAAAAAGCTAAAATCCGTGTTACAGATATATATATATATAAGGGGTAATTTCACAATTCCCTTCAAACCACAACTAATATTTTCTAAATTCATTTCTTTATGTAACCTATATGTATATAGAGTTTCATTAAAATTAGAATTTAATCCCTTCATGTGGTTCCCTTTTAAATTATAAACATAATGGAAATTTGACCATTTTCACATACTCACCGATATATCACTGACTCATTATTATCTTATAATACACTACTGACATACTCGCTTATAACTTGCTCCGGACTTCTTATCTATTACCATTACCAAAGGTTATTACAGGAGGCCCATAACTGTGACTTAATTTTACTATTTCGCATCTCTGTTCGTGAATAATTCGGTTGCAGTCGCCGAAACAATTACTAGAATAGAGATTCCATTGCTTTCTACGTGAATAACAGCCACTGCCATATTCTCGTTGCATTTGGAGGCGTTTCACAGGATTAGCACTTGCCTTGACAGTGCTAATTCGCTTCTATCTTTCCTCGTTTCTCTTCTTCTTTCACCTGGTTATTCTCTCCCTGCTCTGCCTTTCTTGCTCTCTTTCCTCATCTGGCTCTGAATCGCAGTAAAGAGGCTCTCGGCATAGGAACAACGAGGGGGCGTAAAAGGGTTGACAGGAAGAAGTTACCTGATAGTTAATACAAAGACTGTCATGTAAGATGCGCCGTCAAGCGGTAGTATCCCCCTCACTCCTTCCGCGTCCTTGCTATCTTACCTTCCCGCCCTTTATTTTGTTCTCCTCTATTTTCCCAGGGCTCCTCCTCTTCCTAGCTGGCAGATCCTTCGGGACGGCTAATTGTGAGTGACAGTCGCAACGGGTAACGGGAGAGGGATCAACGTCACTCTCAAGAACTTCTCAAAAGCCCCCGTTGACGCTTCTTCTCATTTTCAAAGATCACCATACTTTAATGACTGACGTGTGCATCCAAAAATTCCGTTAGTCTCGTCATTTACTTGGAACAATTAGAAATTCATAATTATCTTGTCAAAACAAGAATATTTGATAAACGATTGAAAAAGATTTTAAAATAAAATCATCGATAAGGTTCTTTTTTCATATTTTCTTTTTACTTCTCAAATAATTTCTTAATAAACTGTTTCTAAATGTCCACCGGATAAATATCTTTCATACTTTCGACTTAATTCTCATTAAGATCTTTTTGTCATTGACCAATTTTGTTTTTAAAGCATTATTGATCTACACTTGCAAGAATATGATTTTGCGGCAAGCTATTAAAATACAAATTCTCTATTGCATTCTCGTTTTACGCTCTTGCCTAACAAGAACATTTCGTGGAGCACGCATCTGGTCCCCCATCGAAATGGGACGCGACCAATCTTAAGTTTACCTAGCTCGGAAGAAGAGTATGCCGGTGACTGTATTTACCTCTCTCTCGTAGGTACTTAATTTTGCTTTCGGAATGAAGTCCGGAGGGAGCCGTCTTTGGATTGAGGCCGGTAGGTGGGAAATAGCGTTATAGGTGTTACCGAAAGGTAAGAGTTGCTGCGTCGGTAGCAGGGACGCTGGTGTTGGTGGCACATTGAAATACCGGCGATATGCTCGAGTAGCGAAGCTGGGAGGAAACTTCCGTCGAGTATTTTCCTGGGACTGTCTCTCACAATTAGAATTCTCCGGGGAGAAAGCCAGCCTCGTACTCGTAGACATACAGTAATGCGAAGATAGGTGCCTATTATGGGGAGCCTTTGCCGATTTTCTGACAACAGGGGATTCCGAACGCAATTTATTGTACACATAGATTTCATTCTCATCGCAGAGAAGAGCGCGAGCATTTCAAAAGTTAGAAATTTAACGGGCACATGATTTAAATTAGGAGGTTGCTAGGATATGCTTTAATATTTTTAAAAGTTCTTAAGAGATTTATACTTATTAATTGTCAAAAATTATCTGATTTAAATCTTTCTAAAACTTGAAACTGCGCGAATTTCAACACACGCTTCGAGAAAAGTATTACCCAATTTATCCCCTGAATTCTTTCTACCGATTGCCAGCCGACAGAGGAAAGTGCATTGCAATCGTGAAGGTATCGCGTGACGTGCAATTCGATGGTTCCAACCGACAGCTCTCTCTCAGAATAGTCGGTTATCGGCCGAGTGGTGAGCCGGTTGGGTGTGTGTCTTTAGAAAAGCATTAGTGTCCGGAATTAATTGATCGCGGAAGGGAAGTGGATACCTTACGAGCTTACATACTCCTATCTCTCTCGACCGCCCTTTCGTTCTCTCTCTCTCTTTCTCTCTCTCTCTCTCTCTCTCTCTCTCTCTCTCTCGCTCCTATACTCCCTTGCCGTGCAGGGTGCAGGGTAATATCGGTACTAGTCTGTACCAGTCGGTGAGCCACTCGCCGCGCTTCCCCTCTTCATGGTTTCTCTTGCATCGCTCGTACACACGGGCGCGGCGCAACGATATAATCTGCTACTTCGTTCCTCGTGACTTCCCTCAAATTTTTGATATCAAAGTATCTTCCGACACGTATGAATTCCGTTTTCACTCTCTATCAGCGAATATTTTTTAGTACATTGAATGGAGAATTCTCTTCAAATATGGAAAAAAGAATAATTCCAATGTGGAATGCGTGATATTTAGAATCTGCGGAAACTAAAGCTCATAGAAGCTATGAAATTTATATCTGCGAAATTCAGGATCAATATCTATGACATTGAATGAGAAATGAGATATTTATATATAAACTTTAATATTTTTTTTCTTTAATACATAATAATGTTAAACTGCATTAATTTTTGTTTTGTTGCGAAAAAATCTATTGAAATTATTAATAGTCGCGCATGATGCTAAATGTAACAGCAATCGTTTTCTTTGACATGTACAAGGCTCTTTCTAACATTCTCTCTCTCTCTCTCTCTCTCTCTCTCTCTCTCTCTCTCTCTTTTTTTTACTTACATTATGAGAATTCTCAATGCTAGAGGCAAAGAGGTCGGTTAGAAGCATTTGTTTGACGAGGTCGAGGATTATTAAGCCGAGACTGTAGACCACATCAGAGCCAACCAGAAAGGCCTTTGGCATATTTGACTAACCTACAACCTTTTACTATCCTCACATCTTATTTACCTATCAAAATTTATGTGATCTAGAGGCAGATCTTATTGTTCATTAATTATTCTTTTATGTTTGTCATTTTATTATTAAAATACAGAAAGATAAATAGAAGCTTTTAAAAATTGGACTTGATGAACATTTAAACGTATTTAACCAGGGAGTAGTGTAACTCATTTGAAGTGATATTTAAAACAGCAAAAAATAAAGAAACTAATAATAAATCTTACAGTAGTTTTCTTTGATTGATTGAGAATTCATAACTATTTTTTATTTTTTATTTTTTACTTTTTAAATGAAATACTGAAATAAATAAATTTACATACATATATATAATGATCTCAAATATTAATAAATTGCAGAACAATCAATAATGTACAATATGTATCTACTTATCAATAGTAACTTTAAATTAAAGTGTAAAAACATGCTTCGATGATTGTTTACATAAAATGAAAATTACGTGACTATTCTCGAATTAAGTGATACGTGGAGTTTTGTATGTTGTAATGTATATGTAACCATTGTAACAACAATTCAAAATATACTTCAAATTTATAGTGATAACAAGTACAGAGAAGCTCGTCACATATTGATTATTACTTGCATATAGTTTTAATTGCGATGCAGTAAAAAGTTTCTCTCTTAGTTGTAGATGTCAAGAGTGGTAGAAAATCGGTATATTCTATCTGTAATATAACTCTCACTTGTCGACCAATTAAAAGTTTCACGATATTGCTTCGACATCCTGCGCAAATATCTTTACTTTACATTACGAGTATGCAAGTTACTTTATTGCTATATTAATGGAATTCACAGTTCACTTGCAACAGTCTCTCTTCATCATTTACCACGTTTGTATCGCGCGCAGGATTACTCGTCGTAATCAGAATCTGCGCGTTCTGAGCGTTATTTAGAATCGTATCTATCCATCCGTCCGTGTCTAGCTCAGCAGCCCGCCAACTATCCGAGCACTTAAGCGCAATCACGAAACCAATTGGAATCGGTAAATATCCAGCCGGCGGCTGCAAAGGCGAGATTGCTAGTGGTGGAGGGCGGCCAGGCATTCGACGGGAATGACGGGATACGTTGGCATCGAGGGCGCGGGTCGGGCCCGGGCGTAAGCGTTTAGCCAGGTCGAGTAGTCGAGTTGATATCCGCCAGATATGTCCTTGAAGCATGCGAGCGTAATCACGATCGGCCGCGACGCGACGTAAGGGACGGCGGATGAAGGACGGATAAACGACGGATACGTAAAGCTCGTACACGTTTACGTGAACGTTTCCACGCGCTTAGCGTAATGGATACGCGCGTTAGTATCACACACCCCTTTCTCACTCTACCTCCTACCGACCTTTCTCTTCCCTTGCCTCTCCTCTCTCTCTCTCTCTTTCTCTCTCTCTCGTTCTCTCTCTCTCGTTCTCTTCCTTGCCTCTTGCTTCTCTAGACCCGCACGCGCTCCTCAATCTCCTGCCCGTACTCTACGAGCTCTGCCTTTGGGCGCGATGCAAAAGCCGCGGGTCCCAAGATCCGACGTGATAAGTGGTTAAACGGTAGTAAGTAAATGTTATAACCATGCCATAGTACGCGCTCTCTCTTTCTCTCTCTCTCTCTCTCTCTCTCCCTCCCTCTCTCCCTCTCCCTCTCTTTCTGTCTCTCTTTCTCTCAAAGCTGAGAGAAATCGCGGAGGCTGAGTTACGAGACGCGGGACGGTAATACGTAGCGAACACGCGGTACACCAAAGTGGCAGAGCGCATTATAGGATTGAGATTAAGCGTGAGATACAACATACGCCGCTCAGATTACTCGTGTATAACGAAAAAGGGTGATTTCCGTTGTGGTCAGAATATCCGTTTAAATCTCGTCGCACACGATTGCGAATAATAACGACGAAGAGATAAACTCTTCTCATTGTAGCAAATGATAAATCCCGCAAAGGTCAGCCGAATACAAAATAATACCGTACAACAAAATGCTGGTACGTGATCTAAGAATGTAAATTAGCTCGTGACGTCAAATGAAGCTGCTAGAAAGTTCTCGTTTAAAATGTTTCTCTCTCTCTCTCTCTCTCTCTCTCTCTCTCTCTCTCACTGGTTGTCTTGTTTTAACGCGACACTGCGTGGCGCTGTTGCTATCGCGCGAGCTGCATATTTACGATAATACGTGAAATTAATGATTACCACGAGTCAACTGCGAAAGTTTCGCGCGTTAATTTATAAAGGTAATATATCGTCGGACCTCCGCGGTGTTACGGCTATTGCCGGTGTCGCCGCGCGGTTATGAATCACGTCCTTTGACAGAACTAAACGTTACGGTCGTCCTCCCTCCGCCGACGAAAGGGGTTCCCCATCGCCTAGACGAACCCTGGAACGCGAACGATATTGTTAACAACTCGGCTCGTCTTAAATTATGCCCGCTGGGTAATTACAGGAAGGCACATGACATTCGTGCATGGGAATAATTAATTCTCGCGATTACGTCCGCCTTCGCCTCTCTTGTTTCTCAGCCCATTCCTTCATCGTGTGTCTATGAATTTGCATTCTCGAGATATTGGACGAAGGCTCTTGACGATATTTTCTCATTCCTATCATTTTTTTTGATTACAGGTAAATAACACATCGCTGTGACTGAGTCGTATTAGTCAAAACAGTTACTTACGAGTTTCCAGTATCTTTCTGTCGACGAGTGGTAAGTCGATTGGCCTATCATTTTAGAATATATTAAGTCGGAACGAAAGTTCGTAGCGCTACGATCTTCAAAATGTAAGCAGTTGTAACTTCGTTAAAAATAAACAAAATTTAAATTTAAAAGGTTTTAAAGCTTAAAATTTCTGCTTTTGAAAAAAGTTATCTATATCTTTTGAGTTTAGTAATTTTTATATACAGAAAACTATGAACTAGACAAAATATGAAATTTTTTTTACTTTATAAACCTGTCATGTGCTAAAAAAAATTTTTTGCAAAAATTTTTGACTTTCTATCATGAAAGTTTAAAGTTTTCCCTACAGTTGTTTTTTAAAAACTATTGCTAAGGTTTTTCTGAGTTATTCGGATTAAATAAAAGAAGCATTTTGACTTTGTTCATACTTTATTAAAATCATATTGAATTAAAAAAAATGTATATTCTTAAAACTAAATCTTTGCTCTATCGCGAATGGTATAATTGCCAATTTTTTTTTAAACATGTAGACGTGATATAAATGAAATGGTGTTGCAAACTTTCATTCCAATCTTATATTTTACACTTTACAGTTAAACGAATTAACGGAATGTTAACTGACGTTATACGCGCGTATATAATATATATGTTTTTAATAAAACTTTTGTTGCAAAATATTTAGTTGAGAAAATACATAATTAATAAAGGAATTAATTCAGTAAACGTTTATCTGTGCTTATCTCTTGCTATTAGATAAATTTTTATAACGGTTGCATTTGAATATTGATGTCTCATACACATAATTTATGTTTTAATATTAAATAGAAAAAAATCGCTCTTTCTTATTTCAGTCAAATTTGTTGATAATCTACACGTATTTTTGTGATAAAATTTTGATGTACAAAATTGTATATTTTTTTCTCAATCTCTCATTGATACAATTTTTACATGCTTGTCGTAAATAAAAGAAACAAGTTCACAATGTAGAGTTTTAATCCATGAAAGCGTACATTTTATCGATCGAAGATCCTAGAGTGATAGAGTCCGATCGTAATCAAGTTCGCGCGAGGCAACGTCGATGCTGGTTCGTTTTTAAGAAGCACGAAAGTGGTCTCCGCTGCAAAACAGCAGAGGGAGAGCCAGAAGCCCGCGGGTCGGGAGTAAATTAGTAATTAGAAATCTGATACAGGTAAGGTAAGTCGGTGTTGTTTCGGCATCGCGTGGCTCTCCGGGTCGCGTGGACTCCTGCGACAGGCACGGCCTCGCGTGACCCGACGCCCCCCGTTGGGGGTAGCTCTGGTCGCGGGGGCGAGCATACGGGCAATCGTTCAGAGCGGGACGGGAAGTTGGGCAAAGGGGACGCCGTTCTGGAAAACGTAAGGGATGACAATTATGCCCTACAGGTAATTGCCGGGTTGCAGCTAAACGGAACGCACGCCCCAGCTCGCCCTTCCGCGCCACCTGAAACGCGAGCTTTCGCCAGAAAATCATGGGCTTTAAAAAGCGTCACGCTCTTTGCTGCTCTCCAATTTATCGCGGTTTTCGCCCCTTCGTGATTCGCCCCCGCGGCCCCGAATGCAGTAAAAATACTAAGAATATTACGCGGTGTAATATTCTTAATTATTTAAATTTTGAATGCAGTTGATACATACTTTTGCTTACATATATATTATATATGTCAATTTCACTTACTTTAATTTTCTGCCTACTCATTGAGCCATCTTGAAGCCATTATGATATCAAAAGTGAGAAAAATATATAAAGAAAATTTTTGCGAAATATATTAAAATGTACTTTTTAATAAAACAGTATTTGCAATTGATAATTTATAAACTAGGTTTATAAAATATATCGAAAGCTCTTCTTATGTATTGATAATCAATAAATAACCATATATTTGAAATTAAATTATGCTTAAGCAGAAAACGAAATAACTATATGACAGCTGTCGAATTGAGATAAATATGATTTTTTTCTATTTTGAAATAAAAGGCAGAATCTTTGATATGTTTTACAAGTACACTCTATCGAATGAAAGTATTGTTTTATTAAATATTTCTATTTTAATATATTTTGCAAGAATGTTTATATATTTTCATATTCTGACGCTATCAATTTGAATATACGTGAATTATTGATTAGGAATTTTAACTTCTGTAAAATATTGTGAAAGATCATATTTCTAAAACGATAATTTTTACGTTATTATAATTGTATTTTAATAATTGTAACACACACACACACACACACAAACA
>NW_017259305.1:947917-950417 GCF_001594045.1 Atta colombica | reverse complement strand
GTTATTTTGCTGGTAGAACGGCGCACTACGGGAGCGCATACGCCCGGCATGCATTATGCACGCAGTCCCTGTAGAGGCTGCCGGCCGGTCGACGCTTGTTTCGCACGCGCTTTTTCCCACGTGCTTGTAAGCCACGTAGCCCGATCGGGCTATGCCTTTATCTATACAGCGTACGTATCGCAGAATGTCTACGTGGTGTGGAGGATGCCGGTCTCTATATACGTCTGTCTGTCACCTTTACACCAGCTCGCTGCGGCCGATTCTACGTCTCGGCCACGTGGCTCGTAAAGACGAACAGACGTATAGACTTGCGTCGTCGCGTATGGGCTCGCTCGTCGTCTGTATATCGCGATCAGTGTGTTTTAAACCTTGGCACGCTTTGTTTTGGCTTACGTGTCGCACGTATTTGGCAATTTTCGCGCTAAACCAGCTGCGATTGACTTACGTGTCGAGTGACCATAACGGCATTTCTGGACTGTACATCGTGAGTGATACTTACAGTGATTCTAATTACATTCTATGATGCGTCAAATATTCCAACAGTGTTATATTCGCGGATACATAATTAAAACAGTTTTATAAAACTGAAGGTAGTTGAGGATGTTAAAAGTAATTTCTAGTGTTCTCATTGAACTTAATGATGGCCAAAGAAGTATCTGTATCGTGATGTAAGTATTCACTGGTATCATTAATTTAAAAACATGTATCACTAATTTAAAAAATTAAAAAAATTCCCAGCTAATTGAGCCGAGTAAAAATTTGAGGCAATAACATAGAAATAATAATAGAATGATAAATTATATGAAGCAAGTTTTAAAAACGAACAACTGAAAGATGTAATAGTTCACTAAATACGATTAAGTGTAACATCTTCTTTTTCAAACGCAAGAGTTGGTTGTTTAGCCCGATTCCGACTTGTATGTTCGCTTGCATGAGGTAAGGAGAACCTAGTACGATTTTTCTTCTAAGGTGCTTTAGCATGCCCTGAGACCAGCAATTAATTTTATATTTTGTTGCCGCGCACAGTTTGCGGACATTTAAAAAGGGCTTCATGCCTACTGCTTTCCGTTCATGCATACGTTAGTCTTGCAAGGGGAGCGACTGAAAAATGGGAAAAAATGGGCGCGACGCGCGGTGTGATGTCGTGTCGTTCGAGTGACGGTCGCATGCCAGCCGGAGAAT
Organism: Atta colombica; assembly: GCF_001594045.1. Taxonomy (NCBI): domain Eukaryota; kingdom Metazoa; phylum Arthropoda; class Insecta; order Hymenoptera; family Formicidae; genus Atta; species Atta colombica. Next base: position 949,235 of record NW_017259305.1, on the reverse strand, counting down.
TACCGTCGAGTGGCTAGAGTTACCGGCGGGACACGTATAGAGCCCTGACGTGTTCGCATGACGGATGCCGATTCGATAGCTCGATTTCACCCAGCTCGCAATTCCGATGCCACTCCGACACCCCGGAGAAATTTTACACCGATCGATCGCGATTATCCTTTCCTCTCTGGCCGTCGGAAATACGTAGGAAATCCTTCACAATTCATATATTTTTATATATGATTCAATCGTCCGCGATATTTTTCAAGCAGGGGAGTCGATAATAATCAATCAGATGCCTTTTTTAATGTAGCATATACGAAATATGTATATTTTTAATTCCCTTTTCCTGAAAATAGAGAGTTTATAACAGATCTGAGCGTATTGCATCGAAGGATGGTGTAGAGTTCTTCAGTAATAAAATATAAAAGTGAAAAGGGTTAGCGATATTTTCAATAATACTCTGTTTTTTCAAAGAATAATTACAAACACATAAAGGCATACACAGTAAGTAAAGCAATAATCGATGATATAAAGCATATGAGCTAACAGAAGGGTTATGCGCTTTTAAACAGCGGTTGCACAACAGATAATGCAGTATTCATTAAAATAAGGTCAGAAACGGTATTATTAGGACGATTATGCGCTTTTGCGAGCACCCTTCAGTAAGACGACGAGTATTCTTTCGCGTGAATGCTGCTCTATCGGCGAGATAGGGTTACTCTGTCCTGCGCATGGAATCGCGAGCTTGCATGGTCATTATAAAGCCATTAATCATATAAATAGGGCGAAGGAGGCAGGACCGGAGGGTGGTACCCGTTGTTCGAGTGAGGACGGTCAAGTCGAGTGAATTATCGATAACGCAGACCTTCGAGTTTCCTACAGCGAGACCGACGATACACTCGCGCCTATCAATTATTCGATCTGCGTGTGTACCCTTACTCGTCCCTTAAAAACCGTCCTTTACCACTACTTATATTTTCGTCTACCGGAATCAAACTAATCGATAACAATACAAATCGGATCAATAATTTCGTATTATAATTCAACGTAACTTTGAATGATTTCATCAAAATAATACTGAGCGGTTATAAATGCATTTTATTTATTGAAAAAAAGAGTCTGTTGCATTAATTGAAATTCTAGTGGAAAATGAACAAATCAGAATTTTATATAGTTAAATCTATTATAATTCTAATCGAAATAATCAGATGTCCAATCACATGACGATTGGAATTCTGTTTGATCAGAATTTACTGGTTCGTTCATTTTCATTAATTTTTTCAGTCAAAAAAATAATTGCAAATTCTTTATATAAAAATTTTGAACACCATTAATT
>NW_017259305.1:944914-947817 GCF_001594045.1 Atta colombica | reverse complement strand
ATAGATAATATTCTTCTACATAAATTATACAATTTCCAGTAAAGTAAGTTTAAGTAAAGCACTAAGTCGATATTGTCGGTTTTGGTTTAAGTTTACAAGTAATTTAATACTATTGATCCTAATGAGTATCTTTTTAAAATATCGTAAAGAATTTTTAACTAGAACTGAATTAAAAATATCTATATGCCTTTATAGTTTTTCACAGATACCGGGGATGTTTTTAATGTTATCTACGCGCGCGGAAAATATTCGAAAACGTATGGTTATATTATGGGATAAAGTGAATTATTAAGTTAGTGACGTGGACTCATTTCTGCGTTGTACGAAGATGCCCTACTCTCAGACAACTCTTAGATAGAGGATGAGGAGCGCTGCGGCGAGAATCGTGGGCTGGGGCGGGGATTACTCATCCGACCGAAAGGAGATTCCACTAAGCTTTCAGATTTTACCCTCTTAGCCGACCAAGGATTATAAAACGCAAATACGTCCCATGATTAGTGAGGATAAAGTAAACATCGGTCCTCCGTCTCGTGCGAAATATTTCGAAGAAGACGACAACGCCACGAAAAAAATCAAGGAAAACATAGTCCCTGACGTCTTAATTTACTTCCAAGATATAAATATAAGAATCCCACGCGTGTATACTTGATCTTTTCGAAATCAGACATCGTGATTAGCACGAAAATATCCAAACTAAAGTAAAAAAAATGCATACAGTTTACAAACTTTTTACAAAAGTGACTTTTTTCTTTCATTTTCCAAGAATTTTATTTTTCTTAGCACTAGCAATATTTCCCTAGAATTGTCGAAGACAACTAATTTGGTAATTTCTCCTTGTGTTCTCACCTCTTTAGTTAATAAAGATTTATTTTGATACTATTTGTATTTTTAGATCATTTGTATTATATTCACTCATTTCCAACATTTTGTATATTTTAATATAAAAAAGAAAAAAATTGAAATGATAAGCAGAACCAAATTAGCACTCCAGCGATTCTATAATGTTAGCTTACTAATGTTAAATAACAGTACAAAATAAAATTAATTTGCTGACGAAAAACATTTGTCTAGAAAATTATGTACTTAGATTGCGAGAATTAATATCAATATTAAAGTATTAAAAAACAGTACAAGATATTTTTCGCGTGTTCATCTTACTTATACGATATGTTCTCCTTTTTATTATGACAATTGTTTTTGATGGATTGGACGACTTTGATTATCGATATTTTAAATGTTTGTATCGAAGGCGTAGCGGGCCGAAAGGGATTGAGTCCGAAATTCGATATAATTTCGAGGGTAATTTCGAGATAGCCACTTTACGCGGATAAACTGTGGGAAGATAGAACTTTAGAGCGCGGGGAAGCCTCAAGCATCCTACGGAAGTCTGGCTCTAATTAAGCGGCCCCTACCCCTGCCACGGCTCCTTCACTCATCATCTTTCATCTCGCTCTGCCTGCTCCACCGTCATCCTCTTCGACTCCTCAGCATCCTCGCGAAGGTCTGAGGTGAAGGTAAGCATCCGTCCCGCGTGTTATCATATTCCTGATTGTTATGTCTTCGCTGACGATACCCTACTGCTCGTGTTTTCTCTCTCAGCTCTTCTCTTTCCCTCTCTCTTTCTCCTCTCTACTTCATTTCTCTCTCTCTCTCTCTCTCTCTCTCTCTCTCTTCGTTCCACTCTTAAATTATTCGACTCAATAATTTTTACTCTGCAACGCTCTTTCTCTCGATCTCTTTTTACGTATCAGTTTCGTCTGCGCTGTGTTTCGCTTCTTCATGGCTGTCTGGCAGTATAAGAGAGCACGAACTCCTAATTAAATTCCTCTCTTTCCTAGCGAGCCTTTTTTTAAGGTTTTCTCAACCGCACCTTAATTGCGCGGGAATCGAGATGGCTGTTGCCCTCATCAGCCACTCGGCACCGATTCTCCGTTCGCGTTCTCCTTTCCTCTTTTGCCTCCTATAACCTGTTCTCTTAATTGGCGCATAATTATGTAAACAATTCCGTCGTCGCTTCCCGACTCCGATGCTTAGCCACAAAGCTACCCGTATCCCCCAATGCTGCAAATCTCAAAATTAGCTCGAAATAAAGTTTCAAATACGATTCTCTACTATATTAAGAATAAGAAGTTTACATGAATGCTAAAAACTGATCGATGTCAGTGGAATTTATGTCAATTTGAGAAAAATATCGTATATATTGTCTGATAATATAATATAATTAAATAAAAATATGATTAAGTATGATTAAGAATGTGTATGAATAAAATTTTAAAATTGTTAGGAAGTAATTTATAAGGAAATATTATATTAAAACTTTCTCATTACGATGATATTTTACAGCACATAAGTTAAGAGTCATAAGTTGTTTGTTTAATATTGATATTTTACAATGATATTTTACGAGTTTATTGCTTGCGACTGAAGATTAACAAAAATCCAGCTCGGCAATGATCTATTTACGACGAATCGGGGGTTGGTTGAACGAAAGGCGAATGGTTCAGGGCGAAAAGGGGGTGGAAAGGAGGAGGGTGAGCCGTGCTTGCGGCAACATTATCTAAAATTCAAGCTGTAATTACTTTGCTGGGCGGCGCTCCGCTTGATTTATAGTCATCGCGCAATGCAGCTGCGTGGGTGTAAGTAATTAAAAATGTACCATCACGTGGAACGGAACCCTCCCCCATCTCGTAGGAAGATGGTTTAGAGCAGATCCGAGGGTGTGGGAATTAGGGATTACTACTTTTCTCAAACCTGTATCGTCCTGTAGCATGACGAACAAAAATAATTAACTATGATTTTTTTGATCAGAATTAAAACGGAGAGATGAAAGAAAGAAAGACATATCCAATATTTAAAAATTGCCAATTTTTAAATTTGCTTGATATTGACATTAATAACATATA
>NW_017259305.1:943224-944814 GCF_001594045.1 Atta colombica | reverse complement strand
TTCTATTAAATATTTCTAAATAGAAATCCATTTAACTATGAAAAATTCGTAAGTTTTAAATTGTGGATAGAAAGAAAATAGATTGGGAAATTTTACTCTAAAATTTCGAATCGAAAAATACTCGAAAAAAATGTTTTTTAACAAAAAATTTTATTTGTACGAAAAATCAGATAATTCTTTATAAGTGTTTTATAGACCACACGAAATTGAATCTTAGATTTGAAAATATGGCTGTTTGCCAGAAATTAATCACTACCAGCAACTCACGTTCACACAATTCACGTGATCATGCATATTTTTTTAAATGCATCTCCGTTCTTATGCAATCAGTAACGATTAACCGTCCTCGTATGCGACGGCGATCAATTTAGCACAGAGACCGAAGGCGGCTGTCGCGGTTAGTTGGCACAGTCTCCAGGTTAATTGGCCATTCATGGTTAATTTAGTCCGGTGTGAGCCCGTAAGGCGGTGGAGACGACCCTTTGGACCCTCGAGAGACCGACTCGTCGATTTCGCATTCGTCTCGTGATGGAATAGGTGAATCCCATCAATCGTCAATACCGATTCGGTTGGTCGGGATATCCCCGACTCCCTGTGATTCTTGGTCATTGCAATTGCTGTTAAAAATGATTCACAAACGCGTCCGCGCGGCACGAATTAATTAGGCCGATTAATTATTAATGAATGCGCAAATAAACTGTTCGTGATCGTTTGTTGAGACGGCGTGACGGACTTACGAGTCATAACAGTTGTTACAGTGATAGCGGCCTCCAAACGAGGTAAGAAGTAAAATGCAGATCGGTGAAAAACGTTGGTTGGCTAGGACTGATGAACAAAAAATGCGCGGTCGAAACGTTTCAAATCGAAAGTTCAGTACTTTTGCGTGTTCTTCGCTGCGCGATCTGTTTTTTTTGCGGATAATTAAGAGAACTCTAATGATCTTTGATAATAATTACGAGATCTCTAGTAATAATTAAGAGATTAATGACGCGTTTTTAACGACTGCTGCTTGCATTTCCGCGGGCTCTATGTATTTTCGAGGAATTTTCCGATGTCCGAAATAACTTGTAGAGGAAATATTTGCGTGGTTGAATATTGAATTATATTAGTACCTTGAATTGCGACATTACTGTATAATTTGTTAAATATAGTAGCTGCATTGAGAACAAAACTTTTTGGTATTTGTAACTATTATTATATATTATTATAATTATGATTATGACTATTTTAATAAGAATAATAACTATATGTATAGTTCTATCAACTATATGTATACTTCTATATATATATTTATCAATATATACAAAATAAAATAATATATGTAACGTAGCAAAGAGAGATCCGCTCTGCTGCAAATAGCAGAAGAGTGCGTACTTAAATGTATTTAGCTCTAACTAAATATGTTTAACTAAATATTGGGCTAAATTTTGGGATAAATTTTTATCACTTTAGAAGTGTAATGTACAAAAAGTATTAAGTGATTCTTACATATATTATACATATTACATATATCATAACAACTTTAGAAGGTATATGCAAAGTTGTGTATCAAAAAAAGTTATAATATTATATAAATGTTATAACTAATTA
>NW_017259305.1:940210-943085 GCF_001594045.1 Atta colombica | reverse complement strand
TATATATATATATATATATGCAATATAACTCTTCGAAATTCGAATTTGAATTCGCAATCGTCAGTTAAAGAGAAGGAGATGGTTGCTCGCTTTGGCGACGTAGAATTCAAGAATACCTCGGGGAGATTACTAATGCGGGCTAACTACGGCCAGGACCTCTAAGACGATGTTGGAGGATCTCCTAAGGAAACTCCCAGTCGTTATTGCATTCTCGTATGAGGGTGGTTGCGAGATAGGATGAGGAGAGAGAGAGAGAGAGAGAGAGAGAGAGAGAGAGAGAGAGAAAGAGAGAGAAAGGAAAGTGGAAGGTACAAGAAGGGCAGGGGTTAGACAGTGTATACGTGGTGTTCGCATTACCTATAACCTATTCCGGACGCGTCAGCGCATGAATGAACTTCTCTCTCCTGGTGGTTGCTTATCCACTTTCGTACGTGTTCCTCTAAGCACGACCTGCGACGGACTCGTGCGAATCGTCTTCCAAGTTATTACTTCGTCGGCGAATCCATATATAGACTGCATGTGTAGCTCGTTCTGCATCTACTCTTCTCTGAATTCTCGCATAGTCGGAGAAGACGAGTCTCCGAGACTTCGAATCGACAGAGGCAACTTTGTTACATTGAGGACACAGTTGGAATCTATGCATAAGTCGATGGAACGCGGAATTTGGAGGCATCAGATGCATCGAGCATATCGTTATCGTGGCAAGAATAATCTCTCGACATAAATTTGGGTTGGCTGGGTTCTAACCGCAAAGACAATTTAAATACATTCCAATACAGCACTTGCAGTTCAAACTGAGAATCAGCTCTCTTATGCTAAAAGTTAGTTTTGAGAATTTCAAAATTTGAAGCTGAAATTGAAATTTCTGATAACATGACGAATTTGAATATAAATAGTGATTTAAATTTTATGCAATAATTATGCCATGATTTTTCATGTGTACTATGACGTTTGTTACTGCTCGAATTTGCGAACTAACTTAATCATTAATATTGCTCAAGTCAGAGTGGTCAGAACGTAATTCGGGTTAATGATTGGATGGTCAGGCAAGCCGAATCTATCCTTATGCGAGGTCTTGCGCGTGTCTGACCAAATCCAAAATCGGAATGGGATAGACGACCCCAGAAGCCGCAATTCACACATTGAATGCCATCCGGATCCTCGGCGTCTACCCACTTCGAGACCCTCGTCCACGGTTTCCTCGTCGGTCGCGTTATCTCGTATCGAGAGGAGAAGGAGGGAAGTCGGAGGGAAAACCACTTTGGTAATCTTCGAGTTTACAAGACGCAAACAGCTTAGGTGGTAACGCACCGATAAGATCTGAGTTTCTCCTTTCCCGATATACCACTGATAGCCGTCGTTAGGCCGCGGTTAGGACTTCAGCAAACCTCTATAGAGTCTGCGCTCTTTGGCCCAGTCCGTCCGATGTTTTGTTATCTGGCATCTTGTGTACCTTGTTCAATGATAAGGAATCTTCAGGCTCAATAATATTCCCTCTCTCCCTTCCCGTTTATGTTTGAAAATCTCTTGCTCCATGATAAGTTAAACGTAGCATTAAATAGCTGCAATTTAATAATTTGTGTGTGTACAGTGTTTATTAATGGATAGAATTCTATTTCTAAGATTCCGGATTATTTAGAGATGTATAATATTAAATGCATCTTTTAATTAAACCAATAAAAAAGTAGCTAAGAGAAATAGTTTTTTGATAAGAAATTTTTGCAGTTGATTGCAAGGACAGAATAGTTGGCTTTCTTAATACCACACAGTAGCAGGAAGTCCTTGCAAATTATTGATTTCCAATTTCTTTAACTTACAAAAATTATTTTTGATGTTTTTATAAATTAACTATAAATTTTTTTTAGAAAAATTTTTAATAATATTAAACTTTAATTTAATTTTTTAGATACTTTTAAAGATATTATAATTTAATATATATAGTCTGTCATTTTTTATAATAATTTAATAATATTTGCTATAAATAATCTTTTATTATAAGCGATAGTAATAATTATTCTTTGGAAGTAGGGTTTATATTTTTCAAGATAATCGCATTGCTCATGTGTAATTTGCCTTAATCGCCGAGACAAGCTTACTAAACTTGTGACATTGTGGGCTTTGAGTTTAATATATGCCGTAAGCGCAAGAAACCTCCTCGGTATGTCTCGCGGCGTGTGCGAGAATTTATCCCACGGTGGCGTTCTTTTTCCCATTACCAAATGCAAATATGGGTCTAATTTTAATTTTACGTGTATTAAAATCCGGAATCTCTTGGTTACCCAGCTGACGGAGGAGAAGACGAAAAAGAGGAAGAAAGAAGCTCAGCATTGCGGGATAAGAAAGGATCGCGCAAGGTTGCTATCTTGGAGAAGTGGGGAAGAGGGTTCCATTGGGATTAGTTGGAAAGCGATTTCATCCTCGTGGGTGGTTGCAGCGAAGAAAACATTCTGTCTCTCTCTCTCTCTCTCTCTCTCTTTCTCTCTCTCTCTCTTTCTCTCTCTCCTCTTACTGCGCCGCTTTGCCTCGCTTTGGCGGAAAGCCGGGTGAAAACCAAAGCGCGAAATTAGAATACAAACCCATCAGTGGCGGTGTTGGTAACGTTAGGAGCTCTCACGAGGAGAAAGATAGAGAGAAACGAGCGAATGAAAGAGAGAGAAGAGGGGAATCGAATCGAGGCAACAGACAGATTTCGAAGGAAGCTACGTTTTCGACGAGACTCTAATTTACATACGCTTCATAAGATAGCGGGAAGCATAAGAGAATCCGCGACGTTCCTTCGGAAAATACTGTAATTGGTCGAGTCGTTCGCGACGAGGGAAATTGTGGAATGTATGTGAGATAGAACGAATTGTGAGATGTACGCATCGTCTAAAGT
>NW_017259305.1:924911-940110 GCF_001594045.1 Atta colombica | reverse complement strand
AAATATTAAGCATCAAGAATCAGACATTCATGAATTTATATTTATATATATATTTATATTTAGGTCAGATGTCCGTCTTTATTCAGAATCCGTTCTTATTTCAAGTAATGTCTTAAGATGCTAATACAACTTGGATTGCTTTAAGAGACTGTATTTAAGATGATCTTAAATATAAGAATCGATTATGAATATTTAATACTAGATCGGAGAAAAAAAGATTCCACGATGTGGAATAGGGAGATAATCAGTTTATTCCACAGTCATTATAATTCACGTTGTGGATTAGCAGGTCTTCTTGGCGCTAATGGACGTTTATTGCGATTGCTGCGACAGCTGTGTTCACTCGACTGGCAGTCCGGGAGCCAGGTGGGCGGACAAAGAAGCTCGATCCTCGGTTACGGAGAGCGAGTCCAGACAGAAAGTTTCCAGAAGCTTGGGAAGCCTAGACGACCGTCGGGAACTTTGGTTTCTGATGGTTGCTTGGTTAGCTGGAAACTCGGTGAAGCCCAGTCAGCGTCCTAGCGGACCACGATTCTCCCTGTAGTCGAGGTCGTCGACGGCGTTCATGTGCACGCGATTCTCTTCCTTGTTCTCGCTTCTCGCTCACGTCGACGATAATTACCGCGGCGACCGCTTTTGTCCGACTCGGACCGCCAGGGTTTCCTTCTGCGCGTTCGTGGACGCCTTTGTTGGACGGTAAACGGAACTCCCTGCGATTACAGTCACTGCGGATGAGAGGAAAATTTCCAGGCTAAGCGCGAACTTGGAACAAGAGCTTTTCTAAGCAATCGAAATCTGTAACGCATTGTAATGCGTTGAGGTTGTTGATTATCGAAAAATTTTGTTTTATGATAAAATTCTATTGAGACTTCAATTTATTTTATTGAAACTTTGTTATACCATTTAGTTAATTAAAAGTTCACTAAACTATAATGAAAACTGCTCTCTATTAGTACACTTGATATGTTTATATTTGTATTTTTGTATGCACATTTTTTAAAGTGTTTGAAATAATAAAATTAATTCGTTAAATATTATACAATTTTTTAATTACTATTAATACATTTACGAATATTTTTACATAATTTCTAAAAAAAAGAATTAAACTTAATGGTCATATCGCGATCAAGTCAGCAATTACTTTGTTACCTCGCCGAATATTACATGCAAAGTTTTATCGGATCTGACATACTGACGCGAAATATGAGAAGCATCTCTGAACACGGTGTGTTGCGTGCAGCATAAAGTATGCATCTGGAAATATATTTCGGGGAAAACAGCTTTCTCTTCCCTCCGGTTTACCGAACAGACCGGGGTATGAGATAATAGTCGCTTACCCCGTAAATATCCTTCTACGCGTATGGGTCCGTATCTTATAAATAAAATAGTGACTCTTAAAAAATAGGGGAGTATTATTAACTCGCATTAGAGGGTGGTCTTTCACTGGCGAGGCTGGTTGTCCCGCTTCCCTTCTTCCTTCGCTTACTTCTATCGAGGGTTGGGATCACGTCGAAGACGCAGCTGATGCCGTAGCACCGCAGGCTCGTAAAATAATCCTCCGCACGGCCGCGGCGCAGCGGCGCAACGGATTAAGAAAGTGGAGAGACGCTGCGTGCGTGCGAAAGAAATGTTTGCGGCGAGAAAAGACGGTTGTTGTAGAGAACCGACAACCTCTGTAAGCATAACGTAGCGATACCCTTCAGAACTTCCAACGAAGCATAAGCCTTGTTGTTTAGTTGAATCGTTTAGCTCCTCGAAAAATTTGAGTTATCATCTAAATTTTTGCCAATCGAAGGAAATGAAAATGACATTTTGTACAAATTATCAAAATTTCAAATATTGATTTAGAAGAAATATTTAATCCTTATTTCGGATCTATTTGATTCAAAATGTAATTAATTTTTTTGTGTTAATATTTTATTTAAAAACTTTTCTCTGGCAATTGATAATTTCGTCGGCTAAAATCCTTTTTATTTTGATATTTCACTGTATCATCATGTATACAATAATTTGAAATTCTTTTGTACAACTTTTTATTAAACAATCTAGATATGCGTATATATGTGCGCGCGCGCGGGAATATTTATTATAATAAATTTATTATAATATAATAAATATGTGTGGACAAGTAGAAGGATAGCAAAGACGATTACTTAGCTCAATAAGTGACGATAACGGCTGGAAGGGACGCTTTTCCTTTCTAGGCTTCAGTGACTGTCGAGATATTCCGTCAGTGGATTTCTGAAGTCGTGATGCCGGGTGATATGATCTTTTAATGGTCGCTTTGTGGCTCGATCCATCGTTGAGATCTAAGAAGACTGGTGGTTGGCTGGCACAAGCTTCTCTACCTTGTCGTCTTTGTCGTGCAAGCACTAGGAACGTGACTACTTCCTTTTACATGATATCTTCTCCCTCGCACCTTGATCGTAACCTCGTCCTTCCCTCTCGTTAACGAAGCGAGAGGACCGTCCGACCGACCGGCGGCTGTGTCGGTGCTTAATTTTCCCCTCGTAATTACGCGGGTAGAACGCGCAAGACGAAGACCAAGCATTGTACGAAGGAGGGTGCAGACCGTAGGGAACTAGCTCGTATATTCGACGTAGCTACATGCCTACCCGATGTGTAGAACTCCTGTCGAATCTCCTCCGGTACAGAACAGGCCGCGACAAATTTTAAAGACGATTACCATGTTTTTGCCGCTCCGCTTTTCTGTGTAAGGAAAATCTGATTTTACTCGAGCAGTGTTTTTGAAGAAAACTTTAAGGGAAGAAATTCACAAAAGAGTATTTCGTTATTATTATAACTTCTTGTAATTTGAATTTATGATAAAAAGGAAAATAATTTAAGACGAGAATAACACGAATTTTCAATATTCTTTTATAGAAAATCGATAATCTAATATTTAATATAAGTTAACTATAACATATTGTGTAAGTTATTTTTCCATACATATGACTTTTTTTTATTTATAATATGTCGATATTGAGTTTTCAGGAACAATTATATTTTTTCTCATAAAATTTAATTAATGATTTTTACAAAACAATACAGGAAATTTATTTATTTTTCATTGAATTTTATAATATGCTATCGTTTTAGAATTCTAATACCTAAAATAGAAATTTGTATTATTCTCATCTTTAAATTCTACTTTTTCTTTGACAAATTTAGCTCACGAAACTTAAATTAAAAATAACAAAATGCTCTTTTGCAAGGTATTAAATTATCAAAGACACTTAAAAGAGACACAAATTATTTATTTATTAATTAATTGGTAAATCAATAAAATGAAGATAGACTCTATACACGATAATAGGAGTATATTTATATGATGACAATCTTGACTACAAGGTATAGTGACTACAAGGAAGGAAGGCAGACTGGCAGCCCAGGCTCGAGACTGGGCGGTCGCATGAATTGGCTATTAGTAGTTCGAAACAGTATGCTCTAATGGCGACCTGTTGGCCTTTGCTCGCGTCATTGGACCCACCCACACCCGTTCTGTCGGTCGTCCTTCATTAGGAGGCTTTGCCTGACAGAGCGCGATGGTGAATAGCGGGGCGGCTGAGTTTAAAAGCCATCTTTAGTTTGACGAAATGGACAAAGTGTTTCGAGGGTAGTCTTCGACTGGAACTATTACCTGAAAATTACTATCTTTGATGGTCCTGATGGTCTATTGTTGCAACAACGATAATAACAAGTTTTGAATTTATCTATGTGATGCAAAGGATAGCAAGTATTTCTTCACCAATCGCGTTTATATATTGCCTTATTTGTTTCGAGGAGGAGGGAAATGATAAAGCACTGACTTCCATATCCTCGTTGCAAAATTTCTTCGTTCGCCGTGAATGCAGCTTCCTCTGTGCTGTGCGACGTTGCAAAATTCTTCAAATTGTTCGCGCTGCTTCAGTTATTTTTGCAGACTAGCGCAAGATGTTAACCAGAGCGGAAGAATCTTTTTAAAAGAATGCAGGCGGAGCGGCAATGCAATCCTATCCACGGGCCAAGAAAAGACAGGATGGGAGGTTGAGGATTTTCTCAAAGGGTTTCCGTTCACTCGTTCGCCCTTTGTTTCGTGATGCCGGCTTCATAGCGGCGAAGCTATTGACTCGTTCTGCCTGGCATTTCCCTCTTTTCTTTGATTTCCCCTTTATAGGAAGACACGCGGAGACTCGATAATGGCGCTGAAATATTACACGGCGAATCTGTTCGCTACGAGATCTAAATTCCGCTCGAGTAATTCTAATGTAGAAGAAATAGATATGGGATTATGACATTTATAATATGATAATTATCTCATTAAGTCGCTTGACAAGGCGATCGAACATCTTTACATTAATTTAAAATTTATAATATTTCTTTGCACAAAATGGTCTATAAAGGACAAATTAAGGGAAACGCTTGTTCCGATTGTAATTCTATAAGATAATCGACTAAAGCATGTATGTACGTGTACTCATTATACACTGTTGAACCCTACAACATCTCTTGGCATATAGCTATTCTTCTGTCGCCTTAGATCAATGTTTTGTGAATGATGTCGCTTGTGGATGACGTGGGATTTTACTGCTGACGTTCCACGGTGCGTCAGCTATTTTCCACACTGCGGCGAGCGATCGGTCGAGGGATTTCTATTCCTGTCGCGCGATGTTGCCTCAACGAATCGCGTTCACCTCCGTCGTAAGATTTCAACAATGTCAGGATGAAGGTATTTCGTTCTCTTCTTCTCTCTATTCGCTCCGGTCGTTACTCCGATAGAATTCAAAATCCTGGCGTTTCCATCGTCTTGCCCATGCCGTGAGTCTGGCACTCCTTAAATCGAAGCGATGTCTAGGAGATCCCTGCAGCGCCGTCCTATTTCCTTACGCCACCTCGAGAACGTCCGCACGGAGTCTTTTGCAATACGTCCTCAGCCCAGCGCTACCCTTTCTCTTAACGTCCAAAGTTTTCAAACTACGACGTTCAATGGGGACTGTCGTATATATGGTACACTCCCTTGACATCCCTCGCGTCGTTCGTCCATTCTTCCTGTTCTCTCTATGCTTCCGTCTCTCTATTCGCCGGCCTGCACCATGGCCGAAACTGACGCTCTAAAAAGCGCTCTCTCGGAGTCCGAGAATTGGCTCCGCACAGAGATCAAAATAATTTTATGGAGGCGCGGTGACTCGGGAAATTTTATTTGTTGTCATAGTATGATGCGTGGTAATCATCGTGACATTCCAAAATCGCGATTTGCTTTGAAATTCTATATCAATATATTATACTATTAATAAAATTGCTTTGTTTTCTCAAATTGTTAGAAATTATTTCGCGGAATAATTCTTAATGATTTTATAAAATCCGCTCAAGCTTAAAATTGTGATTTTATAAAATCCGCTCAAGCTTAAAATAATTTGTCTTGTTCATTCTTTTATGAAGAGAGAGAGAGAGAGAGAGAGAGAGAGAGAGAGAGAGAGAGAGAGAGGAGAGGAGAGGAGGGAATTATTTTTATTATTGATATCTGCTTGTCCTATATAATCATTTGCATAATGTAACTTACATATTATACTTACATATTACACCGTTAGCACGATTTCTTGCAAGTGAAAAGGATTCTTATCAACGAAATGATGTAGGAACTCGCTCTGAAATTCTATCATCGACTCGCAAAGTGCGACCCAGCGGCCCAAGGAGCGCTCACGTGATACGACTACGCAGAGATAGACGAGACGGGTCTTCCCTTTCTCGTTGGGTGGCTGGCCGTCCTTTGTTGACGGCCTCCGCCGTTCCACGGAAACAGTCGCCAGGAAGCGAGCTAGCGCAACGAAGAGGACGCCCACCACCGTGACGTCATACACGACTGACTTCATCTCGTTATGTTACGTTACGTTCCTCGACGAGACGTCGGATGCAGGAAGCCTATCATTTCTCTCCGTTTCTCTCTCTGCCTATCGCCCTCGATCTTTCTCTTACGCTTCAGCCTCCGTTTCACGTGTCTTTATCATCCCGGTTGGCTTTAGCAACGTTCCCTTCCCATTCACATATACGCATATATATATATTTTCAATTTGGTTACTTGATAATAAATTTGATTTCAATTTTACTTGATAAGATGGAAAGATTAAAAAATGATTACAAGAAAGAAATAATTTTATTTTATTAAATTTTATGCAAATATATTTCCATCTTATATCAATTAACATATAAATACGATTGTACGTATCTCAGCATATGTAATTCTATAGAAATAGCTGATGAAAAGTAGATGATAGATTAGTAAGGATAATAGAGTACTCGATGTCAAGATAAGGGGATAAATATAAGCATTGATTTTGATTAGAAACCTTAGCGTTCATCTTAAAGTCTGGGATTGCAACTAAGTAAGTAAATGTCCAAACACAAGCAATCCGGACGAGAAGAAGAGACGAGAGAGGGGGGGGGGGAAGGAGAGCGAGAGTGTGACTCAGGTCGTCGTCGTTGTTGTTGGCGACACCATTGAATTTATGGGGCCGTAACAGCGACAAGTGGTTCACAAGTCGCCGGTGGCATCACCGTTTGGCGCCCACCCCGAGAAGAAGGGCTTTCTCGTTTCGTTCTCACCTCCCTTTAGCCTGGAACGAAATAAATTGGGTTTACCGAGGAAGAGACGTTCTCGTTGCTTCCTCTCGTCTGCGGACGACGCCGTACGGATTTACTGGTAACGTTGTCGACTTTATACGGCCTCGCACCGCTCCCCATGTCACGCCGGTGAGATAATTACGCATCCTTCAGTAGTTACACACCGGAATCTTTCATGCGAGTGCGCACACTGCACAATAATTCCCAATTCCATCATCTTCTGACATCGGAATCCTTAATAATCTTGTCGATCATCATCCTTAAAAATCGTAATTGCCTTATTTCAGATGAATATCGTATGGCGGGTTGCTTTAATTCGCTTTTAGCTGCAGTTTATTGAGAAGAACAAAATTGAAAGTTGATTAATTTCATTAATTTAAATTTGTTATATCTGTGAAAGGAGAGAGAATGTGCTTTACGTTTCTTTAATTTTTTATGCCGATTCTATCTCTCTTCTCTTTTTTTTTTGTACTGTCTCGTAGAAGGGGATTCACGCGATAACGCCTGGCGATTCGATTTGATCCGAAGCGTGTGAAAGTGACGGCCGTCCGCCTCTTTCTCCAGTGAGGAGCGCTTTGTAGGTCGCGTCGCACCCCGGCCACCCCTTTCAAGAGCGACGGTTTAAAGCGTATTAATTAACCCTTTATTAGACCCGGGCGAAAACCGCCGCGCGCTGGCGCGAGATGAGCCTGATTCAGGGATGCTACCAGCGCGTCTGGCTTTGCCCTGGGTGTCGTTCAGTATTTATGAAAAGCTTCCAGAATATTTCTAGCTGCTGCTCTCGGCGCTCGCCTCCTCGCTACTTAATTTGCGATAAACTTGTGTTAAACTGAACTTTCTTGTTGCTGCAACATTTACGAGTACGACGTCATTGTAGGATTAGCTTTCTCAAAAACGCAGCAAAAATGTTAAATTTTAGTTAAAACATGCAGACTCTTATAGAGTGAGATTATACTTTTTTTTGCCTTTCCCAAAACTATTTTTTATTCTGTTGTCTTTAGATCTTTACATTTATGGAATATTTTATCAACAATAGAGACATTTCTATTAAATTTATTCTTGTCTTCAAGTTTAGGTAAATTATTTGTTACGACATAAAAAAGATATCTATCATATTGATAGAATCTTTCACTGCTCGCTTTCTTGCAAGTAATAAACAATTATTTTTTTACGCAAGCTTATTGATATATCAAGGCATTGGATATTCTGATATCTTCAACAAATGAAACTTTTAATAGTCCTTTCATGTGAATGCCTTCCATTTTCAGTCCGAATCGAGGCATTCCTTGCGATCGTCATTATCTGTTTACCTCGCCGTCCGGACAATCCCAACCCAAGTAGAAAGTCACGTTGGAAGGAGAAAGGGAGAAAAAAGCGGCACCCCGCGACAGAAGTTTGAAGAAGGGAGAGAGGGCCGTTTGTCTGTCGAATAGTCCACATATATCGCTCGTAACGTAGCTCGCTCTCTCTTCCTCTTCTGGTGAGGGGCGAGTGTGCTCAATTTGCCACGTCGAGGGTCGCAGGACCCGGTGTACCTACGCGATGGTGGGTGGGCTTGGTAGAATGGGAGAGTCGTTGGAGGGTGTACGGGTCCCTTAGAGGGACGTAGGATGAGGTCGTCGGAGATGTAGAGCCTCGGCTGGCACAATGTACGACGGGATCGAGATGAGATTGTCCCGCTAGGCTTCTCCGTCTCGCTTCTATCGTGCTCACAAACCACCCTTTACCCTTAACGGCCTTCTTCTTCGATAAACTCTTTACACGGCACGAGTCATCGGTGCCTTACTGCTTTCGGGATCATCGTATAAAAGGCGTGGCTTTTTTAAAAACATCTTCAACGAGAGCTTGTTATAGTTTATGTCGTATATTGATATATGTATTAACGACGAAACGTATTTAAAATTTTAAAGTTTTAACGTATTCGGTGTACAATTTTGCTTCCGCCGTTTTTTTTCCGAAATTCGAGGCTTTATTGTAAAAAACTGGTTATACATTTATGATTCAAAGTATTGTTCATCACTGGCCACTACTTTCTCCCATCTTTCGGGTAGCGTACGAATCCCGCGTCGAAAAAACTGGTCATCTTTTGAGGCTATTCACGAATCGATCCAATTTTTTACTTCTTTATAAGACCGGAAGTGCTGATCAGCCAGGCCGTGTGCCATTGATCGAAACAAGTGATAGTCAGAGAGAGCAACGTCTGGAGAATACGGCGGGTGGGGTAGGACTTCCTATTTCAACGTTTCCAAGTATGTCTTGACCACTTTCACAACATGGGGTCGAGCATTGTCATACTGCAAAATCACTTTATCGTGTCTCTCGTTGTATTGCGGCCGTTTGTCTTTCAATGTTCGGCTCAAACGCATCAATTGCGTTCGATACCGATCGTCTGTGATTGTTTCAGTCGGTTTTAACAGTTCATAATACACTACGCCGAGCTGGTCCCACCAAATACAGAGCATGACCTTGGAGCCGTGAATATTCAGTTTGGCCGTCGACGTGGAAGCATGGCCGGGAACTTCCCATGATTTTCTGCGCTTGGGATTATCGTAATGAACCCATTTTTCGTCCCCAGTCACAATGCGATGCAGAAATCCCTTCTGTCTTTGCCTTTCAAGCAGCTGTTCACAAGCAAACAAACGCCGTTCAACATCTCTCGGCTTCAATTCGTACGGCACCCAATTTCCTTGCTTCTGAATCATTCTCATGGCTTTGAGGCGTTTTAAAATGGCTTGTTGAGTCACTCCCAATGATCGTGTCAATTCTTCTTGATTTTGACACGAGTCTTGCTCAAGTAATGCCTCCAATTCATAATGCATCTTCGAAAACTTTCTCTCTTCCACCGCTATGTCGGTCTTCGACGTCAAAATCACCGTTCTTGAAGCGTTGAAACCACTCACGATTCGTTCTTTCACTAATAGCGGCCTCACCATAAGTATTTGAGAGCATTCGATGAGCCTCAGCCGCAGATTTCTTCATATTGAAGCAAAAAATTAAAACCTCCCGCAAATGACGAGAATTTGGCTCGTAAACTGACATTTTCAATCGAGAATAACTTTATGATGCAGACACAAATCGACTAATATTTCTATGGGGTTATGTTGATGCCCAAGTTTATTGTATGACGTCTATGATCTATTTATTTCGACTACCACTTATCACTAAAGCCATCTATAGGAAAAACGGTGGAAGCAAAGTTGCACACCTAATAATTTAAATATAATGTATATTAGATTTATAATTACGTAAAATTACATTAAATAATTATAAAATTATTTCAGATTTTTCGGAAAAGATATTTCTTTTATGAAAAAGATAAGTTCTTTTATACATTAATTTATATAATATGTGATGTGAATAATTGATAATATTCTGAAT
Source organism: Atta colombica (assembly GCF_001594045.1). NCBI lineage: Eukaryota > Metazoa > Arthropoda > Insecta > Hymenoptera > Formicidae > Atta > Atta colombica. The sequence continues at coordinate 930,135 of NW_017259305.1, read as the reverse complement.
AAATATTGAATTGTTTTTGTTTTCTGGTTATAATATTGGAACGCCAAGTGATAGATTAAAATTAATTAAAATATAGTAGTGATTAGTAATTTTGCAATATTAATTTCAGCTCTTGACATTTCCAAGATTCGAAAATTGAATACCGACATAGTTAAGAAATGTACATACAAAAAAAAGTGCGTTTGAGTGGAGGAGGGGGTTATTGGTCCAGAATCATAAGCGAGATGTCTTGGCTCAGTCAAAAGACGCAACGTGCATTTGATAGCCTTATCCTGGGGCAAAGACCCGTTGGTAGGGAAGGGTGGAGGCTGATTTTCGGGTGCAAACTCGAGTAAGAGGCGACTGAGGAGTAACACAGTAGAAAGAGGGGGCAGGCGTATAGAAGAGGGAATTCACGAGATGAGTTTAGACACACGTGGAGACTTAGATGAGACGAGACAATGCGGATATTGGACCGGGGAAATATGGAGGCAAAGTAAGACGAGTTGTCGATACTAAGAGAAGACGGCGACGAAGATGGCGACGGCACAAGATAATGCCGGTAGACAAACTTTCGGGGGTGAGGTGGTATCCTTGGCAGTTATCAGAGCCCGCCGCAAAGGTAAACGTAAGCCCTTAGTTTGAAAGCCCGCTCCCACGAAGAGTTTCTTGTCATAGGATAGGTAAGGTAACAAGCGGCAAAGTATCGTTGTTGATACTTGAGATTGCGGATTATCAGTAGAATATCACATGCATCAGACATATAATATTAAAATAAAGCTTGTTTGTATAAGATTTTATAATCTATTAATTTATAAATAATTATAGAACGAAAATAATCGAAGATAGGCGAGAGTAATCAAATCATTATGTAACATGAATTCAGCTTTCTCATCCGTTTCGGATATTCGTATACTGGTCGTAATCAGCAATTTCAAGTCTGATCGCTAAAAACATGTCCCAGATTTCTTATTTTGGTAGCGGGTATCATTCAGACGGACGGGTACATCGAAGACAAAAGATCGAGCTCAATCGTGCGAGACTTCCAGGAGTGATCTGTGGATCGATTTCCCGGGCCGCAAAAAGTCAGGGAGATTGGAGGAAAAGAGGGGAAAGAGAACTATCTTCCTGCAGGCTCACGGGGGACATTCGTCGAACGTTTTGCGACGGGTTAGTCGAGCTCGCTCACTGCAGGAGCGAAAGTAGGACCTGTTTAATGGAGCTCGAACCATTCTGGAAATTTGATCGGCGAGAACAGCCAGCCAGCCGTTCTTCCGTGCCCCTTCTATGTCCTCTTGCCATCGTCTTTTTTCGTTCTTACTCGCTCTTTTTCTTCGCTCCGACATCGAGCTCTTTCTCCTTTTCTCGCATTCCATTCTGGATTCGAGTTGCTTTTCCAACTTTGATTTGATTCCGTGTCCTTCTGTTCTTTTCCTTGGTTCTGTGCTCGATGCAATAGTTGAGAGCAGTGATTTCAGAGAATCGCTGAGCGAATGATATTGTCATATAGCTCTGTAGATAACTTGTGCATTAGAAATGGATAGCTTCATTAGTTTTACACTAATGGAGTGAATCTGATGATATTACACTATGTATAAATCTGATGATATTAAATATTAATTCAGTATCTAATGTTATGAATATAATAAGCAGTATATATTATTTATTAGAAGGTCAATTTATATATGTAAATTATTATGATTAGATAATTATAAAATTTAAAAAAATCGTCTTTTTCTTATCATTTAAGTTTTTATTATTACTAATCTAGTTTGTGTTCTGTTCTATTTTGATCGAATAGTAACAAGTATAAAGAACGGAAAGAGAACAAAAGCGAATCAGAGATAAGGCCTGGACTGTAGCGTCTGCAGTTTTGAAAATTTACTGTCTCCTTGCCTAGTGGTCAGGGAGATGTAACGCCTTCTGTTTGCATGTAAAGTATCGCCAGTCGACTGACCATGGACGCCATTGTACCGAATGTACCAATGTAGATGTATACGAGGCACTGCTGTGGTCTCTTCGTCGACAGAACGATACGAACTCCGGCAGGAAGTGACGTGCTCGCGAAATGGAGTGAAAATTCTACGGTAGGAAAAAGCCACGAGCAGCATCATACAGAGAATTGTCATGTAGAATTGCAGTCACGCTCTCTATCTATAAATTGTTTGACCTATTTGAAATAATCTTTCTTTTTTTAATATAAATATAATCAGTTATGTTTTCAATATCTGAATTTTATTCGTTATTTGACTCCTCTACAGATTTACTTTCAAGTTTTATTGACTTTGTGCTGAAATTAATAGCATTTGTTGAAATTGTTTAATCTTGTATTATCTCGTACTTTCAAAAATCCACATTTATGGTATATGGGAAAATGTGATTAGGATAAATTCCATAGAAGGCTTACATCTTGAAGTTGACTTGTTTGCTTGGCCATTCTCCACGCATTCATCTTTAGGTGACCCTGTCCACGGAGAACCGTGCGGAGAAGGACCCTTCGTGACCATTACTCGGCTAGCAAACACACTTCGACCGTCCTTCCATTCTGTTGTACGTATCTCAAACCCTCTGTATCGGCGGAAGATTTCTATTTAAATGAGAATCCATTAGAATCTCGAGGCGAACGAGCACGGCATCGACTCGGGAAGTTTACTTCTACCGGATGCTAATCAGCATTTCCTGTTGGAGGAAGTGTTCAGCCTGACCTCGTCTTTTTAAGAAAAATAACTTTCTTTTGAACATTTGCGTCAAATTGTTTTAAAATACACAATTGAAATTATTCCTTGATGAAGCACAAATTTATATGTCTTTTCTTTAAATTCTAAAAATTGAAACACAAATATGTTTTAATAGAAAATTTCCAAATAACTATTCTTTGCGAATCAACTGTTAGTAAAAAATAATAAGACGAATAAACTAATTTATCTTCTGTTCTAACTGAAACATGAAAAATTATAGTACTTTGTAAGTCAAATTTATCGACGTAACAATTTTAGCTGTGATTTTCAAAGAAGTAAATTTCGATATACTGGTTGTGAAAGCTTTGTTTAATTGTCAAAGCTCTCGCCGCAAGCCTTAATACTGATGTCTGTCCTTTCCCGAAATTAGCGGTAATACGCATTCAAAGTATCCACAGATTCAACCTGCACGTGTGAATGCAAACGCGGTCTTCAAGGGCGTAACGATGGCAAGCGAGCGTGTATCTATGCTTGTCCCGCATTGCTGGGAGCCCGCACCTATTTACGTGTTCCAGTATTGGCAACCGTCATTAAGAGACAGCATCGGACAGAGAAGGTGCGCGATGGGTAAGAACGAGACGGGATATATAGAAATGACAAAGCCGCTCGTTAGGCCTTCCGAGGGTCCTCACGAGCGGTGCCAAGGGTGAGAACGTGCTTAGACCTCGATCCATCCCTTCGACCTCTGCCTTTCCACTCATCCCGTACCACCATGACGTGCTCCTAGTCGCGTATTCTTGAACACCCTTTTCGCAATGGTCACTTGCGGGTCTCAAGAAGGAAGCCCCAAAAACGGCTTCTGACCATTGATGGTCATCGGAGCGGAATAAGAATTTTGTTATCGCGCTTTTCAAATATTTGCGAGCATCAAATGGCCCGCATTTTCCCTCAATATTGCTATAGAACGCGAAAATTTCTCAAAACAAGATTATCGCAACAACCAAATAATATAAATATGGTTTTTCTTTTCTTATGAAACAAATATATAAATATATAAAAATATAAATTTATACATTTATTTATGAATATGTTATACCTACATTTGTCTCGTGAAAATTTGTATATTTACGCGAAATGTAATTAAAATAAATCAGGGCATATTGAGGTAACATTTGCATTTTACAATTAAATGAATATTGAAAATAAGAGCTTGCTGATTAGTGTAACTGTGTTCATCGGAACAAATATTAGCGTCGGCAGCTGCCAGATGCAGGAAGTGAGCTGCCACATCGGTAGCAATTACGCGTTGACTACATCCATCTAATGCCGCCTCGCCCGTAAACACTACATCGTCTTCTCTGTTACTGCCTTCCGCCTCTTTGCTCACGGCAGCGTTGCGTTCTACGGGGACGTTTTGGTGTAGTTACATTGAGTTTCATTGTGAATCACAACATCTTGACATTAGCTAATCAACATTAATTACAAGTGAAATACATGTTTTATCTGATGTGCTGAAAATATCGTCATATTGTTTCAGGATTTTGAGAAAGGTATATATATTTACGCATTTTTTTTATTTTAAAACTGTGTAATTTAATATATTGCATACTGATTTTTTCTGTTTAAAGAATAATATATCACTTGTCCTTACTTTACAAGTAACGCAACTCAAAATTAGTTTCTCAGAAACGTGAAATTTTCTAATTTGATAGAAAATTATTGATAAATCAAATAATATTGATAAAAAATTCTTAACATGGTCAAATGTCATTTTTGTCATTTTTATTTCACAATTCTTAAAAACCCACTTTTTTATTTATGATAGTTAATGATTTTAATGAAAAAGTTTATTCACTTTTGATAATTGACAAGGACGTTTACTTAAACCACGCACACGTATAACAATTCAAAAATAACATTTTTTTTTATTTGTGTCACTTGTATTTAATAAAAAAACAATACGTTATAGCTATACCTGTATTAAAGTAAGATTAAATAATGTATGCATGATGTAATGAACAATAATAATTTATTCAATAAGTTTATGTTCAATAAGTTTATATATAAATTATAAATAAGATAATTGTTTGTTATTACTAATTATATCAACTCTAAATAGCCTTACGATTTATTCTATAAAGTCTTGTATATTATACTGCGGAATGTTAATATCGAATGCATTTTCTGTGACTATACATATTCTTTACTTATGCAACTCGTATATGTAGGTATAATATAACACAGGGATAGCATAAACATACGAGGCGAATTTTAAAATTATATTTTTCGAATTGTGTCACTTTTGAAATAAGGAAACTACATACATTATATTAGAATATGATTAATTAATATACACGATGCAGAACAATATATAATAATATTATTCAATAATTTTCATTTAGTAAGTTCATATAAAAAGCATGTGAATAAAATAATTCCGGCGCACAATTTTTATTTTTGACAAGATATATTGATTTAAAACACATTTTATATATATTATAATCTAACATCTAACTTTGATTATAAATGGCACTTCTTCATATTTAGTTTATTAAAATTTATTAACG
>NW_017259305.1:912022-924811 GCF_001594045.1 Atta colombica | reverse complement strand
AAAGTTATAAGGACATATATTTTGCCATATGTTTTGTGTTATTATTATTATTATTCATTATTATTATTATTCATTATTATTATCATATACATGAAATGTTAATATCGAATATATTTTCTCCGTTGACTACATATTCTTACATAACTCACATATAACAGGGACATAGATATACGAGACCAGCTCTGACGATTGTTCTAGTTGTCATTAATCTTCAACATGATCTAGCGGTAGTCTTATGATTTACGGAGCACCTTCCGCGCATTTCTGAAACCGCGACAATGTGACGGAATACCGGCGGTCGAGAGAAGTCGTCTTCCTCGTCATTGTCTTCGTCATCATCTTCGTCCTCCTCGTCATCGCCATCGTCATCATCATCATTGTCATCGTCATCATCGTCGTCGTCGTCGTCGTCGTCGTGTTCGTCCGCCATGGGAGTTGGCAATCAGTCAGGGTGACGGTTTTACCACTGTGAAGTGACCCAGGATGCCACGGGTGCGTTCCATCACTTTCTGTCCGTGATGTATGCATGAGGTCGCGGCCGGTGGTAATCGCGACACACATATCCTACACACACGCACACACACACACACACACACACACACACACACACACACACACACACACACACACACACACACACACACACACAAAATAGATTCACATGGAGCCGCGGATTGTCCCCCAAGTAGCTGACTCTTCCACCTCTTGCCTTGCTATTTCCCTATGAATATGTGAATTGAACTGACGGAGTTATATGACGGGGCGCACTCATGGGGACTCGTACGTTTGCGAGAAGCAGGAGTCCCAGTTGCCATCTCTCTCAGTACAATACTAATACCGTGCGGATATGTATCATCGCTTTCGCCGGACTACACGGTGGGTCATTGGTCTATGGAAGTAGAGACATTCCGCAACATCATTTACAAAGTGCGAATATATCTGTTTGGAAAACTTCACATATAATTCCCTTATTTCAAAGTAACACAACTCAAAAAACGTGATTTTTTAGTTACTATCATGAATGAAAAGTCAGATATAATAAATATTACCCTATCGATCATGAAAAGTGAACTTAACTAACTTTATAAAAAATTGTTAAAATTATAAAAGAGTAGTTTAAAAAAAATATCGTTAAAACTGTCATAACTAAAAAAAGATAGTTTTTTATAAAAATTATGAAGCAAAGATGTGTGCATTTGATTACATTAAAGATATATTCTTTTTATCGATGATTTGATAATCAATAATTTTCTGCCAAATTAAAAAGTCCTTTTTTTAGAAAACTTAATTTTTTTATTTGTGTTAGAAATAAGAGAGCGATATATTCGTATACTTTCTTAAGCGATTTTGTACATGAGCATGGCTTAATTATTAGCTATTACAATAGTTATTAGTTTAGTTTATTATTTGATTTATTTTATTTTTTTCTTGCTCAAATGTATCAATTACTGTTTTATTTCAGTTAAACTATATTGCTAACATTTTTTACAACAGTCTTTTTTATATTGATAGAGATCAGTGTTTATATTTTAGATAATCTCTGTCGAGTTGTCTTTATTGTCGTAAACGTGAAGAGAAAACGCAAAGAAAAAGTTAGGATTTCATTGATATTAGTCAAAACGTTTCATTGGTGCAGCATAACACGAACATCGTCACACGATCTTATTCTATGTCCCTTTGGGCTCCGAAGGGCCTAAAGTCCAGAGCCCAAAGGCTTAACAAGTTGCGCGCACTTCGCGTGGCAGGCAGCCTGGCCTACGATGTTACAGAGTGGTAATGGAGTTAATTGCCGGCAGAGGACGAAACCGGGGGCTTACGAGTTGAGATAGCCTGCGCACCTGATACCAACAAATTGCTTGGTTCTTACGTTACCGCGTGATGCAGTGTCGGCTTCCACCGGTATTGCTGTATTACGAGGCGTCAGGCAACTGAGTCTTTAATCTCGAAAAGTCGCGTAAGTTAGTCATCATGATCGTCAGTCTTGTAAGAGAGCCATGATTTATAACGAACGCTATGCAAAAATTAATTCTTTTTACAGACTTTTTTTTGTACAGCTAATTCCTTCGACTGTTTATTAATTTAAATTTAAGTTTTAAATCAATAATATGAATAATATTCTTGATATTTTCTCACGTTATATGGAAATTTAAAGACAATTTAAAATTATTAATACAGGAAAATTTGACTCTTTTAAATTTATTTTCATTTCCAAAGGAGATTCTAAGTTGAGGAAAAAAAAATAAACAACATTTTGTAATAAATTTTACTAGTCAAACCTTTAATATTTGTAATTTATATTTTTTACATGAGCTCTTGATTGCATACTATATGTAAGAGAAAAATTCTGAAAGAATTATTCGAACGTAATGTACGAAGTAAAAATATTCTTGAAATTTAGTTTTAACTATAAATTTAGTTTTAATCATAAAAAATGTCATTCTATTTGAAAATATATTGAACATATAAAAATAATTTTTATTTTATAACACAATATGTAACGTAATGATTCTCCGTTCGTTCAGAAACAAAATAAATGACGAAATAATCGCGAGAGCGGATAATATGATTACGCACGACGTAATATGCAGCGCATAATAATTAACTAATCTACACCAGCTCGTGTTGGAAGTTTCGGAATTTGAGTTACTATATGTAAGTATGTACGTGCATGAACGAAGGTCAGATTGCGCGGGGTTTCATCATTAAGCATGTTGATAGTATCTTCGGACCCAGGGGGTGAATTCCACGAGGAGGGATTTACTCGTTATTCGTTACGCGCGCGAGTCGGACGTCGACAAGAGAATGGCTCGCAAAATAGGATAATGCCTCGACAGGACGTTCCGTTGGTGTTGTACCGGGGGACAACGACTAGCGCGACACAGAAAAGACATTAGTCGCGAAAAGCGAGTGGGGTTTAGGGTTTCCGAAGCGATAGAATGATGACAGTGGGACTGCGAGACTCGATTATTCGAATGGAAACGTCTCGTGTTAAGTAAAATTACGAGGACGTTTCGTTTATATACGCTCCTTTTGCGCCACTGTTCCTCGTCATCGAGTATTGCTCGAGAACATAATTTCTTGCTCCTCGGACAGTAGGTGAGGATGACGTATATATTTGAAGTCTATCTTTCCACATTGAAGAAAAAAAGAGGAAAAATGAGCCATGCAAGTTCAGTTAAAAAAAATAAATGTTTCGTACTCGCTTTTATGATATTTGCTGTCGAGTTTTCATAGGATATTCGGATGCTCTGGAGACTTCATTTCGTAATGTTATAATTGTACGTTCATTCTCAATATAATGTGCGAAATGTCCAAAACATCGTCGCTAGACTGTAATTAATATATCAGGTGTAGAGAGTCGCAAAACTTTTTGTTAGGGGGCCGCGACATATTATTTCCAGCAGTCTGCGGTTAGAATTTGATTAACAGTTCGTGCTACACCTTCAGTTATTAACGTCATCGGTTTTGTCGGTTCAATTAAAAATCAATTTCGTAGGGTCCACTTAATTGGCTCGTTTCGCGCAACGCGATGTTGGATATTACCTTACTACCTATATACCCTTTTGTCTCGTGGCATCGTCTTATCGGGGCCGTGCAGGATTAATCGCTTATCAGGCTCAAGGCTCACGTGCAGGTTGGGATTTAATCGAAGCAGGAATATTAATTAAATTATATAGTCTATGGAGTCTATTTCTCGAGTCATCGGGATTTAGGGGTTGATTAATCTTAATGATAAATGTTGACGTTTAGATTAGAAAGAGATTTAGAAACAAAGTAAATTTAAAAAAGAATACACGTGAGAGAGATGTAAACTATGCTTAGGTAAAATTATTTTCCTCAAAAAGTTCAGTTTGTTTGTATTATTTCTTCTCTAATATTTTATTTAAAAAAACAATAAGCAATAACATAATATCAAATATTACTACGATTTATCTTTTATCATATCTATTTTTTAAAGCAATTAGAGATCTTTTTTCAACTAGTAAGTATTAATAATATTTGAAATTATCAGCGATATCTATGCAATTAATTTGTGTTCAATTATTTCACGTTTAATAACTCAGCACAAAACGCTTAAATCTTCAAAATCACAGGAATGACGTCGCGATCAGAGCAGAGGTTATTCCCCAATTAAGCGGCTAACGAATATCTACCTTGCCTAAGTCCAATCTTTCCCTTTTGAACGAAATAATAGTTACTCGAAATCAGCAGTCATAGCCAGACAAGAACGAAAGCTTCATATCCTCGCGAATTTGGCGGAAATTGTAATCGGTACGAGTGGACGGCTTCTCCGACCGCTGGCAAATCAAAGTTTTGCCGGTATTAAATGCTAATGAGAACCGGCCACATAATGGCTCGTGTGTGCAGCCTGACGAACGCTCGAATTAGAGGCGAGTGTTGGTAGCAAGAGAGGGATATACCTATCCTCTCAGCATCATAGGAACGGAAACGGATCGAAGGTGAGTTGAGTGCAAAGAGGTGAGGAGGCTGGAGAATTCTCTCGCTTGGAAATGCTCGCTGGTCCTTGAGCTGATTAAATTCTTTCCGTGATTGTTAGTCTCTGACGTTTTCATAGGTTGAGGATTCGGTGAGTTCTATGGATCGAGCAAAAATATCATGTATTATTGTTGAATTATTTTTAAATATCTCATTATCCTTTAAAAAGAGGAAAAAAAAAGAAGAGATACCCTGCGAGGATATATTAGACTTTAATTCCATCGATTTGTCTAAGTCTATTTTATCCAAAATGTAATTTGCTATCTTACTAATATTTTATTCAAAAAACTTTTTTCTTTGATATTTGATTTTGTTTGTTAATATAAAATCTTTTTTCTGCGTAAAAATCTTTTATTCTTAGAATCTTGTAATCAAATTGACCTAAATAATATTGTATGATCATATAATAAAGAATAGATGTAGATCTTATTAAACTTTATACAATTACAATTGTGTCAATATATTCTTTAAAAAATAAAATTTTTCGAGATTTATTTCGATAAAAATATAATTCGTATTTTTTGAATGGTTCTTTTTAAAATTTTTATTGAAAAATAGCATAAATTTGATCAAAGACGATGAAATTTCTTTTTTAAGAAATGTTTTTGTCAAAAAATGTTTTGGAAAATTCTGAGGAAGTTAGTATTTATTCGGGGACGTGTATGAGATTTTTCGGAAATTAATATATTTTTTATTGCGACTTCTACGTGATATACGTGCCGGAGTTTGTTCGGCCCTCGTCGGCCTGGCAGAACTTTAAATTCTCGTGCCACCTCGCTTAATCCACGGCTTAAAGAGCTTAACCCCACGAATACCTCGTCAGAGCCTCCCTCGACGGCGGTCGTCGCGGTGCCAGAGAGCAGGTTTATTAGCGCGCGGATTTCGAAATTCTTTTCATCCCCGGTCGGGACACGGGGCCACCCACGCCGTTTACATAAGCGAGTTCCCTGGATTGCCTTTTTGATATGTAGATAAGGGGGTGGTGCCGCTTTTACGCCGTTTACGCTTCGCCGCGGGTTAAAGAGAAGGCCGGAATCCCGTTCCCAATACCTTGCAACAGCTTCAGTTAGCGTCGTTCTAGGGCTTGACAGACGTCTTTGGAAGGCGTTGCGAAAATTTATTCCAACGCGACAATGTGCAATAACTGCACGACGATTCCACCTGAGCATTTGCGAACAATAAGTCTTAGAAACGATACTAAAATGCATCATAGAATTGTTTAAAAATAATGTTAAAAATAAACACAAAGATTTAAAGACCGCATTAAGAAATAAAATTTATAGTCTTAAAATATGTAAAATATGTAAAAATACGAGGTTTGTCGGTACGTTTGAAGTAGTTATACAATGTTTTCTTATAATTATGCTTGCGTGGATACAATCCCGTGTAGAATGTTGTAATTTTGATTTCCTCCAAGGAAATCTCTTAGGGCAGACGCGATAATCGACGAGGTTCTGGCGCCGCACGTGAACATTTGCAGAACGAAGGGTGGGATAGGGTCAAGGAGTTATGGTTGGGTGAGTATGGTCGGGATATAAACAAATTACACGCAAACGGTTTCTTGACGGTGATTAGCGGTAAATCTTGTTTAGCAAGTTCACGCAAAATTCAGAGCAAGAATATAGATGAACGTAGAAACTAATGAACGCATGGAAAAATATGAGTTACAAAATATGATAAAAATTTGTACACAATTGCTGGATCATTTTTTTCTTGAAACGCCAAAATTATTGCAAGAGAATAATCGCGTTAATTTCTTCGTATTTATCTACCAAGAAGTCGTCGCTCGTTAAAGTTCATCGTTCGATAGAAATAGGGAGCTCGATAAAAGGATAAATGACTGGTTCACTCATGAGATAGTTCCTCGTTGGTGTTGGATTCTCATGGGACTTAACCGCGGAGAAGCGTGATCAGCTGCCAAGGAAAAGAGGAGGAGAACGAGCGAGGGATTGGTGCTTTTCTGTCCCTGTCGCTTCTCAATTATTGGCTCGCTTCACTGTGTATAGAGTCGTTCATTTACTTTCATTATTCAGGATAAACAGATTAGCTTCGTACTTAGCTCCTTTTCAGGCAGCCACATGTGCGTTCACGCAATTTGGCAATCTCGCATCGTCTTCTTTTCCTATATCCGCAATTGGCTTTCAGTAAAGATTTTTCGGTGAAAAGAGTATTTTTGACATAAGGTACTAACACAGTAGTTGAATCAATTGTATAAAAATTTTTAATATTTTTACCACAGAAACTATTATAGTTGTTGAATGTAGAATCGCATATTTGCACTGCTTCGTGTGATTTCCATTTTGTGCAACGACGACTTTCGCAAGCCGATTGCGATGGGTTTCCGCAATTAGAATGAGAGTAGCGGGCATCAAAGCGGGCTCATGTGGAAGATGCCAAATTTCATCGGAAGCCACGTGGTGACGAAACGAGAGAAATACGCATCGGCAGGAGAGTTGCTCGTCCGAGTTTGTGAGCTCCAAGCCAAGGGGATTGCCGTATATTAAAGTACTTTTTGGCTCCCCCTTTCGTTACCCCTACCCCGATCTACACCTCTGGACCTGGCAACCCTCTGGCATCCGCTATATCTTGCTTTTTCCTTCTTGTGCAGGATCTCTCATCGTTTCCTTCTCGTTAGCCATTCGGTACACGAGCAATCGTAAGCTCCATCTAAGCTTGCTGCCTATTTCGCACGATGTTTCGTAGCTGCTCATAATACTTGAGCGGAACCTTAACTTTTCGCCGACGAGACTGCCGATAATATCTGGCGCACGCGTACGATATTTATATGGTGTTGAACGCAGTGTCTCATTTTGAAAAAAAAAATTGGAAATGATATTAGAAGGAAAATAAATAATACATAAACAATAGAAATTAATTTTAAAAGACTTTTTAAACTATAAAACTTTATGATATAAAACTTCTGTTTGACTTAATGCAATATTATGATTTATTTGAAAAAAACAGTTTTGTTGAAGTATCTAAATTTTACTAGATATAGATCGAAAAAATAAATTTTTAGATCATTAAAATAATTATGTAGGACGCTCAAACTGTTTGTTAGAATGTGTTTGTTAAAACTCTTTGCAGTATTACTTATGTATTACTTATGTATATGTATTACTTATATGTATTACTTATGTTTATTATTTATGTTTGAGGTTCCTACGTTATTTTGGCTCAACAAAATTATTTTAGAATCTAGCTAAATTTTTAGATACTTTAGCAAAATTGTTCTTTCAATGCAGGAATTAGTTTCTTAACTTTTATTTTCAAGTTAGAATTGTAGAAAACAGTTCATGTGTGATTGTAAATATTTGCTACATTTTGAAAATATTTTTCGCAAGTCTGTACTTAAATGTTTGCTTACTTCTTCATTACGTACCTTGTTTTTAGTTCAAATAATTTTGTATTAAACGACAAATTGAGAAGGAAATTTCTATACAGAAGAGCAAATGAAAGGTTCGCATGCAAGATGAATTTGTGTCCTTGAATGATGAGATCAAAAATTTCGAGATGGAATCACACGAAACGCTAATCCGTGAACCGAGGCAACATCCATCGGGGAGAACTCCTTTTGGTGCCATTAGTCATTAGTGATTCTAAAAGCTCCCAGGGTAGAATATTACGGCGGTAGCCACGGCGGCTTTTACCATACTTCAGCTTTATGTGAGGCTCATTCATCAAAACCCAACAAGCCCAACGGCTTCGTGGGTACGTGGGACGGCAATGGCTCGTACATTGCGGCGAGCTACTTATGATTTGCGATCCTGCGGCATTAGATATTTTGAAAACGACTGAGAAAGAATATGTACTTTAATAAATATATATTGTAAAATTATTTACATACATTTTTTCTTATAAATGTACAATGTGTTATGTACATATTTATATGTGTAAATAGTTCATTTATATATTTATATGTTTATTTCGTATATACATTAAAATAAAGATTTTATTAGAGACATATAAAATTGTAGAGAGATCGTAATAAAGATCGTTTAAAAAGAGGCATACATAACACTTTCTAAGTCAATTCCAGTTCAATTAGTTAAGTAAATTTATCTTGCATGATTGCAAAAAATGAGGAATAAGTATATTAGAAAAAAATAGTTAGAATCTGGTAATAATGTAAAGAAAAGTTATAGGTTTAAATACAAATTGCGCGATTTCTTTTATACTCGCATCGCAGGAAATCATCTCGTCGTGGAAAGACGTAGAAAAGGTGAGAAGCTGTCAACTCTGTCATGTGTCCAATGGACCATACAGGCGCCCCATTACTCCGAAGCTCCAGAGAGAAATAATAAAAATGCCATTAGTGTCTCGCCGTCCCATGATGTTCTACGATGTGAGCGTTTCACCCCAGATTTCGGAATGATACATCTCATCCCCTTCGACCACTTTAACGTCTTTGTCACGGACTCTCCCACTTGACGAAGTTAATCCTTCTTTTTTGCCTTCAGTTTTCCTACGTTCCTTCTTTTTCTCCTTGGTCCAGTGATCAAGGCTGGACGGCCTTAAAATCAGTTCACGAGCTGGAACGAAAATAATTGCATCGTGATTCTTCCTATATGTTCGTCTTCTCGTCTCTCTCTTTCTCTCTCCCTCCCCCTCCTCTCTCTCTCTCTCTCTCTCTCTCTCTCTCTCTCTCTCTTTCTCTCTCTTTCGCCATTCTCAGTTTTCTTTTGCCGTTCACACGCCCTCCTCTTCGATCCAGAACGAAAGTATATAAATCCCCAGGAGGGATAGTCGTTGAAAAATAAAGATAAAAATCTCATCGTGACATCGGGGTTGAATAGGAGAAACGGTGGAAAAAGGCAAATTTACGAATAAACACATCCGAGCCTCTTTATGATGGCACTTTGTGAATTCACCCCGTCCAACACAGTTGTATGCCGCGCGCATTATTAACTCAACCACCGGAAAATGTCAACGTAGGCAGCCCTTTTCTTATCTCTTTGCTTGTCTTTATTTTACCATTGCTAGCACCCTCTTCATCTTGCCTTTTATCTTTATCGTTTTGTCCGACCTTGTGCGACTCGGTGAATCCAATCTGAAAATGATACCTTCCTCTGATTATTATCATAAAATATCTTCTGCATATTCACCATCTTCCTCCTTCATATGCCTTTCAAGCATAGCTATGAAAATTATTAAACATTTTGACATATGTTAAAATTATCACAACATTCTTGTGTTAAGAAGAATATTGTAATTATTATGTACAAATATACAGAAATGCAGAGAATACATATTTATAATATACTCTGAATCTTATATATCGATATAGCCATCCGCTTTAAATGTCTGATAATGTTAAGTTCTCTCCTTTAAGGAAACGGAAATCGCGAAATCGGTTTACGTATGCGCGATTTCAAATAGACGACTCGGCACGCGGAGATACGATATCGGATTTCCAAACGTTTTAATCACCGTTTTTCTTTTTCCCGTCGCGATTCCTTTTCTCTCTCCGATGGAGGGAGTTCTTTCGCGGAAAGGAGTTATCACCGAAGGAAGCTACGGGCAACCGATGGTTGGCGTAGACCCGGAAAGGGGCTGAGCGCCCAGCGGGGGTTAAAACGACCCCCGCAGCCGGGGCTGAAGTCTGAAAGATAAGGTGCCCCTCTCTTCTCTCGTCCTCCTAGATTATGGAATGGCACTTTAATTACACTAATGGGAGAACCAAATGTTAATTACAATTCGAAGTCTAAAAGAGAGACGATTCGCGGGTCCAAGAAAGAGAAGCTCTGCAAGACGGAGGAAAAGATAGAGACTACGCGGGGGGATGGTCCAGGAAAAGAACGAGATGAGATTTGCCTGCACAGAGGAGGGTTGCCTTCTCTGATTAGTATTATTTAATTAAAAATGCCCGATCTCTCACTATTATCCTTTCACGTAATGTCACGCGACAAAATTTGAAAACTCGTTGGCGAGAAGTCGATTATTTCGTGTTATTACGTCAGTATTTATTGTGTTCATATCAATTTGTAAAATCATAAAATATGTCATCATTTAAATTGTGTATGAAAATCGTGGTACAAGTATCATCTTATCATAAGTATGCAATAGTTTCCACGTTCTTTAACAAATTATAATTATTTTGTGGAGATATTATCGTAATAATATCAATCATTATAAGCATCAACTTTCTTTTTGTTTTTCTTATCTCAGTCTTTTTTTTTTTTTTTTGCGCGCGCGCGCGTGTGTGTGTGTGTGTGTGTGTGTATACCTATATATGTGTTATTAAATTCTACTTTGTTTTCTTCACGATTATATTATATTTTCTTGTGCATAAACTTGTCTTTTAATTAATATTTTCTAATGATATGAAAATAAAAAATAAAAAATTAAGATATAATTTTATTTTTGGACTTATTTTTAATAATTTTATAAAAAAATTATACAATAGTTTAATAAAAAAATAAATGCAGAAAGAGCTGACGCTATTTTTTTTTACGTATTTGTAATATATGGAAAATTAATGTTTAAAAGGAGTACAGAAAATTGGGAAAATTTGTGGTACAAAATCAATTGTCATGATTTATACTTAATACAGGCGTAATATGAGGTAATATGAAGAGATCTAAAAATCGAGTAGCTGAATGAATAGATCAAAAATTAGAAAATTGATTTGATGGATCGTATGACAACAGTATTCGTTTAATACTCATAAAACATATGGATATACTAATAAACATAAAGACATTAAGGAAACTGAAAACTTTGAAATGATCAATATATGAGTTCTGACAAAACTTTATGATGCTTTTATGATGCAATAGAAGACTAACAACAGAAAACTGTGATAAATAGAACCACGTTTGAATCATTGAGGCACGAGCACTAGGCGCTTTGTTTATATTTTTTTGTTTATATATTGAGTAAGCTGTGTACTAGCTAAAATGCTATATCATTTCAAATATTCGACTTAGAGTACGATCCACTTGACGCTCATAGAATCATATCATTCTTGTTGTTTATCAAATGTTTAACGAGGATAAATAATGCTTGCGAACAACGTTATTCAATCGCCAAAATAAAATTGTATAAGTGACAAACGGACAATATCGTCGATCTAGCAGATCCATTTTCTAGTTTTTAATCAGGATCCATCCATTTAGCCATTTCGATTTTGATTAGATTTCTTCATATTTTATCTTATATTTTACATGTGTATCAAATTCCACAATGTTTGGTTTTGTGTGACAAAATTTTCCTAATTTTCCTCCTTTGATGAAATTATTTGTTGAAAAAATTTATTGCTTGGTTCTTTTTTACAAGCATGCATTAGAAATTTTTCCCCAATGTTTGACAAAATTGATGTCAACATTTAATGTCAACGTAATAACGTCCAAACAACGATGATGATGATGACGAGGAGTATCGAGGACGAGAGACGATGCGGGCGTGAAGCGAGTTTCAATTTAAAGTTGGACGAACGTGTCGGGATTTCAATGTACAAAATGCGTATGCTAAACTCTTGGCACCCCTCGTGGCGCGCTCCCGGCCTTCCGTTTCTCTCCGTCTTCTCGGGACTGAGAGCTCCGATAGCCGGCCAGGGCAAGCCGGGGCCCTTGACAGGCGCCGCCCGCGCCGGTGGACAAGGTCCACGCCGACGTTGCGACGGCAAAAATCAGCAAGTCTGATCAGTGGCGCCAAGTAGAAAGGGGCGCAAGTAGAACGCCGCTTGTTGTAGCATGCCCGCACGCGGGACATTCGTCCCGCGTGCACTTTGAAGTTCGTGCCCCAAAGGACAAATTACTTTTTCGAGGCGGTCACCCGGCCTTGAAACCCTTACAGAGCGCCCTTAGATCCCTTTAATGATCGCGGCTGTCGATCGAAGGTAATGCATATCAATGGATGGGACGACGAAACAAACGTCCGATACATCGATAGTTCCTAATGACTTTCTGAATTTTACTTTTTAAAATGTCTTCCTCCGCGTCGCGACTCGCCTTTTGAGCACACTCACGATATTATTACCGTGATTCAAAGGCTCAATATAAACTTTATAACGTTGACCAGGATTACGGGTGCATCTCAATACAGCTTCAAAGGATATTATTCTTTCGTTAATATACATTTTGTTAGAGAGAGAATGAGGGAGAATACAGTCTTTATAATAATATACATATTACAATTTTTAAAAACATACGTCACTGTTATACATTATATATTTATTTTTGAATTGTAAAATATTACAATTTAAAAGTTATTACTTATAAAATTATTTTACTATTTTTTTAGTTTTACTATTAATTATTGTATTATTATATCTTAATATATATAATTTTC
>NW_017259305.1:909773-911922 GCF_001594045.1 Atta colombica | reverse complement strand
TATATATATACACACATGGAATTGTGACAAAAATCGAAAAAGACGCTTCGATAGTATGACTCCGTCTTAGATCGGCGAGAAGTTTCGCTTCAAGAGTTGGATTACCGCGCGGCTACGGGTAGATTTGAAAATTGTGGGGCCCTCAGGGCTCCCGCGGAGGACGGTGTGGCAGGGTAGAACGTGATTGATTTTGCATACGACACAGATTGGACAGGTTTGAGAAATTGGACTGGCTTTCTGCCTGGTTTGGTCTCCTATCTCTCTTTCTTCATTGCTCTTTCTACTCGTTCTTTCTCTATCTTTCCTTTTCCATCATTTTCCTTCTTTTGCACTATGGTACATTCGGGATACATTCGGACTTTGTGTTCGTGTATGTGTATATGTGTGTGTGTGTGTGTGTGTGTGTGTGTGTGTGTGTGTGTGTGTGTGCGCGCGCGCGCGCGCGCGCGCGCGCGTGTGTATGTGTGTGTGTAGTACACGTGTGCGTGCATGTAACTCGCTATACTCGCCATATCACCGTACGTATTTCTACGCGGGTTGAAGAAGGGTTCCCTCTCGTATCTCTTGCAGGGAACGTCGAAGGGGATTGGCCTTGAACGAGCGATTTGTGCGATCTTCGAGGATGTATTTATGAGCATTCTAGCTACCCCCGCCTGAACTTTCATATTACGCTCGCCATTTTAGAGAGTCAGTCTTGCGTGCTGTAAGTTATCGTATACAATATGCGTACACATTTCTGTTATATTATTTCTTAGTTATTTTGTCATTAAATCCTCTTTTGTAGCGATTTTATAAAATTTAATATAAATGTTAATGAAAAATATTTTTTGTTAAGAGGTTCGATTTTCTTGTTAAATCTATACGGAAAGAATGGTTTTACTGAAGTAGGTAAAAATTTAATTAGATATAGATCTCTTTGAAAATAATATTTTGTTATATAGATATGAAAGTTGAATGAAAGAAATTATATAGGATACTTTAGCAGGATGATAATGTAAAAAGTTCTGACTGTCTAGCAACTAGTTTTGGCATCCTACATAATTATTTTGATAATGTAACATAATTATTTTTTATTAGAGATATTTAGCTAAAATTTTATATACTTTATTAAAATATTTTTTTTCATTATAATATATGTTGTTGCAAAAAGATCTTTTCTTCTGTATATTCTATAAATCTTTTCATCGAAATATTTACATTGAATATTTTTCGTTTTGGCGCAAAATAAAAAATATAGTATTGATGAAACTTGAAATTTTTCAGAGTAGATGGAAAACGTGCAAAATACGTGTCTCAAAATAGTACAACGTGTGATCATGCGGGAAGGCTAAGGAGGGATTGTTGAGCCATCCGGGGCTGCGCTCTCGTCTGGCGTTATCCGCCGACGTCGGAGTGGATAACAGGCCGAACGATTTATTCTAAACCTTTATCCGGGGGCGCCCTCCAAATTTATGAAAGAAGACGCCCGTTTAACCGACTCGCTCAGTCATCCCTCACCGCGGTGGTGAAGCTACCCTTCCCTCGCCTGTCTTCCACGCCTCTCTCCGTTACTCTCACGGAGCTTCATCTCGCTTCGGTTTCTCCCTCGGCTTGGCTCGACTCTCCCGCTGTGCTCGCATGTCAGCCCTTTATTTTATACCGAAGCGAGTCAGTCCGATTTGGTCCTAATATTAAAGGGGATGTCTTGGCCTCAGCACGTGATCGGGATGCCAAATCTCTTCGATACGCAATTCTCCTTTTCGAGCTTCGGACAGCTGCGAGTCGTGTCTCTTCTCGATACAGTTACATTTTACATTATTATTAATTAATTGAATCTCAACAATTATTTCTTTAATTTTAATTAACTGAAAGCAGCTATATATAAAAAGACAAAGAAATGGATCTAATTGTAAAAGAAAATTTCAATTATTATAGGGAAAAGGATTCAAATCCGGTTAAGTCCCTATTGTTGCAAATATTGTTATATATATATCTATTAGATATATTTAATAAAAAATGACAGAGGCTGTTTCAAAATCAGCTAAAATCTTTTTTTCAGCTGCAAAACCAGCCAAGGGCATTCTATTTTAATACATAGAAAAAAAGATTTCTATTTTAATAAATAGAAATCTTTTTTAATAAATAAAATTTTCTTATGCCATTATTATAT
>NW_017259305.1:888645-909739 GCF_001594045.1 Atta colombica | reverse complement strand
TATATATATATATATATTAAAAGTATGAAAATGTGTGAAGTTTTTATAAATATAGGCATTACTTTGTAATAACTGTGAATATTTATACAAATATAGATGTACATAAAAGATATCTAAGCAGAAAAATAAGAATAAAATTAAGATACGCATAGAAAATAAAATATTTGCTCTAGTTTTAACTTATACGATGATTTATATTGATTTATATTTTGTTGTTGCGTGTTGAATTAGACATTAAGCTAAATTTACGTTTTCTCTCAAGAAATCGTATTGATTTTACAAAATGACACTTCACTTACAATATCCTAATAATAGCGTTCAAAATAATGGATTCGAACGTTGTCATTTGGTGCTCACGAGTGAATTATTCGCTCGTTTTATAATTCAAAATAGCACACTTAGGTTCAACTTTAGTCACGACACATCTGTCTTTCTGCATTACAAAATTCATTCTTAATATAGTACAAGCAATTAAAGAAATGCTTTGCTTATAAATTAGGATTGACGTCGGAGGAATAATTTAACGTAATTCGTTTCCTTTTGCAGTTATACCTGAGCAAAACACGGCAGGCTGCCTTCTCGGCCGATTTGCAGCAGTCTCTCTCACGAACAGTCAGTCCAACCGCACGCCAGCAAGGTAAGTTTTTACAGTACTATTTTTGCATCACGCGAGCTATTTTCCTTCCCTCTCTCTTTCTTTTCTCTTCCCATATTTTTGCGACCTAATGAAAAATGATTTATTGCGCAATATCATTCGGCTTACGCTAGAATGGTCCTAGCCGTTTTTTCATCGCTCTTGCGAAACTTTCGGTGAAATTTCATTGCTTAATATCTGAATGATCTATTTTCCTTTCTCGCGAGAGAATGCATCCCAATGTACCGAGAAGATAGACGAAAGGAAATATTGAATAGACGTAAAGTTTTTAGTAAGAACTTTAATTTATATACATATGATATAATTAAAAATATGATTTTTATATAACACATAAAGAGTAAAAAAAATATATTGTTTATTAATAAATATTTTATATATTCCGTTTTTTTATTGAAATCATTGTTTTATAATAACATTTCAGATCTTGGTAGTCCACTTGTGGCGAATTTTAACTTATTGTTAGAAATCTTTAGGACGTTCGCCACTATAGAGTGAATACAAACTATACAAAATACGTATCAAATGAAAAATTAACAAAATAGCAGCTATTATATTATACAATTGCAGTTTCTATTAGCTAAAAAAATTTAATTATTTTTCTACTCATTATATGTTGTATAAATATCGTTCAAAATTTTTGTACGTTTTGTTCATCACAAAAAATTGTCAAAAACAAGCAATCTCTGACTCTTCACTTTCCTTAATAATTTACAAGCTAATTCATATTGAAAGCTATTTATATTAAAAGAATCTTTTTTGTATGATATTTAATATATAATATCTTCTATCAAAGGAAATGTTTTGGAACATTCAATATTAGAATTATCTGTTTATCAAACGTGATTATTTTGCTATTTTTTATGTTACGATTACGATTTTCATAAGCTCAAATGTAACAATAAGAACGATGTAACAATAAGATCGAAAGTAGTTACGGCACTTTTGCCACATATAGTCCCTCAATACAGAGTCGCAAATAATTTAACAATATGGGAAATTGATTTGATTATGTTTCCTAAGAATAAAATCCTGCTTCCAATAAGACGCGCGTGGAATTTAAGGACATCACGACAATAGTATAAGAGCTTTCGTCCGGAGCAAAAATCGTGTTGAAAGTGATCTTTCATAATAATGGCATTTACTGTGATCAAACTTTCTTCTTTCCCCTTCGTAGAAAATAGTTGTGAACGAGCACGTCGCCGTCTATGTGCGGGTCGCTATTATAAGCGATTTCGATCACTTTCTGTCTATGTTTTATGGTTGAATTATCGTCGACTTATTTTCCTTACGAATCACAAAGAGATTTATGTTCAGAACTTTTGAGTTTTTATGTAGATTATAATTATGAATAATTACTTTTATTTATTTGGAGACACGGTAGTGTTTTAGCGCTAAGAGCACAGTGATATCATGGCGCGAGATCTTTTATTATTTTATATATATATATATATATATACTAAAATGTTCGGATCATAATTTATTCAAAATAAGCAAAACTGGTTTGTTTCAAAGAATTTGTAATTTTAAATAAAGATTGAAGTTGAATTAAATGTAACTATAAATATATGAATATAATATGTATATATATGTGTGTGTATATATATATATACGAATGTAAAAGATAAAACCAAAGGTCTAGTTTTCCGGTTAAAGCACTGCCAATGAATTTTCGCAAATCCACTTTACTACTGAATTCCGATCTGCATTGGAGCCTCAAGAACCGGTCAAACGACCGGATCTGGCGCTTTCGGAAAGACGAACGACGCTCGAGTACTGGAAACAAAAGCCCGGCATTTCAATTAGGCCCTTTATTAGTTAGCGATAATAGGGCCAGCAGCGGTCGAATCGACATTGGCCTGACCGGATGGTTTGGTCGGCGCTTAACCGAAGGTTACGGTGGCTTGTTTGCGCGGATCCGGCTCTCACGATATTAAGGGCTGACTAGGCAGTCTCTCTATCTCCTTGATGTTTAGAGAATCACCCTTACCGGCGCTCTCGTGACCCTTTCCTGAATCCAGACTGGGAGAAATCCTTGCCGCTGGAATCCTTGCGCCTTGCTGGGCCATGCCGATTGATTTTCTTGCGCGTTGTACAAGTTCACGAGGATAAGCCGAGGAGAAGTCGTGAGACGCGGCTCTCCAACGATGGACGGGTGGAACGACAAGGCGCACAAGAGCAAGGAGAACCGGGCGGGGGGGGAGGGGGGGCGAAGCGGTCGAGCCAGGAGGAGGAATTTGTCGCTGAGGAGAGCAGGTCGCAGCAGTCGCCTGCGGCGAGCCGCAACGATCCTCTCGTCCCGTCTGTCGCACTTTACCGCACGATACTAGAGAGAGTGAAAGAGAAAGGGAGAGAAAGACAGAGAGAGAGAGAGAGAGAGAGAGAGCGCAGCCTGCTACTGCTATTGCTACGGGACCGTTCGAAACTAACTTAGGGCCGCCGAAACTACACTCGCTTCCCGCGCCGCAAAACGAGCGGCACGGCTAACAAGGCGGGCGCATGAAATACATTGAATATTGATTCATGAAGGAGAGACGACGGGACGAAGCACTCTGAAAATATTTCTTGAACATTTAGTGTAACTTATGATAAATATAATAAGTAAGATTCATGCAGCCGAAAGTTGTACTTGTTAATATTATTTCATGTTATGGGATAACGTATATTGTACATTTGGATGCCATCGCTGTCATATATCTGTTGTCTCAGCTTCAAATGGTAGTACGTTAATCTTTAGAGCTAACATTCTAAAATTGTCTTTGATTTATCAAAATGCCGTAATTATTTTATTTCATTTTCAGAATGATTTCCGGTTTAATCTGATTCACGATGATTTATTAACGAGTATATCACAATAATGACTGATGTTCTCCATATTGTCGCATACGACTGTCCACGTGGCTTGGCAAATTGCATTTATGTCACGTCGTCTCGATCCATATAGTCCGCAAAATCGGTTTTAGTGTAAACGAGGAAAGCTGGGCTAAGGGTCTCTGACTGGGTGGGAAGGTGCGGCGGGAGAATGGCTGCGACATCTTGTATTGTCAGATCCCAACGCGACAAATTCATAATTGCGTTAATGCGGGTACGGCGAGGGTTCTTGCCGCAACCACCGCAAGGCGCGCCATGGCGTCTTGTGGCTGTAAGAGAGGACGATATAGCACACAGAAGGGGCACGGAGGGTCGAGCGGCGAGAGGCGGTGGAGTCGTGGAGAGCGGTCCCTTCTGGTACGGGCTCGTTAATCTTCGGAGGATTACGCCAAGGAAGTATCGCCATTGTGCCAGGCGCTCCTCTTCGAGTCGATAATTATTAATTAAATTGGCCGAACGGGCCACTCTGCAATTTATCGACTTATCGAGCACGATTTTATGGCGATATCATATTTTTGGAAACCAGTAACAAATTTTTTTAATAACTTCCAAATTTATTAGCCATCAAGAATAACATGTTTTATATACACATTATATTAATATGTATTTATAGTAAAGTCTCACACATTGTTAGATATTAAAGGGACAATGGTAACTCAATCTCTTGAGTTAATAACGTTTGTTATTTTTAACTTTTATGTGTGTTAAAATGTAATTCATTTCTGTGGTTAGTTTCAAAGTAAACATCGCCAATATGAACGTATGCATTTAAAAATAATAAATCAAATTTGTGTCAAATTTAATAATTTTCTTGAGTTAAAGTATTTAACATTTGTTTAAAATTGTCTTAAAAATAACTAAAATTGAACATAATTTGACATTATGAATTTAATAGTGCACATTCTGAAAGTTTTAGATATATAATAATTATATTTTACATTAAACTTTTCTCTGTTATAATTTATTGCTTTTATTAAAATTAATCCTCAACTACAGCTGTGTGTGTATAAAAACTATACCAAGTTCTATAAAGTGTTCTATTTGAAGTGCAGAATGCAAGTAAATATCCACTTTACGATGATTGATAGAGAAAAATTTTGTCCTACAAAATTTTTACCTACAATTTAAAACCTCGTACTAATTGTATGGACTGTATGTACAAACGTCTAAAATTTTCTTAGAATTTTATTATTATAATTAATTAATTTATTTATAAAAATTTTATGACTATATAATCATTATATATTCTATTTCAATCAAATACACGGTTAATAAAACGCAGATGCTTTTACGATATTGCAATCAGAAAAATTCGGTTTGTATTTCTCATATCTGACAGGGTTAAACCAATAGTCTGGTCGTTCCCCAAGCATTGGAAACGTGCCGACCAATACAAATGAAAGGCCAGCCACGAAAAAGCTCAACTTATAGGTGCTTCATTTCAGTTGGCCGTAGACAATTGAATCATCGTCAAATCATAGCGGGAGGGTCATCAAATCTGCACGAACGGGCATGAGAGTGCGACGAGAGAGAAAGGGTTGCGCGCCGGCCGACTCAGTCGGTCGGCCGGGGGTAAAAAGGACGGAATTGCGGAGAAAGCGGGAGAAAACGGCGACGAAGGAATGGGCCGAAATAAAACAGTGATATCGAGGCATTTCACGCACGAGCGAGAGCGTTTAGCAGATTCAACGTGCGTGCCGGCACTCCGCCGTTTCCCTGCTGCGATGAAACGTCCCTCTTTCGTTTTCCTCCCACCTCGATGGGAGCACTCTCATTCTCTCCATTTCTCTCGCTCCTCTTAGCGCGCTCTTTACCCTTTTCTCTCTTGCTCTATCACCCTCACTACGGGCCTCGCTGAAAAATACTGCTCTCGCTGACACCTGTGGCTTCGACGTTCTACATATGTGCGCACGTAGCACGTCGAGTTGCCACTGTCGATGAGTGGAAGAAACGAAGGACGACGAAATTGATAGAGAATGTCGAAAATCCTCATAAGTCCATCGAGCGTTATGTGAAGCGTGATCGGATGACGTAACCTATTTTGATTGGCACGATAAGTGTTCTATGCGGTTAAATTGAAACGATTACAACAGATTACGAAAATTTTATTTTTGAAAACGATAATTCGATGTTTTTTGATTTTACTGTTTATTAAGATGCGTTGCTTTAAAATTTTTAAACTTGTTCGAAGTTATTATAATTTATGAAATATCGAGGAATTTCCATTCAAAATTATTATTAAACATATTAAATTAAAAATAAAAGGGTAATGCTTTCTATTTTGATTTTTATAGAAAAAAAAATTTCATGTTGTTATTCAGGAAGGTTCAAGACTAGATCATGACAAAAGAGAAATAAGTTCCATTACTGGACTTTGTATATCTTAAGAATCTCTATAATTAATTACTTGCAATTTTTTTTTATTCCGACTCTGTTGTTTCATTTTTTATATATAGCTAGATTACTTCTTGGATCTATGTAGACCATCAATATTGAATTGTAGATCTAAGAAGTAAGTATTATTTTTGGATTTAGAGAAAAGAGATCTGTGTATATCACAAAGCACAGAGCGTAAATTTTTAAAGATCATAAAAATATCATACCCAAGCACTTCGAAAAAGTTTGTGTCATCTGATAAATTGTAACGTTACAAAGATATTTATCAGATGACGCACTAGGATTCTTTTCGAAGTGCTTTGATACGATAGTTTTGTAAGAGAATCCTTAAAAATTTACGCGCTATACTCTATCACACAGTTATTTCCAAATTCAAAAATAATTGTAATATGAATATTATTATGTGTTGGAGAAAAATAAATAGATTACATTTTGAAACATCGTTTATTTAATTGCTGAATTAAAATTAGTTGTTAACAAAACTGTCAATTTTTTTAAATTGTGTAAAATTAAGATGTATTTCGATGTATACTTCTGAAGGTCTATACTTCTGAAGGTCAGTTTACGGTATATTTATTATAGATTGACAGTGTATATTGAAACATAATCTTGTTTTATAATATGAAGCAATGCTTTTGATATTATTTTATAAAAATTTTATAATTAGTTTATTTGATAACATTCTTTGATATAGTACAACATATTTGACGATATATATCATCAAATATATATATATACACATACACATAAAATCCACAAATTATTTTTAAGAATAAAAGTGAGTGAATGTTGTAACATTCGTACTACATACGAGTGATGTATTCCTATAGTCGCTGAAAAAGCGAAGGCGAATCCACAACGTCAAACAATTAATCGATACGGTACGTTACGGAATCGCGAATCTACCACGCTTCGAAAGCGACAAAAGCGCGCGAATAGAGGGGTTGTGCCTCGTCGCGAGTGACCGACAACGGGTGCGCATAGGAGCAACCCCTAACGCGGGCGTGAAATCAGGCGCCGGCCAGGACGTCCGTTCGACTCGGCGGCCGGCGGACAATAAGAATCGATATCTTAATTAACGAACGCCGGTGGGTCCGATGAGCGAACTTCTCATCGGGCAGAAAGGGGGTGCGAAGGGGTGTGAAGAGAAGGGAAAACGGGGGAACGAATGCAGGGAGATCCGGACCTGCGTTTTCGATGGGGTAGCAAGGACGGCGGACGCCTGACCGGAAGCGAGAGTCTGCGGAGCCCTGCGAACCTCGTTCTACCGGAAGTGCCATTCACGCGGCCCTCTCGCTCTCGTCCGCCTCTTCGCCGATTCGGTCGTTCGTCGTGGTCGTCGTCGTCGCTGCCGTAGTCGCCGACGCTGATACGTTTCTGAATAAACAATACAACTTCCCCATAGCCGCAACCCTCGAAAAAAGTTTAGTCGGGTGATGCCGTTAAAAAAATATCCGCGATTCGATGGCGCCGAACTGAATTTTTTGTAGAATGTTGTTTGTGTTCGCGACATTTTGGGACATCTCGATGATTAATAAAAAAGATAACTTTTATTTTTAAAAAAATTTATCTAATATAAATCAAGATAAAAAAAATTCAATACTAAATGAACTAATAAAAAGATTGAAGAAATAATATCTGTCTTTTTGATGAATTAAACATTTTTCGATATGTATTCTTTATATTGATAAATATTGTATTATAAAAATCTTATCAATAATATTAAATTGAAATTTTTTATTGATAACTTAATGATAATTTTTTGTTTTACTTTAATAATTAATATATTTTATGATAATTTTTTGGTAATACTTTTGACATGTAAATAATAATTAAAAGATCCAATTCAGCAAGTATTAGTAGTAAATATTTATATTAATATTTATTGGAGATTTTTTTATTTCGCAAAAATATTTTATATAAATTATGATTGTGATTGTGATTGTGCGGAAATATACGTTTCTTTCCGGTATGACGAGCGTCTCTTATTTATGACGAACTGTTCTGGCGGCGCCATATTCCCGGAGATTGAGATATCTCTGAGAACGTCCGGCTCGATTAATATCGCCGCGAAGGAAACGAGGCTGGGTAAATTAACGAATTGGAGGGCGCCCTTTCCAAGACGCTTTTACCGCGACTGGCTAATCCGATAAAGTGACAGCTTCGCACGAACCTTTTTGCTCACGCTGACATTCTGCCCGATGGGATATGACACTAAGTATTCTATATTGACTAATAAACCGCTATTCTGCGGCTTCCCTACTAACGAAGTCTTGCTCCTTATTTTCTTTTTTGTAATAATGCTGCTTCCTGGATCTTTCTTTGCAATTCACGGATGCGTAATGTATTGTATTATATTTTTACGTAATGATTTAATTTAAAAGGATCAGATTCTTGATTCTGTCCGTACATAATTCAAATTAGAGACTCACGTAAATTTCCTTGCTCCATCTTCTCCTTGCGATCGTTGTTCACACTCTCAGCGTTTCCACTCCGCTCGCCCGGGAATATTCTGACGCAGGACACAGCTGGAGAAACCTCGTCAAGGCCGCATTGGTGGACGCCTCAATCAGGACTCGCTTTGGAACCCAATTTCACGAGAGAGAGACTATTTGCGCGTGCTTTGGCCGGCACTAGGTTTGACCTCTCGTTAATCACCAAAGGACCCGAAGCACGAAGGCGAGTCGGACAAGCTGTGTAGTTGACCGCAATGGCTGACCGTTGGCCCGCTGGACAAACCCTTAAGGTTACCAAGATACAGAATACTACGATCTGATAGGGCATTTTAGGAAATCCTTGCAATAGAAAGCTTCATTTATTTTTCCGTTGTGAAATTTACCCCGTAACTACGAATCTCGACAAAAAAATAACGTCCTTCACGTGTAATCTTCAAAATTGCTAGAATGCATCAGCATTAATCAAACTTATGGGATGAGTCAATATTTGGACTGTAAGCGATACGTTTGCCACTGAAAGCGATACGTGCAGTGATTTCACGCAGGTTGAGGCATCGCCCCGAGCAATTCTCGTTGGCTTGTACCCGACGCCTAATCGCTGTATTAGCTGGCTTTGTGGTTTAAGCTATGCTATTGCCGAATTAGGGGTGATTCGCTTCGAAACACACCCTCTCGCGTTTGTGCCATCTAGGTGAACATAACGCGTGTTTGTATTTGCAACATTAGACTTGCTAAGTTGTCTATAATATTTCGAATACTTTACAAAGTTATCACCTGTGAATATGTCTTGAATTTTCTCAGGATGTCTATATATAGAAAGACCTGTCTATTTAATAGTAGTCCTTATAATATGGGGTATATTTATAATGCAGAGTTGATTATTGTGGTATCAAATTTGGAACCAAATTGTAATTATAGATCAGAAGCATTGATGTAAATTTGATTAAAACTTCCTCTAAGTAGTTGTATCTTTCTTGGCTTATAATTTAGATTTAGACAATTTTGAGCATGAAAAAATAATAAGATATTACTGTAAAAGTCGACATTAAGTTAAGCAAAAATTCAATACTAAGTAATAAATAGTTAGCTTTATTTACGCATTTTACAGAAATGTTAGAATCACGCGAACTATTTTGACGAAACTTGACGATGTATGGTTTTCGGCAGATTTACATGGCTTGTTATACATTGGACCGCTGTAGCTTCTTGGCGTATATCGTTTGTTGGTTTTGTGGTGTACCATAACGCTGCCTTCCTCGTAACCTCTTTCCCTTCTCTTGGGAAAAGCGAGCTTTTGGCAACATCGTTCACTAAAGGGCTCCTTCCGCCGCCTTCATATTATAGACACGAATAAAATCTGATCATGAGATTTACGAGAATCGTGAATTTCTATAAATCCATAGTGTCTAGCAAAGAGAAAGAAACAACCATTTAGTTTAAAAATGTTTATGGAACATTTGTATTATCATGTCTAATAATATTTTTATTGATAAAACTTTACATTTATATTTCTTTATTTTGCAGTGATTCTATTTTTATCTAATAATATTGTGAGAGCAATGCTTGAATTGAATTCAAATTAAAAATAAATTTTTATTCTGCGTTAAAATAATGAAATTGAAAATTTTAAAGTTCTGAAACTATTATTTTAAAAAGATGTCATACATTATACTTCTTTCTTTATTTTAATTCAAATTGGTCTTTGATTTCGTCAGTGTTTGCATCAACGCCCTGAAATTATTGCTTGATTACGTTGGATAAAAAGCCCAACAGTCCCCTTCGATGCAGCTTTTGACCTCGGCGTGAGTTCGACCGCAGGATTCACGCAGGAGAACGAAATAGATGAAGACGGGGAAGAGATGCAAGAGAGAACAAGCGGAAGCACACCGCGGGGGATAAACAGAGGTGACGTAATTACCGAGATTAATGCGGCCTTGAGCTTTCGGTGGCAACCGAAGCTCCCAGTGCTTGCTTTTATCTCACAAGCTATCATCCGGTCCCGCTTCTCCTTCTCCAATCTCTCTTGCCCCCTTCGCCGCCGGAAAGTAATTTGAGGATGAGAGGGAACGGTTTTAAATTTTACTTATCCGTAGGACTTAAATTTACTTGCGTCGCTGACGCCGCGGGCGGCCAACTCTGTTTTTGCAGGCAATGTCTGTCACAATGCTTTTGCATGATACATACGCCAGATTAAAAAAAAAAATGTTTTGATCAATCAATTGTGATCTAAAAAGATAGAAATAATATTGTCGTGTACTTATTCATATAATTAATTCTAAAAGAATATGATATATCAATAATAAGAGACATCTATATGTAATAACGACTTAAGTTAAATTTATTTGTTGAATTATTGTTGGTTTTATATGATACGATAGATATAATGAAGCAATAGATTTGCAAGCTTTCACGAGAATCTTTTCTTCTGGACAATAGCTAAGAAGAAGAATTTTCGCTGACACCCGGCGTAGCTTTTTGCAGCAATTCTCTCTGGGCGTCGTGAGATTTTCCGTAGACGACACCCGTAGTGGCGGTCGGGTGCCGAGATTTCTCCGTCTCTCTTCGTAGGCAATCTGAGATGAAAGAGAAAGCAAGAGAGAGATAGGGAGAGAGGAAGAAGAGAAGTCTTCCTTTCACCAAAAACACCGGGTGCGGCTGCTCTTCCTCCCGCACTTCATAGAAGAGAACCACTATTCACGTCGCCTCACTGGCACCCCTTTCTTTTCAACCCTCACTACCTCTCGTCGTCGTAGTTCGCGTTGTCGTCGTCGTCGTCGTACGCTGGGATACGCCGTTGCCTGCTCGAGACAATGATATCACAGGAAAAGAGGAGAGCGTCTCGGCCCGCTTTACAACTCCCGGCGGGGCCAACGTTACCGGGGCGAAATTAATATCATAAATAATATCGTAAAAAAAATACAGCCCGCAGCGCCCACCACCGTCACACCGGCGTTACCGCGAAACCGTTTCTCTCGCGTCTTGATAAAGGAAACGAGAAGAGCGGTTAAAAGAGAGAGAGAGAGGGGGAGAGAGAGAGAGAGAGAGAGAGAGAGAGAAAGAGAGAGAGAAAGAGAGAGAGAGGTAGACAAGAAAAAGGATGATGAGAGAGGAAGAAAGAAGGGAATACGAGAAGGAGTCTCCTTCTTAGGGGAAGTCGAAGTGCCAGTAAGATCTCGGATTAAGCCGCGCAACGTACCAAGCGCTTTCCCAGAGCACATAATCTTGAAATGCGACAGCTTTATTTCGAGAGAATTTGAATTCATTTTTATGCTACTTTTAGTCGTGTCTCGAAAAGAAAACATCTTTTGTCATTGTATTGTTATTAAAATTAAGTAATCTGTTAAATATCAATCTCGAGGTATTGAGTAGTATAAAACAAAGGAGTTGTTTATTTTTTGATTCTAAGGAAATTAATAAAAAAAAATATAATTAAATGTATGCTTCAATATATAATTATATTGCTTACAGAATTTATCAACAGGTAAAAAATATGTCTTTATTTAAGAAAATACTGAGTGCTCAGATCATCCATATACCATTTTTATCTCAAAAGCGAAATATTTTTGAGAAAAACGATTTTTTTTTTATAAATTTTAGACAAAAGATTGTAAGATTTAAAAAGATCTATTCACTGATCATTCGTTTGACCTTGGGTGGCATCGTCAAGGTCAAATTAAGGTCAAATCGATATTTTTAAATGGAACCCTATTTTTGATGCCAGAATTTAATAACTGGTGTCAAGTGCTTTTCAAAACACTGTAATAAAGTTCATTTTCATTAAGTACCTTTCGAGTTACAAGGCTTGAAACTTGTACCGTTATTACGCAAAGTGTCCGACCTATAGTTAAAACCTCTTAAATGTTGTTCAGGATCATGTTCCGGATAACATTTATCAAGATCAAGGCCATTGGAGAGGTTGGTACCTTTTATTTTCATTTTTACATAAAAATAAATTTTTAATGCAAAAATGAAAATAAGAAGAATAATCTCCAAGATCAAACGGATGTGATCAGTGATTAATAGAATTTTTTAAACCCTACAATTTTTGTCTGAAACACTTTTCTCAAAAATATTTTGCTTTCGAAACAAAAGGGATGGTCCTAAACATCTGGTATTAAGTTCAATATTTTTCGCAAAAAATTAAATCGCATTAAATAATTTATAGTGCTTATGGTATTTAGATTAATATCAAATTATTAAGATTCTTATTAATATCGAATAATTAAATTTATCAATTTAACATGTGGTTATATACTCTAGTTCATGATTATGTATTTCAAAACTGAAAAAGATCTCCGCGGATTGATAGAATAGATTGTAGAATTGGATATGTATATAAATTCACTCTGTGAAATATTTAAGAACTAAAATTCGCTTTGACCGAAAATATATCAATTTTTTAAATTGATTTAAAAAAATATTAAAGTCGTGTTTTGATAATTGCTTTATTAAATCACTGTTTTTTTCCATAAATTATCTAATTATGATATATAATTACCAAGCGCTACTACATCCGTTGTATCAATTTCACGCCTTATAACTCTCGATCGTGCATATTATGCATCGTTTGCTACGCATAGCATTAGGATTCGCCTTCCTCTGCTTCTCTCATCCCTTTCCTCCTTCGCAGCTCCTAACTAACAAAAGCTTCGTATATCCTGCTCGTGCTCGGGACGACAACTGACTGCAATACACGGCGATGGGTATATATCGTCGGCGCGTGTTACGGTCGTAGCCACCCTTCTCTTCGCTCATGTGGCTTGATGTTTCTCACCGAATAGCAATATAATCACCCTGATGGCACAAAGCGGCCACCCCTACGGCAGCAGCCTCGCCGCGCCTTCCGCGCCATCAAACGCTGATGATACAGACGATACGACGTATGTATACGCGACAACGCTAATTCGCATCATTGTCACCATTTCTTGCATGAGACTAGGCGAAGCCACAGGTAGCTGAAACTCACCCTTGCACGTTCGCACTGCACTATCGTCGTCGTTTGTCGAAGACAGGCGTGAAATATTATCTGGATACAGTGACAATCGAGCTCCTAGTCGATGATATTTGGAGTATTGTTCCGCTGAAGAGAAAAGACAAAAACAAATTCTTGATCGCAGTAAAGAATGTAATATGTATACATTATAAATATAGTTTAGAATTATTTTGAAATGCTGTTAAACATACATGTAATCGTAACACATTGTGACAAGATAACTATATTTATTTATTTAAAATTATAATATTATGCGCATAAAAATTATATATTTACAATTTTTTAACATTTAGTTTCAAGTTAGGTACATTTTTTTAAGATGTTTATTAATATCAATATTATTATTTGTTAATTTAATTCGTAATATTATTACTTCGGTTTACACACACACACACACACACACACACACACACACACACACACACACACACACACATAAAACTAGATACGTATTAGATTGGGGAAAAAGTTTCTTTGTATTTGTAAAAAAATTTTCTTGCAAAAGTTTTTCATTTGTTGCGAAATTTTCGCATATAATAATAATAATAAAAATATAATAATATAATTTACAATTATATTATTCGCTAGAGCACAATTTTAAGAATCTGTTTTTTAAATTGTGATATGATGATTTTTATCGGAGTTATGAGCAATCAAAGTGAGAATGCTTCTTTATTTAATTCGCGAATAATTCAGAAATGAAAATAGGAACATTTTAAAAATATGATTTTGTAGGGAAAGCTTCAAGCTTTCACGATAGTCGAAAATTTCGTAAATTTTTTTTTCAAAATGAAAAGAAAATTTTTCATCTTTTTCAGTAGTTTTTAAAATGTAAAAATTATCAAACTCAAAAAATATAGTAACCTTTCGTAAGTAGTAGTAGAAATTGGAGCTTTAAAACTCTTTTTATTTAAATTTAAATTTCGTTTATTTTTTGATAAAAATATTGTATATTCAATTTTGAATTAAAAAATACGAAGAAATTTTTCCCCGGCCCAATATATAATTTCATACGAAAAATGTTATTCAAGCACTAAGATTCAACTTAAACTGATAATGTCTTTGTTATTTAGTTGTATATTCGCGGTTCTAAGACTTTGTGTTTAAAATTATTTACATTGGCATGCCATCAAAATAATTACTAATTAACATACTATACAATAAGAGAATTAATTCATAAAATTTATTTATAAAATTATAAAAACTATAATATTTTATATTGTACAAATATAATTTTTTATGTAATAAACTCATATTTTATCATTTTTTTCTCTGTTAATCATCCAACAATGATTATTGAAAACTATTTTAAGTTTTTAGAGTTTTATTTTTTTTCTTGAAGCACGTAATCGTGCATCATATTATGATTGTAACAGACTTAAATGATTTGATGTTGTTAAAAAACATTTGACTCATCGGGTCTCGAGAAATTCATCCATCAGAAGAAGTAGCCGCTCATTAAGATTCCGGTTGTTTGCCAGGATGTCGGACTTCGGAAGATCTTTTCCGTGGGTAATTGCATCGTCAAAGGGTTAGTCATTGGAGTGTAGCCCGCGGCAAACCTAAGAACCTTAAATCTCTCTAGAGCATCGCGCCTTTTCGTCTTTTCGGGAGAGAGATGTCTTTTCCTCGAGAAGTAGGGTTGTCTTCTAATGGAATTAAAACTAAGCTTACAGATAGCAAAAGTGTCAGTCGTTTATCACAATAAATATTTCGTTATCTATATTCTTGTACCTGTTGACAGACGCACATTTTGTCATTAAGTATTTATCAGAATTTTTTACATTAAACATCGCATTTTTGATTGATTTCATTTACCCGATTAATTCATATAACTTCAATACTTAGAAAAAAAAAATATTCTTCACTTGCCATTAAATCTGTATTGCTTTTTACTTTTCACAGAATTAATTTTTTCTTTCAGAACTTACTCAATCTATTCGATTGAATATATGAATGATCATTACATCTGGAATAAATGAGTTAGAAATTATTGGCGCGCGCTTCCAAGTCATCTAACATGTTGCCAGATTAAATTGGTCTTAGCCACGAAAAATTCTCTACGCGATATAGTTACAAATATCTTTTTTACGTCTATAATGATTTGCACGTAATTTTTCAAGTGCTATGAAAATTATTTATAATTCGTTTATAAAACTACTTAAATAATATTTTTCAAAGTATCTATGGAAAAGAATATATAAATAATATTAAAAGAATACAACATTTTATGAAAGATAAATGAATAGAGTTTTTTCAATTTTGTGGAAAGTGTATTTAACTTTAATCTGATGACACCTTCTTCAAAAATATTCATTGTGTCTCTCAAATAGTACTATAATTGCCACCTTGAAAGCGGCACGAGGCATTTAAAGGATATTGAGAGAGTTTTATTTTTATCCATTCAGCTTCGGGCTTCTTGCTGCGACCTTAGTAGCATCGTAAACCGTGAGTACATAAACGAACTGAGTCAATAACCGGCGACGTGGAATCTCCCATAGGCAAGACTTTACTACAATTCGCATTTTCATGGCGGATGGAGTTACGGTTTATTAAAAGAAAAAAAAGCTTTGACGTTTGTACTCTATGAATGTCTAAAAAATGCCGTACATTTAGAGAATGCATCTGCGTAATAACTTAAAAACGTAAAACTTTAGTTTTTGCTAAATCATGATCAAAGCAGAAGTGATAAAGATTTTTATAAATTAAATAAAAATTAAAAATTAAAAACGATATGTATTGATCAGACATTGAAATTGATTATGAAATTTTTATCGTAATTTTTATAATTTGTAACTTATATATATTACAAAACTCTATTGGACTCTAAAAATTTTAGAATGAAAACATTCTAAAGAGGGAAGTCTTACATTAAAAAATTGAAAGTCGAGCCATTTTTTAGCCAAAGGCTAAATTTTCACTCTTTAGAGTGAGATTCTACTCTAAAGAATTTAAGCAGCAATATTGATTAATTTTAAAATAACAATTTTTAGAAGAATTCTTTCTAAAGCTGACATATTTACATGACAAAAATGAATTAATATCATTTTTTATTCCTTCATCTAATGGAAACGCCATCCGAAAGCAAATCTGCGTTAGAAACCGCTGTGGGACACGATTAATTATGCCGGTGAAGTTGACCCTTGTCTTCGCATATCCCACATTTTATTGCCTTCTACGGGCTGTCGCACGCGGTCGCGCTCAAGAGACCCGACAGTTTCGGTATTACCGAAACGGTAATGCGCGAATGCCGGGAATTCAGGAAGGTACTCGGTCCCTCGACTGGATCTTGGTGGCGAATTTGCACGCCATAGAATTCGCGAGCTATTCGTGGAGCGCGAATTTTCCTCGATAGGTCGCTAGGTTGGCCGGTACATCCGGCTAGGATAGCAAGAGATAACTGGGCCGGCACTGAGAGACCGGGATGAATAATGAAGTGAGTCGCGCCTCGCCCGGAAGGCCAGAGATTCACCCGGGCCCGGTCTAGACCCCCGAGATTAGCCCTGAGTTATGGCGTTAAGATCACATCTAATTGTATCAGTTCGGGCCACCCGAACCAGCCTCTATCTACCTATCCATCTGTACCAGCCCGCGCGCCACTATAACCTGCTTACTCGGCCCTCCTTCCGCGTCTCTTCCATGCCATTGACCGGGACCTTAAACGCCGGTCGACCATCGATTTGCTTAATCTTGCGCTTTGCGAGGACTTTACCAACTCGCGACCTCCTCTCTCCTGTTCGACTTCGCTCAACATGGTTTATCGGGATTCTTACCCTTGCCTCGGCTACTTATCAGGACGAGTCTCTTCTTCGCGTTCCCTATTCCTCCTAGTCTTTCAGTGTTTGTGTTATTAATTCAATTTTAACATTCGCTCCAGTATAAATTCCGTGGAGTTTCACGTGGGAGATAAAGATTATCGGATTGCATTAGATAAATGAATATTATGGAGTTTATAAATTATAGAGGACGATAAATGCAAATATAGTCTACTATTTGTTAAGAGGATGCGCCTTTATACGATCGTATTTCGCGGCTCACTGACAAAATAGGGAAGTCCTTAGACATTTCTGATCCTCCTTTCTTCTGGCTAAATACCTTACGTCGCTCCGGGTTATCTCTCGGTAGGAGAGAGTGCCAGGAGAGGAAGCGATGAGCAGAGAGAGCGAGAGAGAACGTGAGTTTATAATGGTTTCCTTGAGGCTCATTCGCGTCCTAGGATAGGGTCGTCTACCTCGTATATAGTTTCTCCATCGGTTCGAATACCTATAGGGTGTACCGATTATTTTATCTTTAAAACCCGTCAAATATTTATCATCAATTATTTAACTGTGCTGAAACGTAGAAAAGGTGATATAATGTTAGAATATAAAACACAAGTACAATTTTAATTAAAATAATCTTGATTTAAAAAGATACTAATCGTATAATTTAAAATTCTCTAATTTATCGAAAATATATATTTGGAAATATATCTAATTGTCTTTTTAAATAATTTTGTATATAATTTTCTGTATCTCCTTCAGATATTCGCTCGATGAATACGGCAAGTTTAATCACTTCCAGGGTGCCGACTTTGTGTCGGCATACCACGATGCTTTCGAGTCACCTGATAAGAGAGGTTGGGCCAGAGATATTAGTAAGTTTGTGCTAGGAAGAGGTGAGGTCTAGAGGAGGACTAGCGCGAGTAGCGGAGAGGCATTAGAGGTTGGGGATGATCACTGAGTGCGCGGCACTAATCAAGACGCATGATTATAGGCCCCAGAGAATCCTCGAGTACCAGGCTACCGTCATTTCTAGCCAAAGAGGAGCTTCCAGTGTATTTTCCGCGTGTTCGTCCTCATTGTCGTCTGTAGATTACAAGCCATTACTTTTTGACGTGGTGTATCTTTCTTACATTATAATCATCTTTAAATGCCACGGCATTTTAAATTTCGGTACTGCGTGAAATGCCAGACATACGCTTTACTATTAGTCGACTAAATCGATATAAAATATAAAGTCAAAAGATTCTGATTGAAACTGAAGATTATGCTCGAAGTTTATAGCAGTTGTAGTTGAACAGCGTACTTATTATTAACGCTCTTGGCGAATGCCTCCAGAGCAATAAATGTTAATAATAGAACGCTAATAAACAGTGGATACATTAAACCGTGTGTAATCCCGTTAATGGATCGTTACTCGTCGCTCGATCAATCGTTAAGTACTGTTGGTGTAATTGCAACAGTCGATATCAAACTGTCGGTGCTACATTTCACGGTTATTGTATCGTTGTCGAATAGTCCTCCTAATCGATCGCATCGTCTTCCTTTTAGTACCGTTTAACCATTTCCAAGAGTGACAATTTGATGAACAATGTTTAACATATAATTAATATTTTTCCTACTTCTACACGGAAAGGATAGTTTTCAGCAAAAGCTGAAGTATTTAAAAAATTAGATACAGATCTGAAAATAATATATATAATATCTTGTTAGATTATCAAAATAATAATATAGGATGCTTGAGCTAGTTGCTATAGAATGTCAAAGCTTTTTACAGCATTGTTTGTCACGCTTGAGATTCCTACATAATTATTTTGCGCTAAATTTTTAAATGCTTTAGCAAAATCATTTTTTTCGATGTGAATGCTATGTAAGAATCTGGAGACACGGTAGATATCTTGGCGCTAAGACATGGAGTGAGACATTGTAACTTCAAACGCACTTAATAATGCTCATATATTATTAAAATTCAATGAAAATTAATAGAAAACGATTGTGTAATGTATAAATTTTAATTATCTCTTTACAGTAATGCAATGTCTCCAAATTCTTTGATTTTTTATCTTTGATTATTCATGTTTTAAAAATAATCAATGATAGTTGATCAGTGTAATATTTCATTTTAAAAACTGTGCTTAAATTTTACTTTTGTAATAATGTAATTACGATTTAGTCTACTATTATCTGAACGATTGACGCCACTTTGGTTAGCTCATTAGATCAGAGACGACTGTCGAAGCAATTAGGATCCTCCTCGCGATTCTCCTCAGGGAGGTAGTGCTCCTGTTGATCCGGTCGTAGCGCCAGAGGAAATTTCCCGACCTACGGTTCTATTTGAGGTTGCGCTAAGCAAGTTAGCACAACCCCAACGTATCGCGTTAAATTATGCTCAGAAGCGCTGTGGCTGCCGCGGATATGTGCGTACACGCGGGCGCGCACGCACGTAATCACGGTAAGCGGCATGCATTTACCAGGGAAACCGCGTCTCTCTCAGAAAGCCCACGGTGTTGTCACGCGACGGCCTGCGTCAGGCCCCGAGAAAAGGGAAATCATCCGTCTCCATTTTCTTCAGCTGTCGGATCATGCGGCGACGTCCCGAACGTCGCGCTGCGATAAGACGTAAAGAGAAACACGCAGGGATGTGGACGGTGGAAATACACATATATCTCACACAGTATTTAAATGTTATCCTGCAATACTGCACGCCAGAATCGCGGCGATATGCTTGATCGGCCAGAATCGAGAACATTCTATGCTATCTTTCTTATCTGCGTAGAGAGAAAAAAAAAGAAAAAAATAATAAGAATCCAATTGGCACAGAGAATTAAAATTCGAACATATATTCGTATGTGCAGAGAGTAATGAGCCAAGCACGAAGTGCTTTTCTTTAAAAAACAAATAAATATATTACTCCAAACGTTTCAGTTTTCACAAAATCATCTTTAATGGATAAATTACTTACAATAAAAATTATTCATAATTACTTTCAATCATCATTCAAACGTCACAAAATAATTGCATCAAAACCTATCTTTTGAACATAATTGTATTAAATACAGTGAATAACGTGTGTGCATGAAATTCAGCCGTCGGTTTGCAAGAATGCTTCATGTTGTACAGCCAAAATTGGAACAGAAGAGAGGAATAATATTTTAAACAAAAAAAAAACGAAGATGCATGCTCAAATAGAAAGTAGTGAAAAGATGTACATTGTATATATTATGTATAATAAATAATATTATAATAGAACCAATCTGCATTTTTGGTAAATAGATAATTAAGAGAACAGTTCCTTTGTAGAGCTCATTTAGGTTACTTCAAAGATGATATTTTTAGTGTTCTGCTTCACATCCCATAGTTGTCTGCGTAGAGTCAAGCATTATTTTATATAGCGAAATCAGATTGTCGATGGACAATCGATCTCGAGGCACGCGTCGACCGATCTATGGTTTATTCGCAAAGTTTCCGATTGCGCGGCACAAAGAAGTTCACGAATAGTTGTTGGGTTATATCAAACGGCGTACAAAGGAGGAATCTGACGTTTGTAGACGGTGAAAGAAGGAGAAAGCTGGAGGTAATGAAGGGACAAAGGACGGATACGGAGAGATAGAATCTGCCAGGGATAGCTGGTTCGTTAAGCTTAAGAGCGTTGGATTCGCGATTTCGGGCAATCGCATGCCACTGTGATCCCCAAGCATATACAGGAGCAAAGGGTCAAGCAAGATTGGTCCTTTTCATCGTAGTAGGGTAAAGGCATAGGATATCGAATTCACTAGATGAATGATGCGCTTTGCTCTCTGAGAAGTTCATCTATTGGAAAATATTTACATATATTAACACATGATTTATAATAGCAAGTATTATTAAAAGATTCTTAATTTTTTCTATTGAAAATAAAAATATATATAAATTTTTTATTGTCTAAAATTTTACTTTTTTTATATTTAGAATTAATTAGAAAATG
>NW_017259305.1:879015-888545 GCF_001594045.1 Atta colombica | reverse complement strand
TATATTATATTAATATTTACACATACTTTATAAATAAATGTAAATGTATTAATTAACATCAATTTTATTATTAATCTCTTTATTATTAATCTTTATTATTACGTATAAAATTTTACTTTCTTATATTTTATATTTAGAATTTATGAAAAAATAAAATTGAAAAATTAAAATACTACATTTTTGTGATTAAAGCAATATATATTTGTTATCAAAATTGATTTTGTTATAAAAAGATGAATGGTGCGTTTTGCACCATTGAGTTTTGCACCTCTTTGAGAAATTCAAAATAACAATATTTGTTATCAGTATTAATTGATTTTATTACAGAAATTATATAGTCTAATGAAAGCCATAATTAAAAAAAAATATTAGATGATACTTAAAATTTATTG
The DNA here is from genome assembly GCF_001594045.1 of Atta colombica. Lineage (NCBI taxonomy): Eukaryota > Metazoa > Arthropoda > Insecta > Hymenoptera > Formicidae > Atta > Atta colombica. Next base: position 888,153 of record NW_017259305.1, on the reverse strand, counting down.
TATTTAACTAAATAAATTAGAGAGAAGTTTCAATTAATCACACCATTTATTATTTGAGATAATAAACAATTTGAGATCAATTATCAAGAAAGAGATTTTAATAACATTTTGTCCTTGAATACTCGATGCACTTTAAGACGTCAGGCTCGCGATTGATCCTACAAGTAAGAAGGAGTTGGCAGACTTCAGAGGTTAAAGAGCATTCATCACACCCTCCGGTTTCTGTCGGAGACATTTTCCATCCTGGAATCCATTGAAAGTTCTCTCGCATCGGGATAGCTGCCCGAAGAGTGTACAAAGTAACGTCATACCATAGAGTCGAGGGATGGCTTTGGCGCGCGTACGTGTGTTTGCTTTTATTTAAATTGTAAGTTAGATGCCATTCGGGATGAGGTGGTGCACGACGAGGCTTTTAGTAAATGGGAAGAAATGTTTGCGCTAAATGATTCGACCCCATATGGAAATGAAATCCGTGGCAGCCATCGGTCCGCATGACCGATCTCCAAAGTATGATATCTGCTAAAGTCTTCGTCGCGATTCCAAGTTTTTTAGAATAAGGCAAGAACGCATTTTATGTATGTATGAAGAAGAACGGAAACAGAATGTATAGCGCTTTGCGCTTTTAAGCACGAGTTTAAAGTACGCGATTATCACAAAAATTGAAATTGTTCTTTATTTCATAAGATTTCCATGTAAGTAATTAAAAGTCCTTAAGAAATTTAATACTGAAGATAATGATTAACTACTATTTTGAATATTAAAAGTACTGTTGTTCAATGATAGCTCAAAATAATTGAATCCTCCAATTTTTTTATATTAAATTGGATTTCTGTAAGAGAAATTTATTCAGAATTTTTCAATTTGATCGACAAATGGACAATAAAATGGATCATAAAACATTGTTGGAGAAATTTACTATTTAATGAATGTATGATATAAATATTCTAGCAGTTATAAAATAAATCAATCGATGTTTCTCATACATATTAAATTAAATCGCATGAATTATGGTAACAAATAGATATTTATAGTGGACTTTTGAAACATCAATCGCCACCGATCTCCGTTGTCGCCACGTCTCATGCTGAGAAAGTTGCTAATGCGAAGCCACACACAGGGATTGTGCACTGTTTCGTCGGAAGCCGGGACGCAGGGACAGGAACCGCGCCCGGATTTGCATACTCGTCAGCTGTGCTTCCTTCAACTTTTCCTGAGGCACACCCTCCGTGGAACTCCACGCGAACTCGATGGTGCGAGTATGCACTCACGTCGGATAGAGCTACAGAGAAGGAAAGAGCAGGGGAGAGAGGGTGCAGGTGTCGGGGACAGCCGTGTATTTCTAGTCCCGATTCATAATTGCAAATTTCCTTCGCCTTATTTATGCAGCCCGGGCTCATACCGAGCCCTGGCTCGGCTTGCAGATTCACTAATACAAGTCTGTCTACCTCAAACTCCTCCGACTCAGACTCGAAAGACAAAGCCAAAAAATATGATATATTTTTCTGCAATGGCTCTGTGCGAATTTCTATCATTATTATTGAAAAATTTTGCTGAATATTAGAGAAAGGACAAAAATGAAAATGTCATTTGCTACTATATGATAAATTAATTCCTATTAGGTATGTAAGATATTCAAGATTTTTGTTTTTCTCGAACCAAAAATTGATTAACAAAGTTAAATTAATTTAAATTTTCATATTTTCGTATTTATGTTTTGATAGACACATAATCCACAAATTTATGTATTAACGTTAATTAAATATAAAATTTCATATAAAATTTGTAAACATAAAATTTAAGAGTAAAAAATGATAGGTAATATTATTATTTTCTTTAATGAGTTATCAAGTATTTATTATTATAAAAATATGATGTATTTTTTTGCAATGCCTTTACGCGAATTTTAATTGATGTGATTGAAAAATTTTGATATTAAAAAAAGGATAGGAAGGAAAATGTATATGTTTTGCTACTATAAATTAATTCTTGTTTCTTTTGTTTTTCTCTAATCAAAGATTAACGAAATTAAATTAGATTATATTTAATATTTTGCACTTTTGAGAATTAGGTCAATATTGATGTTAATTAAATGTGAAATTTAATATAATTTATGACTGAAATGATGGATAATAGGTACACGCACACATTATCATTTCTAATGAATAATTAATCAAATATTCATTATTATGATCAGATGTATATCTTCAAATTATTCTCGCGGATTGGAAAGTTCTCTCAATTGGTGTACTTAATATTACTCTTATCGTACAACATGTAATAGTTTGTACTGATCCATCGTCACCTAAGGAAAGGCAGCATGTCACCCGATGGCTTTACAAAGTAGCATCGAGAAGAGATTAGCGGCCCTTCTGCGTCCCATGCCTTTCCTCCGGTCATATCGAGTTATGAGAATCTCTTTCACGAGTGTTACACGTGGGGGAGTCAACTCACGTGTTCGCGGGCCATACATTTTCACTTTAGCGCACATGTCGTCACCTTCGTCGCCTTCTTGCAGCCGTTGTCGATGTCGATGTCGATTCGGAGTAAGGGAGAGGTAGAAGCTTTAGCCTCGACGAAGGGAAAAAAATAAGGCTTCTCCCATCTGTTCGATACAAAAGCTCTTCTCCGCGTGCGTGCAGAAAGAAGAAATGGAGATACGATGATGCGCTCCGTTATGCATTATGCATACGCAAAAGACGAGAGAAAGAAGATCGCTAACTGAAAACCGATTTCTACTGCCGTGGATTCGGGAACGGTGGTATCTCGCTTATAAAGGTGCACCAATTGTAAGGCGATCAATTTGTTCACGTATAAAATAAAAAGTACATGCATATAAAAAAAAATTCTTCGTATTTTTATAAGTGAAACTTAAACCAATAAAGATAAATTAATAAGAAAAAGGATCCTATTTTCGATTAAAGCGAATCTGCAGGAGAGTACTTGATTATGTAGTACTTGTTAATGAATAAATAAATAAATAAATATAATAATAATAAATAAGTTGGACTCGAAATGCAAATTGCTTCTGTTTATATGACGGAGAATGTAAAAAAAATGTATTAATTCTGTGAAATTAATAAATAAAGAAATTCTTGATATATATTTATAAATCTAGCGATTTCTTTTATTTGATTTTATCACAAAAAAAATTTCTAATACATACTAATTTTTTAAATTTCAATAGAGCTTTGTTAAACCTATAACAATTGTTGCTAATTCACGCGTTTGAATTATTCTAAGCACCATTTACGCGAAATTATATTATAGACTCAGAGCGAGTACGGCGGTTTTTCCCGAAGCGGAAATGCGATTCTCTACGAGTAATGCATAATACAAGAGGGTATATTCTTGTAGCGTACGCTCAAAGAATGTTAAAATTCTTACGAATTCGGGCAACTTCTTTCAAATATCGCTTTAGCATCACGCCGCCCGTCGCACTAGAGATTTGAACGAGCGATCTTCGTCGTTTATGCTATCTTGAAATATTTATCAAGCATTTCTTTTTGTCATCGAATAAATGACATTAGGAAAGTTATTGAATTTAATAAAAAGAGTTATGCTGTCTCCCAATTTTGATGAAATTGAAAGATTCTTCTCAAAACTGTTTATACAAATTAATTACAAACTGTAATCATTCAATGTACAGATTGATTGGAAATCCGATTTCTCTTTAAATTACATAATTGCAGCTGTAATTTAGGCAAATTATTTGTAACGATCATTTTGGGAATGGAATTATGGCGAAGTCAGTGCTGGTTGTATTCTTTATAGATAGGAAATGCGAAAGTTGTGGCTCTTTACATCTCGTTACTAACGACAGTTTGTTCACGTAATCACGTTTGTTTTATGGGCCGTTATATAGGCAGATACTTTAACTAATTGTATAATTGCTTCCAAGCCGGTCGACGGTGGCGGCGTCGCGTCGCCACCACATCGTTTCCTATTCCCGTCCGCTTTTTATACTATAAAAGGGGACGGCAAGGATCGTATCCGTAAACACGAGCGTCGTCCACATCCGTCCATGCTTAATTGCACGGTGTTTAATTAGCAAGATGCCGACAAAACAGGCGCAAATGACCATAAAGCTAGACGTTTTTGCGGTAACCGATTTTTTTTAAATATTGTTTCTGTCATACAAAATGATGAATTTTGTTTAAATTTTTTTTCACATCTAATACATTAAAATAGAGCTTTTAAAGGCATTCTTGGATCGACGAATTTCTGGATGTTCTCCAATAGATTCTGTAGGATCTTAGGATTGCTCCATCCCTTGAGACAGACCAAGAGGGCTCGCCGGCTTCGTCAAATATTTGCCCAATCACTGCGAAGACGTTTTGGTAACTCAACTGCCATGGATCGTCGTTCTTCTCGGTGGTCTTATTTCTCATCTGCCAAACTGCCAGTAACTTTTCGCATGAAAAGCCGACGTATCAATACAAAGTGTTGATTTATATCTGCATCTAATACAAAGGAGTTTGCAAATGTGAAACAATAAATTTAATAGCTTTGTGTAAGAATTTAATAACGAATTTGTGCATCATATTGGACATTAACCTTTAAATATTGCGATGCTCAGAACACCTTAAAAAAATATTATTTTTATAATTATATTTTTTATAGCACATTGTAGGATAAAATTTACATTATTCATATTATAAGATAGAAGAATGTAAAAATAATTAACTTTAAGACTTTCGGGAATTATTTTTATTTTCCTTTTTAAGATAACTATACACAAGTGCAGTAGTTATCTATTTATTTAAAGATTAAATAAGACATTAGTGTTACGTTATATTTAATAGATTGTAAAATAATATCACTTTAAGTTTAAAGAGTTTACGTCGACCAACGTTCATTTGAAATAAATTAATGGATGTTTGTTGGCCATTGTTAGAGTTACTTTACGAGGTTCATGAATCGGTGAGTGCAAAAAGAAGGACGAAGGTCTAAAGAGCAAGCGACATTTCGCTGGAGCCGCTTAATCAGAGCGGAGGTTTTTAGAGCCCCTTAAATCACGTAACGCGAGACGTCGCACGGGGTGAGAGGGAGATGGCGGCCAGATTGAAGGTCGGTCGCGGTCTCGGCGGGTGGGAATTAGCCCGGCTGAATTGATCAAAGCTGTTTAAACGCGGTCTCTTATTAAAGAAATCCATAATCACCCTGCTGCCTGAAAAGGCGGCTTCTTCGCCCTGTACCGGCTGCGAAAAACCAAACCAGAGTTTCCACTCCTTTAACTCCCAATCCCTTCGTTCTGTCACTCCGTCTTTTTGCGAATACTCCATACTGTTGAAAAGGCAAGGAAAAAGTAAAGATTACTTGGAAGCTAATTGCACGATGCGCGTTTGCAGATATTACGAATTGTTCTGAAATGAAAAATCAGAAAAGAGGCTTTGAAAAGATATATTTTTCATAGATCGTATTTATTTCATTACTTAAAAATACAATTAAATATAATTACTTTGACTCCCAAAATAATTATAGAACGTTAGATATTGATTGATATTGAACTTTAAATATTTTTTTATTTTTTGTGATATATTTATATGACAAATATTTTATCAATATCAATATTGATTTATAAATGTACATTAATCCGGGAACAATAATTTCTTTGTAAATGATCATCTAGAGTGTTTTTACAACGCAATTAAAATTATTATTATTAACAACATATTGTATATTATTGATTATTTTATTAATTTTTGAGAACATTATGGATTTGATTACAATTTTTTGAAAAATTAAGTAGAAACTAAATAAATATTAATGGAATCAATTACATTAAGCTTTATGAAAATATTAAGAAATAAAAAATTTAATTAATATAATGCTTTATTACTATGGGTTTTCAATGGAATTATATATTTAAAGGTTTGCAAAAAATAATTGTTAAAGAAGAAAAAAAATGTTAATATCCATAAGAAACAATAGTTTACAAAAATTCACATTTTTTACTGTTAGGATATAAAAATACACCAAGATTATTCCCTGATTAATATACATATATCTATATAGTTTTGATATCTTAATTTATGCTAGTTAGATATGTTAGTCTATCTCTCTTATTTCTCAAGTAGCTGTGATATATACTAATCCACTTTAAGATACACGCTTTTCACCACCATGAAGAAGAGTCATTCTTCAACATACGACCGTAAAGTTCCTCTCGTTTCGTTTCGCATGCGTTTGTTCTCCAGAGAAGGGCAATCAGCCGGGCGCAATCAGCTTCACGCTTATAACGTTTTATTATTACGAGCCTCGACAGTGCGAGGGTGTACGGATGGTATTTCGTACTTTCATTAATAGGAGACAGAAAAGTGCGCCAGGCGTCGCACCGCGAATCTCCTCGACGTCGCCTTTCTCGTTGTCCTCCTCGTCATCGAGCGCACGCTCGGTCGCGCGAGATTAGCAATTCATAGTCGAGCGCGGTTATTATTGTCGCGGTGGCGAGGGATACGTATACGCTTAACAGAAATGGCAGCACGGTAGCAATAATGATAATTAAGAAACATCGTAACGGCAGCATATTTGGAGAACCGACCCGACAACTTTACGCTCTCCTTCGGCACTCCCTTCTTCGCCCCATCTCTTTCGTCACCCTTGTTTTTTCTCTATTCTTATTCCTTTCCTCTTTTCTTCACTTTCTCTTTCTCTTTGCTCACCTAATCTTGAGGCCGACGCTTGTTAAAAACGCCCGTGAATATAAAGAGTTGCATTATTAAAGAAGTTCGCACGACTATAACAAAAAGTTTCGGCTGGCTCGTGTCGGAGGTAGAGACGAAAAAAGCAACAAGCTGGGCGACGCGACGCAGGGATGATCGAGGGAGAAGGGAGAAGCAGAAGGGAGAAGCGGAGAGAATAACAGAGGGAAAACGTGAGAGTGCGTAGAGAGCTTCTGGGTGCGATCGAATTGTTCAGGGCGAGAACTTTTCTCCACTAATCAAATCTGTCGATAACAATACACGTTGAACGTACAAATCTTATTTAATGATCTACGCTTCTAACATATTGAGCGATGTAGGCGCAGGGAGATTTTATTAAAAAAATGATCTTAAAAAAAATAAAACTATATATTATTATCTACATTTCACGGCTTTTAACAGTAAACATTTGCAATTATCAGATAAAACTATTTTGTAATGCTGCTGTTACAAACAAATTAATTTTGACAACCTTTTACGTCGCGATTAATTGCAAAGATAATCGTGAATATTTTGTCTTTATTGCTGGACATGCCGGTGCCTTTTTCCATGCAAAATCGGCAGTGGAGAGTGGGAAAACAAAAACGTTAGGGAACAAGAAGGAACGGCGCATGATTAGCATAACGACACTAATTAAAATACAAATGAAGCATCTTAAGACGGTTCGCACCGAGTGACTCATTATCACCGAGCTGTTGGCCCGTCTAGGTTCCACGAGAAAGCCCTTCCAGTCTCAATCTCTCCACATTTTACTGACACTCGCAAACCTAATTATATTTAACCGCAGTCTCGTATCGTTCGTGGCTATTTAGCGAGGGTAGTGTTTTATCTCATTTTTATTTAACATTTTAAGAACATCGACAACAGGCATGCTTTAGCATAAAAAAATTTTTACTAGTAAATTTATAACGAATTGGTTGGACATATTAGTGTACATTAAAGTCATCATTGTATGTCATTAGTGATTTAATCTGTGTAATAGTAAAATGCTTATATTTCAAATTATAAAATACAGTACATACATTTATTTGATAGCATATTTATTTGATAAAATATATTGATATACTTTTTACGGATATTTTATTCAGAGATATCAAAGGGTTTATGGATTATCACCGTAATCTGATGTCAACGTTTCATGAACCTTGCTGTTCATTTCATCGGGGACGAGGAGTGTACACGTAAAATATATTGAGGATTTCATGGGTTTTTATATTAAACACATATTTTTATGTCAATTTGTGTACGATGGCTTTAATGTGCACCAGTGCGTACTGAGTGCATCCAATCGAATTCGCTTATTAGTAATGTTTTCTACTATTGTTTCATATTATTTTTATTTTTTTCGTTAGAGTGACATAACAAAAGCATGCATTTTTGAACATTCCTTCGAGGAGAACTTTCTTTTGTATACTATATTTATATTATTTTAAAATCTAGTGTTTATTATTATTTAATTCTTCTTTATAAGTCAAATTAATTTTTTTATTTTTAAATTAATTTATGAATGAATAACCTTAATATATACTACCACTTTCATTTTTAAGAGCAAAAGAAGATTACTTATTGACTCATCTATCGTAATATTGTTTTTTACAATTAAAGAGACTCCAAGAAGAGTAATTTCACCAATATCAATCTTGTTATATTGCTATTTTGATATATGAAATGACATAGATGATGGAAAAATATAAATTAAATTCCTGTAACCGAACGAGTATTTTTTCCTATTACCCTCGAATAGCTATCTCGACAAATAAGTTTGGCTTGGGCGAATAGTCCTTCTCTTTCTTTATGATAACCGCGAGCGAAGAATCGGAATGGTCGTCTTATGATTTTCTATTTGGCCGCGTAATCCATGGTTCACAGTGAGACACGCTTGGATCCACGCATAGGAGCCACATAGCTCATAAATATGATTGGAGCAACGGCGTCGCCCTCGCGGAGTCTGACCCCTCGAGCCATTCACATAGGATTATGGTACGTTGTCTCGTCTGCTCCTTTTATGACGATCTTATTGGATTTCAATCGGAGACTACAGTCAACCCCTTCGACTATCATAGATCCTTCCGAACTATCTTGGATCCTGTACAAGCTGATCCGACTGGTTTTAATATAAGACTCAAGCAAATTTGTGTTATAATCTGATCACGATCAAGTTTATTACATAAATACAAATGGTATGATTTAATGAGACGAGCAAATTAAAATAAATAATCCTAAAGGGGGCGGGAACCTAATTTTTAAATTTTACTTTTGAAGTTTTACTTTAAATCTCAATTTTTAAGTACATATGATTAAGTCATTCGTGCCTTGTACATTTCTTTTTTTCGAGAAATTAGGATTATCAAATAATTAATTATGTCATTTATATACAATGTTTTTTAAATACATAATTTTCTAAATATTTTCTATTAAAGTATATATAAGAATTACT
>NW_017259305.1:876612-878915 GCF_001594045.1 Atta colombica | reverse complement strand
ATATATATATATGTATATTATATATACATACCATAAAAATCTTAATAAACATAGGTCGACAGCTCAACTGTTTCCGAGATATAAGCATTTTTGTATGTTAGCATGAATAGCTTATTTGCTATATTTACAGAAGATATTTGACATGTCCTCCTTCCATTTACCGGTGAAATCTTTTGTTATAAAGTGTCTGTTAAAAAATGGAAATTGAATGAGGATATACAGAACACACAGTTTATAAATTATTGAGATAAACATCTCATACAAAAATGTTTATATCTCAAAAATGGTTGAGCTTTCGACTTAAGTTCACTAAGATATTTTTATTGAATATGGTATGTATATACTGTTACCATATAAATGTTGAATTTTTTTTTAACTTTCTTGTATATCTATTTGTTAAAACAATGAAAATTAACTCGAAAATTAACAAATAACTTATGTCCTCGTGTGTAGTAAAAGATTGAAAAATCATTGTGCATTAAAGATTAAAATCTTTTAATTAAATTCTTTTCTCTCTCTCTCTCATAAGTTAACATAAATAACATAAATAAAGATATATTTAAGTATAATTTTTCTCATCAAGAATAATCTATACTTATACTAATAAGATCCTATTTTCTTATCAACTTAAAATTGCAGGCATATCTATCAAGTTGAACACTCAAGGCAGACGCATAGATATATCTATTATGCTTTTGTTACGAGGAAAGCTAGAAAGATACGATCATTAACTCACTCGTTCTCACGTTAACCCATTGCCGATTCGGACGTCCCAAAACAGCGCGGAGGACAATAATGACCTTCGCGCTGCAGTTCTGGGGGTGACTTCATACTGGTGACTTGCTACATAATGCGCGGCGTTGTTAAAATCCCATAAACGGCCGAAGGAAACGACTGTTGGCGGAAGGGTAGTTCTGGTGGTTTTAGGCTTGCCGTGCACGTAGCGTTAATCCTGCGCCGGTGCTTATGTATCTCCCTTTTCACCTTCTCTCTCTCTCTCTCTCTCTCTCTCTCTCTCTCTCTCTCTCTCTTACTCTTTCTCTGTTCTGCTATTTTCTCACTCACGAGCCACTTGCTCTCTTTAAAAGGAGAACGAGATGAGATTGGTAGAGGAGAAGGGGAAAGCAGGCTCTCTCCTCTCTTTCGGTTGACACTTAATTTCCGTTATTCGTACGCAATCCTCAGTACACCGGCTTTATGTCACCTACCCCCTTTTCCCGCTAGATCCCCTTCATCTCCTCCTCCACTTCTCCTCCTCTACCATTCTTCCTTTGCGCAACCCTCAACATTACGCACTGTCTCCTTCATTCTCTTAGTTAACTACCCGATTCCCCAAATACAAATTCGCGCCACTCGTTCTTAGATGATGATGCTTGATACTTTGAATTCAACGATTGCTATTAAACGATTGCTTATTTAATAGAATTAAATTGGATCTTATTGCAAGTAACTTATAGAATTATTTTGATATTTCAATGTAATCGAAATATTTCCGATTATTTCTATCTAAATAATAACAGAAAATAAAATCAAGATCATAAATTTGAAATACAATATCATTTTTGAAAATTGGTTTATATTAAAGAGATATACCGAGTTTTAATTTAAGACATACATATCATTTTTTAAATGAGATTAATGCGATGGAAATCGTATTAATTTCGTTTAAATAAACGATAGTAAATAAACGAAAGTAAATAAAAAAAGGGAAAGCGACGGACAAAATAAAAGTTTCGTCCATTCAGTTGAACATTCTTGCAGACTGCTTGTGTTTAAAAGCGTCGTTGTTGTCGCCATAACCGTGGGGATTACATTGTCGTAAAATCTTCGGGAATTTACATGAGGAATGTCCGTAATAAAATATTGATGCGACGCATTTGAATGCGTCGATGTTCGAGAAGGGACTGTTCAGCTGACCTCCCGTTCAAGATCCCTTCCCTTTCTTACCATCGTCGGCAGATCATGCGATGTTCGCCCCGTCGAATGAACCTCGTAACTCGTACATTTCGTACATTTCTTTGTGGTCGTAGAATACAAAATGAAAAATTATTTTATAGCTTATAGAACGTAATGAATATATAAATTATATTTGATTTAAGATTCAAAGAAGAACATGCAGTTATAATATGCTTTTAACGTGTAAAAAATTATATGTAAAACAATTATAGTGGATAATTTTGGTATTCACTATTAAAGATATATGTATATTTACATACACACAAAATAAAATTAATGTATAAATAAAATTATTCTTTTTTATTAATTAAACATAAATCTATAAAAATAAATTTACAATTGAAATT
>NW_017259305.1:871334-876512 GCF_001594045.1 Atta colombica | reverse complement strand
TATATATATATATATTACATTGCAATTATTTTATGTTGTATAATATTACAAAAATTTATATACATTTAGATAAAACTATCATATACTATTGTTACTGTAATTTTCGTGTAATATAAGATATGTTTACATAATTAAAAATAAACTAATTTTATAAAATTTTGTAAAACGCCAATTTTATATACTATCACTTTTTACGAATTGTATAATGCTTTTGAGACTTTTACGAGTATTGCTACTAATATTTCAAAGGAAAAAAAATGCGCTGAACACAAATTGTTCATTGTATGTATTAAGATTTAAAATACAGATATTTGGTTACATATAATATTTACAATACATATAATATTTACAATAGATACACACAATTCATGATCACTGCTTAGCGACAGTTTGATCTCGAAAAATTATTAAGAATAGAAAATTGAGAAATTGCGGCAGTTTTCTGTTTGCAAACTACCATCTGAGGTTATTGCCAGCTGGCATGATGCCGCGGTATCTTATGGCCACATTGCCTACCCTCTTTCTTAAAAATCGTCGAACCTCTTGCGAAATATTAATTAACGTTATTAACATCTAATCTTTTAAAATCCGGGGTAAATGTGAGTGTGATGAGTTGAACTTCTCTCTTTCTCGATCTCCATCACTTCTTTATCCCATTTGCTTTCGATGAGGGAAGGAAAACCCTCCTATTATCGTAAATCATCGTTTTCCAATAACGCTACCGAAGCTCTTCATGCCTACCTCTTTGCCTCCCTCCTGTTCACTCCCTTTCTTACGATTTTTCTTCATCTTTTCTTTCGTTAGACGCGACAGGGAGAACACCAAGTTCGACGTCGCGATAGCACGTACCTATATGCGGAACTTAACTTTTGACGCGCTAGTAGAATTTCTTACATGTCACAGTCTGACAAACGATAACTATGGAACTATGGAACGTCATATCGTATCGTTTTATGAGAGATCGTTGTTACTGTCAGGACTTGGTATCTCGTATATGAATGTTACACGAGGACTTTGCGTCCGGTATGCGTCACGGCGAGTCCTCGTTGAATAAATGATACCGCACGTCTTGTCAATCTACGAACTGGAGAACGTTCTATCCGCCGGCGAGATTCAATTCGCGCGGTGCCGGAGTGCCATAGGTAATTTCGGGATGGTTCGATACGGGGCGGTTGAGGCTCGTGGATCGGATAATGGGTACGTGCCGAAGGTGTCGATCAGGATTTCCGGGCACGCGGTCCAATGCTAACAGCATCGTGGCTGGTAGCAAAAGCTACCTTTCGAGAATATATCCCGGGCTGAGCTCTAGACGGTCGAAAAGGGGGATTCGCAATCACCCCCGGGGCTAATGCCATCAGGAGCAAACAAAGTATAAAGTAGGTACCTGATAAGTAGCCCTTCGGCTACTACTATAGCTAGACGAAACCGGACAGGCTCGGCGCGTTTCGGGCATATTAAGGTTCTCTACCAGGATTGAGCTATAAATATTACATTGTGCTGTTAACTAAAAGAATTATTTAAACGTATCCCAATAAGAAGGAGAGTAACAGTTAAACACTAGTTTTCACTAAAAAAAATGTTTCACTTTGCTCCGATGGACTTTCACTGATATTAATTCTTTCCCGTGTCCGAACTTCCGGATACGAACTTGAACTTCATGAAAGTTTCCCACGATATAATGACGAACCGAACTTTCGAAAAGTTATGCAGTAACGGGAACTTCTTCAATGGGCCTTCCGTGATACACTTTTGCGAATCCTCCCGCAGACTTTCACCAAACTAAAACGATATTGTACTCTGTAATAACTTGTTGACAGCGGAAAACGTGTTCATTTCCTTCTCGATAACGCAACACTAAATTTGTTTGACATTTTATGTCTAATAGCTTGTCACTTCTACAAAGAAGTATAAGAAGCTGTTATTAAAAATGCACATACACATATATAAAAAATATTTATATTAAAACGAATCCTTGTTAAAATTTTTATGTTGAATTTTTATCATATTCGAATGTTAATTTACATAATGTGATTGTGTTATTTACATAATGTGTTTGTTGCTATTTTGTGTTAAATTAAAATTTAACATTTCTCTCAATTAATATAACACAATTTATAGGTAAGTAAACAAATAACATAAAAATAATGTAGTTTTAAAATACATATAAAATACATATAAATTCTAAGAATAAATGAATAAAATGTGTGTATTAATTTAATATATTATAAATGTTAATTTTATTGAAGAAATATGTTCTGTGCAACTAGTTACATATTTTATTTTATATGTAAAAAATACAGATATTTTGTGTTATTTTCTCTTTGTAACAGAATATCTATATAGTTAAATCTATATATTGCTATTTATGATAATATATACTACATTATAAGAGTCATTAGTTCAACTATTCATTATTGTTTTTTATTATAAAAGTGTCAATTCAATATAAAATTCGCTTTTAAAGTGTCGAAGTATTATGCTTCTTATGTTAATTTTCTACATAATATTTGTGTTACTTTCTAATATATTCATCTTAAATTAACACAAATATTTAGGATATGTGAAATGTATTAAATTTAACACAAAATTTTTTATTGTATAGATATGAATTATTTGAAATACATAAGTCATTTGCTAAAATTACGTTACTTAACTAAGTAATTTTTGGAAAAGGTATTAATTGAAGATTACGTTCTGAGACGATGATGTATACATTTCAAAGGATTTCGTTGTGTTATTCGTAAACTTCCACGAAAAAAGGTATGTTGAAGAACAGAAAGAATGCCAAAGCGAAAGGGTAGACGAAGAAATAGAAATAAAGCTAAAGATGAGTAAAGAAAAGGGTATGAGGGTTTAAAGGGAATCGAGCGAAAATAAAGTAGAAGAAAATCTTATCCGGGCTTCCAGTCTCGTGGACTTGTTCTCCCTCTTTTTGTCCTTCCTCTCCTTTTCTTCCGACGATCTCGACGGCTCAGCCGACGTCTCCTTCCATAATTTGATTGTTTTAATTAAATTTCGCCGGGGAATCGCTTTACGTTGGGCATACCGGCCTGGCGGGCACAATGCAAACCGTGACGTGTACCGAATGAATCGGGAATGGAACAGCAAATAGGTCCGCTCCAGGTTGTTCTTCATCAGAAAAGTACATTTCGTCATGCCTCCTTAGTTTATTGTTACAACAGCAAATTGAAAATCGATTAATTAAAATTGCTTAGATATTTTTTATTATTTTGCAAAAATTAAATAATAATAATCAAAATTAAAAAGGGACGAGAGAAGTCAGTGCGGTAAAAGTACGCAGTTTTACAACAAGAATACTTTAATCATTCATAAATTCACAATATACAAATAAAAGTCGCACAACATTAAATAAACTGGACGTTTCGATTTAAATTTAATCTTTAGCGATAAAAATGATTAGAAATTGAAATGTTTTTTCTGCTTTGATTCAAATTTGAACCGCGAGACATCCAGTCTATTTAACGTTTTGAGGTTTTAAATTTGTATAAATCGAAAATTTATGAATTATTGAAATATTCTTGTTACAGACTTGCGCACTTTTGATCGCCATCCGATTTTCAATGCTTTTTTTTAATTTGAATTATAAGGAGTCCGTAGGAATTACTTTGTTAAAATTAGTGTATTTATTTATATATTTATATATTTATTCTGTATTTATTTATATGTTTATAATATTGTAATATCTAATTAGATGTACATAATTTTATTCTTATTTACAAAAAAACAATCTTTCTCTCTGATATGTTTTGCCTCTTCAATTTATAAGAAATAAATTTTCATAGTAGCCGTTTTCGGTCTCTCGTGTGTCTCGGTAACATGCGGAAGGAGAAGCAAGGGAGGTAAAAAGGTAAAACCACCCAACCGCATGTTCCTCTCATAATAAGACGAAGGTTAGACATGACCGCGAGGAACGCCATGGCGGCTGGTAACGACGCGCAGCCCCGCATATTTCTCCAGATATTGGAATTTGTCGCGGTTACTTCGAATTATCTTCCTCCCTAGCTATTCCAGTGTGGTCTACCCTTTCTGCTACGCGCATGTCAGTCAATAACCGATGCCTCCGTGAGTATTATACATAAATAAAAACGAGAAGCTCTTATCTAAAGTACTGCAACTAAAAAGTTACTCAATGTTACTTCTTAATCCCACTGCCGATCTTATACCATAATATCTTATATCTCAATGGATAACTAAAAAGTCATTTTCTTCTTATCTAAAGGTACATAATTTTTTTATTATTTATATCTCGTAATATCATAAAATATGAAATACAATTTAATGCAACTTAATTCAAGATATGTATACACAATATTTATATAATAAAAGTAAATAAACATAATTACTAATAATTAGTAGTTGTCATCCGTTATATTTTGCTCAATCCGTAGAACAATTTAAATATTTTTTTTATATCTTAAATGTCTAATTGAATAATTAATCAGTCTTAACAGTCTGAGATACTTTAGATTCCATTTACAGTAAAAGGTGAGAGAAAAATAGAAATTAAGATAAATCCATGTCAATTATACTTTCTGCAAATAAGTAATTCTTTGGTGTTTTCTCTTCCCAAATTATCTTACTTCCCTACTACGTAGTAAAAAGCAAATGTATTGAAATCAGTTCACAGATACTCGAAGACTGTTCGGATTTTTAGTCATCCTTTCGTGAATTGAAGTACTCGTTGCCTTAAATGCGCATTTTTCGTAAATTAAAAAGTATTGTGTTGAGTGCGTTAGAATACCGGAACTGTTTATATAAAGTTCTTAACCCCCGATGAGTCTTTTAACCCTCTCGAATCCCATCCTACGCTTTACTTCTTTTTCTTTCTATACGATGATAAAGTCAGTTGATCTTTGTCGTTTTCAGAAATACTCTTTTCTTCCTCTCTGTTTCAACTGTCTTATGACTTTTTGACTCATCGAGTCCCCCTTCTCGAAATTGCTACGCTTTGCCTTTAATATTTTGTCTAATATTTTTTTTCTGCTTTTTCAAAACTCTTCGATTATGTTTAAAGCACAGTGATTTTTTTATTTTACTCATATCATTTAAAAACAAACGAGAAAAAATAATTGATTAACATTCAATTAATTAATAATTGATTAAGCGACAATTTTTATTTCTAAAAATATTTTTAAGTGTTACATCTAGAAATAAAAA
>NW_017259305.1:858064-871234 GCF_001594045.1 Atta colombica | reverse complement strand
ATATAATATTATATTATATATATTAGACATTGATATAGTCAAATATTTCTGAAGATAACTGTATACAAAGGTTAAAAAGTTATTATGAAGTTAATGTACTATTTTAAGCTACACATGGTTTAAATAAAATAAATTTATTTTCCTCTAAAGGAAAAAAGACTCCAATGTCTTCTGAAAATCCGAGTGGTGGACGATGGCTCGAAAAGGCTTCCCGCCCTTTGTCAGGAATACTTTGTCGGGAGACTGCGGTCTGATGGAACTCAGCTTCGCTAAACCTCCCCCGTATGACTACGCGTATTTAATTTGTAAAAGTATTTCGTAATTCGCGTGGCTAAAGGCTCGTCCGTTACTTTCGGCGTAGCCCTTGCGAACCCTCGAAAACGAAAGCGGCCCGTACGAACTCTAAATCGGTTGTATAACGGGTGTTCTCGTAAAAATATATCTTTAAGAAAATGTCATCTGATGTATTAATAATTATTGGTTCATATAAAATCTGTATAAATATAATCAAATTTGTATTTATTAATATCAGCAAAATACCAGATTTAGTATTAAAGAAATTGCTTAAAAAACTTGACCAAAATTTTTTTAATATTTTTGAATCGTCTCTATCTTTTAAAATTTTCGTAAATATAATAGTAAATATAATAGTTTATATTATTTGTATGAATCTGTATAAATTTGAAAAATTTCGAACGACATTTGAAACTAATATTGCTTAATATGTAGAAATTGGTGATAATACAAGAATAAATTCAACCGATGCAAAATAGATGTGGCAGGAACACGTGGCAAAGTATTCTCGGAATTTTCAATAAATATAGAAAATCAATTTATAGTACGATAGACACATAGAATTGAGTAGGTAGAGTTCGGGCATTCGAGATACTGCCTTTGTCCTTCGTGTGAGGGCACCTTAACTCCTTCGCTTCGCAGCCTTTTTCCGCGCTTAATGCTGAACAATGCGCGGTCGGGGGCTAAACGCGTGCTTCGTCGTAATAAAAAAATATCGGACTGTGTGTTGCTCGGTAAAAACCAATAAAGGTCGGCTGGTTTGCCGCGCAGCCGGCGGTTGCGGTGGAGGTTTCGGAGCTTGCGAGAGCGGTTGTCGGTGTGCTGGTGTACGCGTGTATCCAAAAACCGGGGCGAGTTCTTGCTAAAACAAACCCTCGGAGGAGAAAGAGTGGGAGCCTCCGGCGGCGACGCGGTGGCCGCGGTGGGCTATAGAGAAGTGGTAAAGAGAGAATTTGCAAGGGAAAGCTCACCCCCCCTTAGGCCCTCGCCGGGTGTCAGAGGGTCTCCGTCCGTCAGTTTATATCGGCCCAGAAACAGACTCGTCGCAGAACGAAGCTCTTTAGATATTCCTTTATAATGAAGAAGATATCTCATGCTTTAATTGAACAAAATATGCAAACCTATACATAATAACGGGAATAATAATAACAATATGTAATAATCCACAGGATTAACGATTTGCTGCAATATAAAAGCAGAAAAGAAGAAATATTATAGGAAAAATGACGCTTATATATTTTATATTTTCAAGCAACAATACGATATTGATTTTGGCTATGTATTAAACAAATAGAATGTATGAAATTAATTATTCTGATGCCTTGAAATATATTTGTCTTTATGAAATTTTAAGCTATATAAAAATAAAATAATTATTTTGGTGATACAGGATAGTTAATATACACCAGATAAATTTCCTAATCTTTTACTTCAAATTAAAATTATATGTTTATTTAGTTATTATAGGTTTATTTAGAAGTATAGTTAAAATTTTTTGATGAAGAATACTGCAATTTGTTTAAAAATAGAATATATATTTATAATTTTTATCTCGGCTTTGTGTTATTGATTTGACCGCACTTCTGATGAGATATCGTTAGCCGATTGTATGCTCAAGGTGATCCTCGCCAAATTAGCGCGTATCGAAAGCCGACAGAGATGAAATTGTTGTTGGAATTTCCTCGGTCAAGAGCCGATAACGGCCGTAAAATATTTAGGGAAACATGCATCCCTTGCGCGCGCGCACCCTTCTGCCGAACACTCTCCGTTATTTCTCCACCTCCGACTTTCCTCCTACTCCTTTTTCTTCTCCTCCTCCTCCTCTGGGCTTGTTGTAGCATAAAGAGGATGGGGACGGATGAAAAAGAACGAAGATGGGCTGCTTTGCGATACGCGTCTGCCCGCGAATCCCCGAGCGCAGATTAAGTCCGCTCCCCTTAAATATTCATCCCCTCGGAAAACCTGATAAAAATAAGGAAAAGACTCGGCCGACCATTCTACCTCGTCTTCTACTATCTTCCCAAGCTACACCGTGCAGGTTCGAAGTACACCATGTCCGCAACATGTGGCCAATCTCATTTCCAACTTAAATACGCTTTTGTTGCGTCTTATTTCATAATATTTTGAAATTTCACTCGATAGAATAAATAAATCTAGAAATACGGTAGTGTCTCGGCGCTAAGACATAAATAGACATGTGAACATTACAAATATTTGATATTTATTAATTTTAACTATTAATTTATTAATCTTAAACCTTATTTACTAATTTTAATTATTATTTTATTAATCTTGAAGTTTTTTGACACGTTTCGGATATGTTATTGAAATAAGTAGCCTTATCTCTAGTTTACTTTTATTATGGATTAAATTATGAGTTTTCTTTTATAATAACAACTTCCTTCATAAGACTATTATTATTACTATTGTTATGTCGCTGTTATGAAATCTGACTTTTCTGAGAAATGGCATTATTTGGTCAATCAAAGGAAACAAAGTGCGCGTTGACACGCAGAGTAACGTTGAGGCTTAATGAGAATAAACACCGACGACAAACCCTACGGTGTTTAACGTCGACTTTTAACCGATCCTAAGCCTCTTAAACACTCCTGAGATTCTTAAGTCGAACAAAGAGCCGACGCTTTTTTCCTTTCGTCGAGGATCCTCAACGGAAGTCCTCGAGGGAATCACGAGATGCTCCTGATAATTGAATCAAACGATTTATTCTCCCGATTAAAAATGATAGACCGTCTAAGGAGGTTTCCGGTTACAAAGCTGCTTTCCTCCCTTCTGCTACTCGTCCGCTTTTGATTCGCGAGTGAAGAAAAAGTGCCGGCACGAGCACAGGCGGTTCTCATCAAGAGTGATGTTGAGGATCGCTCCTCCTTTCAAAAGCATTGCAATTTGTCACTCATTTATTTACATCCGCCCACTCATATATTTATAATTAAAAAAAAATACAAATTTTTTTTTAATTTATCGATTCCCGTGTCTTTATGATGTAATTTATTGCTTAATTTAATAGTTAAGAGAAACTTAGTTGTTCAAATATATTTCATATTTCGCTTCGCAAAACAATTTCTTTCATAGTTTATAGCGTCATTGTTATCAACGTTATGCAATAAATATTATGATGCACTAATTCTTGGCTTCGCTTTTAGAAATAACCGAATTCAAACAGATAGAGACAATATTATTGCGCGACTGTGTGTGTGTGTGTGTGTGTGTGTGTGTGTGTGTGTATGTGTGAGATCATACATAGTTATACACTGTATTGTGAATGAATATGCACGCTGATCAAAATCCCGCTCCTACGTTCTGAGCAAACGTCTGACGACCTTTCACCAGATTGGCATGAAACGCGATAAACTCCTCGGGATGTACCGCGACAGGGAATTGAATTTGCGTGCACGCGTAGGACTGATCTTCGCACCAGAGAAAAAAAAAAGGCAAAGCCAGAGGCAATGCGCGAATATCGAGGAGAGACAGGCGGAAAACGACCAACCATATCGACAAACGGTTGGTAGATTGATTTTGCCAGGCGTGCACCCTCCCGCCACCCTTTCAATACGACCGAGAGGGATGCGTTCGATCCCATCTCGGGTTATTAATAATATCTGGAGGTTAGTATTTCTCCGAGAGCGAAGCGGTCGGTGTTACGGTGGCGGAGACGCGCGGAGGAGGTAAGAGTCTGAGGCTAAGAGGAAATGGGAGATCTCTTCATTTCTGTATCACGCGAACGAACGAACGAACGAACCGACCCGGCGCAGAGCGTCGAGGCCACAGATGGAAATACCCGATTTATATGCAAATTCCATATTTGTCGCCGCGAGAGGCGTCGGCCGTCGCGCCGCGCTGCGTCGTCCTTGCTCGAAAGAAGCCATGACGGAAAGTGCAAGTCTTCCATGCAGGAGATCCATGTAAAAGAAATGCAGTTAGTCCAAATATCGATTTATTTTAAGGCTCACCAATATTCTATAATCTATATCATGAAGGCGAAAATTACTTTTTCGAAAAATCATTTTATTTATATTTTATTTAATTTTTATATGTAGTCTTTGATGCGTTATTTCTTAATCACTATTTTTATTTATTATTTCATTATTTTCATTATAGTCTGTAAATTAATATGCATAATTTAATGAAAATTTTAAAGCAATAAAAAATGAATTTGTTTTAAAATAAACAAGTTTATTTTTTAGTTATTTGCGATTATATAAAGTACACTTAAAATTTTGTTATTCTTAATGCGATTATTTTTATTTAATATTCCATTATTTTTATTACAATCTCTAAATTAAAATGTGTAAGTTAATGCAAAATTTAAAGTAATACCTGTTTTAAAATAGATAAACTCATTTATCTATCTATTCATGAAGGAATATCTGTGGTTAGATAGTATTCTATCTATTCGTTGCTTAGTTATAGCAACTGTCGTTTACAAAATCTCGTTAACGTCAGAATATGGATTTCCTTTCAAGGGTGCATGGGGCAGCAAATTATCGAGCGGCCTTTCTTCGACCCTCACAGGCCCGCGATATCGTTAATAAACCCCACGTCCCTGGGTCTTTCTCGTCTAATCACTCCACCTTTTTTTTTCTTTCGACCTCCTCTTCTTATTTTCCTTCATTCTTCTCTTTTTTTCTTAAGCAACATCCAAGAGATGCTTGCATATTTGATATGCCGTGTAAATGGCTGAATAAATGCGTGCTGTTTATGTATTATTGATGCACACGTGCTATAGATTAAAAAAAAGTTGTTTACTAGTACTAAATTTAGGAAGAACGATGAGAAGATTGCAAATAGATTAATAATAGTTAGAACAATTTAACACGCAGACTAAATTTTATCCAAAAAAGTTAGGAGTTAAATCTTTTTGCCTTAAGCATGATTTTGTTTTATTTTATTTTACTTATCATTTTATGTGTTTATTATCGAATTAAATAAAATTTTTCTAATATACAGGAATGTTCATATTGCGCGGTTTTCTCTTAAAGTTAACGGATTTTTTTCAAATAAGATAATCTTGTGCAAGATAATAATTGCTTAATAAGATAAAGCTTCAATAAAACCTATTTGTAATTTTATCTCTATCGACATATAGTCCTTTGAAGTACAGGTTTCGCGTGCGAACGTAGAAGAGCACGTCGTCATCCGAGATTTTTCGGAAGCAGAATTAAAATTCTTCTGCGTCGATGAATCTGAGAACGGATGAGGGGGAGAAACGCGCGCCGTTGTGTTCTCGAGAGGAAACCGCGAAAAGAATTTTCCCGAGATAAGCGACTTCGAGGAGGGAGTGAGAAGGCACCGTCGGGACATTCCGGGAAAAATGATTATACGAAGTTGGAAAAACTTTGGTACGCCAGGAGAGAGAGAAAGGGAGAGGGAAGAGAAAGAGACGCATATAGTAACGGAGACGAAGCAGCAGTTTCTCGCGATGTCACCGTTGCGTGCTCATTTATCCTGGAACCATTTCCGTTGGGATATTTTCACAATGTCAAATTGTTGGTTAAGCCTTGGGTAGGTATACATCTCCAAGTCCTAGAACAATTTTGTCTGAATTTCTTAGCAGACATGGAGTAATGTGTATATTATGTTTAGAGAATTCTAAAATGTATAATAATTTTTTATGTTTTTGATCGTTGTTAGTAATTTTTTTGCAAAAACATTTCTGCAAAAACATTTTGTGAAATGTTAGCATTTTGATGAAACACACAAACGATATTTATATACATAAGAAAACAAATTTGTATTATATAATTATATAATTAATTTGACGATATGTTCGAATAATTTAAAAAAATTATTAATCGCAAATACATATCGAATAAATAAAATGTGATTCTCTTAAGGGGATCTTAAAGTTTAGCCAAATTGTAAACAGCGTTTAACTATATTAATATCTCACTCACATGTATACATATAAAACGTTTTAATTAGACGTCTAATTCTAAGTCTAATTCTAAGAACTTCACATTGTTTCTTCGTGTACTACTAGTCTATGGACTACTATTTTGTAAGTACACTTTATACAGCTTTTATACGAAGCAAATGTTGTCACGATGTGACAGGTCTAGAGCGCCATATTAGACTAAGAAATAATAATGAAAATTTCAGTTTTGAAATTTTTTCTCGGTATAAACTCCATCTCATAGACACGCATTATTGTAATACGTATACTTTAATCCTGGAAAAGAATTTTCGAATCAGTAAAAGAGAAAAAAAATGTAATTGTTATGCAAAAATTATTTCATTTAATCGATAATACAGACAACTTTAGGATTCCCTTAAGAGAAATTATTTTAGCATCTCTATGTTGTTAATATAAATATTACAAATTTTTTGCACTTTCTAATACACACCACAGTGTTAACAAATCAGTTAGAAGAAAGTAATAATAAATATTTGTGAAGTATGATTGTGAAAGAGATGAATTTCTCTTTTCTTTGTGTACCTTTTTCGGAAGAAAGACTAATCTTACGGAATTTTTCACAAGACATAAAGTTATCGCGATAACCTGAACCTGCCAACATAGACATTTGACATTCAACGAATTGTCAAATGTGCGCGTATATTCTCAAGGGATTACCGGGATCTGTTAAGATCGCGGTTACATCTGTTCTCGAGCGTGGAAGACTGAACGTGGAAGGGCAGAACGGAGGGTTCTCAATTGCCTTATTTATATTTGCCAATCACACCATCGCCGCGCGCGCGGATTTTTCGTTTAGCCCTCTTGCAGAACGTCCTTCTCGTTCGTCGTAGACGCGGAAGGGTAAGACGGGATACAACGTGATAAATTACCGCGTGTCAAAGCCTCGGCGTGCATTCATTTGCACGGCGTTAGCACTGTCATTGGCACCATTCCTCATTCGCGCGCTCGTAACGAGCGACGCGCTTCTTCGTTACATCGCGAAGTCACGAGATAATTTCGATAAGTTTCTCACGGAAAAGTCCATCAATAATATGATCCCTCTACACTTACTTTCTGAATTAACGGCTGTTGAAGATAATATCGAAATTAGCGATTGGACTTTATTTTAAATATTTATCTTATAAATAAAGTCACTTATAAGTTATATAATACTTGAGTATGAAAAAGTTATTTTCTTTGCAATTAAAATAATGCTTGCGAGAAATTTAGAAATTAAGAAATTTTTAATAATAGAGAGAGTTTACAATCGATAGGAAAATGATTTAACGTTGAATATCTAAAAGAATGTAATATTAAACCACGCATTTCAATCGTGTCATTTGTGACGTCCAGGCGAACAATTTCGTGTGCTGGCTGTTCCTTTTTCAACTTTACCGAACAATTCTCGACCCAGACGATAGGACGCAGAAGGTAGAGTATTTAGAGATCGAGGTATACCGGACAACTCCCTTGATGCCGGACCGTGGTCTCGTCGGAGATAATAGGAGCTCGAAAGTTTTCGAGTTTGCAACTTTCTCCTCTTCGACGCAATCTCGCCGGGATTTTTTCCTTCTCTCTCTCTCTTTCTCTTTCTCTCTCTCTCTCTCTCTCTCTCTCTCTCTCTCTCTCTCTCTCTTTTCATCCCCGCTGACGCGACGTCGAACAAAATTCGTGAGGGTTATTTCCCTCTATTCGCACGATTCTCTTCTTTTTACCTTTCCTCTTTCGCATTTCTGCCATTTCTTTCCTTCTTGCTCTCTTTATTTTTTTCTCCTCCTTATACGAGCCGTCAGCTCTTTTACATCTGTGTTGCATACCATGTGCTCCTGTAAGTATAAGATATACGGTTGTAGATACTACGAGATTTGTGGTCGCTGTGGCGCACGGCCGAAGGCAGGCTGCTTTCAGGTGGAGATTGCGTTTTGACGTCTGATAGATTCATGGTTATTGGAATCAGAATGGTACTATTACGGTACGAAAAGCGGGACGAGGCGATGTTAGTCGCCTCGAGCGAAATCGCGTAAATCAACCGGTTGTACTAGAATTCTGTTTTGGAAGTCTCACCACACATGGGATTCCTTTTTCCTTTATCTCAATACATTCCTATCTAAATTTCGAAATTTCAAAATCAGATCGTATTATATATGTTATTTCACAGATCAATTTACATTCTTTGAATTTATACATAAAGGAACTGTTTTGCTGAAGTATTCATAACTTAGCTAGATATAGATTTGAAAATAATTGTGTTTAAATCATCGAAATAATTATTCTGGCAACCAGTTTGTATGTAGGACATACAAACTGGTTGCCAGAATGTCAAAACTTTTTGCAACGTTACTCATTCTCTGCTTGAGAGACCTACAAAATTATTTTAATAGTTCAACAAAATTATTTTCAGATTACACAGAACTAGTTAAATTTTAAAATACTTTAGCAAAACCATTCTTTCTATGTAAAATATCATCCACAAATGTATTTTTCATGTAAAATATTAAATGTAAATTAATTAACATTAAATTATTCATATCAGCAATATGTTTGCTAAAGATGTACATTAAAAATTTATTTATTAAGAAAAAATGATAAAAATGAATGTAGAGCAACGCAGCAATACTTGCATAATTTAAAGAAACAGTATTATATTTGTATATGTATACTGACTTATTATACTTACCAATTTTAATTTCTTTTCATACGTTTGATAAATTTTAAAAGTCCGCATTGTTATATAAATATTAAAACTTTATTCTGTGGAAAAGTCGCTTGCAAACGGGAGAGGATGGAGTAAGGCTGCGCTTTGACATTGACGAAGTAGACCCGTAGACGGTGTGGGAAATGTCGCTAATGTCGTAACCGAGTGTCATCGTGCACCCTCCTGGAGCATCGGAACTCTGCAAGGAGTGGATGGAGAGGTGGGTGACGGGAACGCGAAAGGGGATGCTGAGAGATATATCGTCGCTTGGGACAACCAAGGAGGAACTGGAGGTTGATGGCTCGAGGACGGGCTGGTTATCTTTTGCTTGTAGGTGCAACGACGTAGCTAACGTTAGGAGAGAAGACGCGAGCTTTACTGTCTGCAAGAAAGACTGGCGTCTATCCTTGACGACAAAGCCTTAGTCGCCTACTGATGTTTTTTTTAGTCAACAAACTTTATACAGTCCGTCATAAAACGTAAAGGGAGAAGGATAATAGTTTTGTTTCTTTTTATCGTTTCTCAGAAATATATACGACAATATTGTTTAGACTCAATTTCAAATTTAGTCAAACGAGTGATTATAGTGAGTCTGTTATATAGTTTGTATATAATAATTGACTATTGTACATATGTACATAATAATTGATTATTATTTATAATATCGAATTGCAAAAGTATATTTTCTGATAAATAAACTTTGTAATGATTTTTTTAGAAAGGTTTTACGTTTTTTAGAGATTCAGATACAATCTTCTCGATATTATTCTTTGTGTCTAGTGTCCCGAAGGGTAGCCGAACAGTTAACTGGGTCGGGGAGTCCCCGGACTATATTCCTTGCAAACACGAAACCAATCGCGACACCTTTGATGACCGAACAACTCGGTGGCAATAACGGACGCTGGTTGTCTTATAGACGAGGGGTTTGAAGGTCGCGGAACGGTGGAATGGTTTAGGAATCGAGGGAACAATTGTTGCGGAAGACGACCATCGGCCTCACCGGGACATCTTTCCTTTTATTGGCCATAAAAGCAATAATGCAATACTATACGATACGCATGCCGATACTGAAGTACGACAAAACGATACAAATGCTTAGATTTCTCAGTTCCTTCCTTTCTTCCTACTTAACTTCCATCCTCTGCCTCTCTTCAATATCATAGTTTCGATAACAATGAAATTATTCTTCTTAAATTTTTTACAATAGTTATTATAATAAATAAATAAAAAAAGCAATATTTTGTATCTCTCACAGTTCCTTCTCATGTAAATGTTATAATATAAAAATTACAATTTATAAATGTGCATTACGGAATGCGAGTATCGCAAGAGTTTTCTTTTTAATTTCGCACGGCAGAACGAGGGAATTAAAGCGACGAGCGACGGATGAAACGATAATCGTTCAAGACCTATTCTCTCTCAACTCTCTCCGGTCCGCCAAGCTCATTTCGCGCTGTTTAAAAATCTCATGAAGGCGAAACAAAGGACGAGGCGCGAGCGTTCGGCATTAAACGGCTCTCGAAGGACGCGCCAACGGGGGGATGTAGTGGAAGGCGCAAATCCGGGACGAGGAAGAGCGTCGTGATGACGTCTAAATTCCCCCGGAGTCAGCCTTTAAAAAAGCCGAGGGAAAGATTCTTATCAGAACGTTTCGCCTCGACCGGCCTAATTTACTTATGCTTCTCCCTTCGGGGCCTATTTACAAGTGCAAAATTGCTTACGTCCCTTTTTCTCTCAACGATCTTGGGAACTCGTTCTTCATTTGTTCACAGATCCGAACTTGTTTCAATATGCATATAATATACATCGGCCGTTAATAATAATTATTTCCTTTTTATTTTAAAAAATATTACACTTTTATTAATAATTATCATCTCCATTAAAAGAATTAATAAAGCTAAATCAGCCTTGCATGGATACAAAAAATTAATATAATTAAATAAAAACATATAACAAATAGTTGTTTACTTTTTTATAATAAATATATTTATTTATTTTTTAAAGTAAATATTTACAAATAAATATTTTTTACTATTGTATATTTTAGTGCATAAACATTTTAATGCATAAAAAATACCTATCACATACATACATATTGCTATTAACTATCGTTTTATATACAAAGAACATTTTTACTTTTCGTAATATGCAAAAAACCTTTCGTAATATGCTTTGTTCACAAATAGCATATATAAAAGTACGAACATTTCGTGTATAGTGTAATTATATGTCTCAATGTATATCTTTTAAAATGTTATAAATCTATATAATACAAAATTTAAAAAGAGTCAGATAACTAGCACAACCTTGGCATAAAACAGGAAACAGTTGCATGGAACAAATTTTTATCATATTGCAATAAAATTTTTGTTTGGATAATCTAAAAGCATTATGCGGATATTTTCTGCGCAAGTAAGCGAAAATAGTGTACATATTTATTGCCATAAAAGCTAAAAAATTGCTGATGGAAAGTGTTTTTCTAAAATATTAAATTTCTCTACGTGTCTCCATGATTTAAATATGTGCTTTCTTCATTAAAATCGGTCACTCGCACAAGCAATACGCGGCATTGCCTCTGCGAGATAGATACGACGGACTATAATTTCTTGTAAGAATCATACAGGGAATAGAATAAAAAGCACATTTTTTATTTATCTCCAATGTTGTATGATCTTATCCTTAGGTTTTTAAATTGTTTCTTAATCGGTACATAATTTTAATATATAATTTAATTAATCGTTAAAGATTACTGATGAGTATCGAAAATTATATACTAATTGGAAATATTAAAAAACGACAAGATTATAAACATGTTAGAAAATGTTATAAACAGATAAAAGACAAGATGACGTGTGACTGAACGTTAAATAATTCTTTACTTGTCTCTACCAGTTTTAATTGCTTTTAATTGAGCAGCCACTGAAATATGCACGCGTGTAATTATTATTTTTTATTATGTTATAAAACTACGCTAGACACGCTTTGTATACGATTTAACTTTTCAGTTTGTACGTTTTATTACACTTGCTTAAAATACTTGAATACTTAATGTAAAAAATTGATATTACTATTATATTATTAATCCCTTATGTACAACTGTCAATATACAATGACAGTCGATCACGAAATAATCGAAGAAAGAATCGAGGAAAAGAGGCGAAAATATTTCGATAGATTTGAATTTTAGAGAATATATTTTATATAGTTGGATCTCTTTAATTGCTACATTATATGAAACAATTTTCTTATTTAATTTTTACGTTGACTCATTTGGTTGAATCAACTAAATTTTTTATTCATATATATGAGCAATTAAATTCTTTGATTGAAGTATAATAAAATATGACTTACTATATAACAATATAAAATAAAATTGGAAAATTTGTTAATATCTATTAATATAAAAATTGATAGGTGAACAAATTATTAATAAAATTGTATGAAACTAAATTTTTGATATTTTATTTACTAGATTTTATTTACTAGAACACTTGTAACCGAAATAGAAATAGAATATAAAAGTTCTGCAGCTATAGGAAACTGTTAATCGAGACAAAGATCCTAAAGAAGAGATCAGGAAGAATTCATTTTAATACAAGTTTTGATAAAGTAAAAAATGTTAAACTTTAACGCATCAAGCACAATAATAAGTATCAGAGTCTAAGAACAGAAGTACATATTCTTGCACAATGGTAACGCATAACATAAAACATGAAAAAATCAAAGTCATTTTTTTCGTGGAAAGGAAGGAAATGAAGGATTTTGATTCATTTTCTTGTGCATTATGCGTTATGCAAGATTCTGTTCTCTATTCCTAAAAATAAGACTACAGATTTCTGCTTACGATTAATAATTGCAGCGAGTTAATGAGTCCATCATGACTAATGGCTAAAGTAAATCTGTGCAACCTTTAATTATAATCGTCAACTAATAATCTAACAGGTTTTAATCCTGAAACACAATAAATGCAATAAACCTTAAGCTAAAAAATCAATCATTTATATAGCATGGTTATTCTTATATTTTATTATGATTAGCAATATCTTACTGTTTAAAGCTTATTATCTTCATTCCTTGTCTATCTTCAAGCCTTGTCTATAATAGCCGCACAGATTGTATCGTATCAATCGTGTGCTGTATAAGAATGCATACGTTCAGCAGAATGCAATGGTTTAATGATGCGTTGAATATTTTGCTCTTATGATACAAAAATATAAATGCTAAAACGCATTTTTTTTACTACAAGTCGAAGATGAAGTGGCAATCGTAA
>NW_017259305.1:848408-857964 GCF_001594045.1 Atta colombica | reverse complement strand
TTTCAGTATATATATATATATATATTTATTTTTTAAATATTTGTATCACTTTGTAACTTTTTATATATTTCAAAAGTATCTATTACATATAAGTGTTTCAAAGAATATATATATATTGGAGGCAATCATTTTGATAAACACGTTTTATTTAAGATTCAGCGTACTTTTAGTTTGCTGGAAATAGTGAAAACTGCTAAGTAGACATGTTGAATGAATTTAAGACCATTCAACAGACAATCATAAAATAGTTGCAAAAACTGTTGCGTACTGTTGAACATATCTGTTGAACATTGAAGTTCTATTTCTCTTGTTAGTCATAAAGTTATCGTAGTCACAAGAGCTCTTATCGTATAAAGTTGAGTTTTAACTTTCTGCGATAATTAGGGCCTAAGCTCAAAGTTGATTGTAACTGAGTCGTGAAACATAAATCATAATTGTAGATTGATGAAAACATTGTACGATTACTCATATTTCATGATTCAGTTACAATCATGTTTATGCTGAGACCTTTAGCTTACTAGTATTAGCCTACAATTAGAAAGAATATTCCTGCAACATTCTCATGTGAGAGTCAACATTGCGAGTCAGTCTGGGCAACTACAGTAAACGAAGCTTTATATTTTGGAATTTACGCGAAGGCACATACTTATGGTGCGTCATGTCGTATTCTTCTTCCACGGAAATAACCGTAAGTTCCATTATCAGCGATATCTCATACTGCTTAGCGTACTAAACAATAATTATTTGAAACATCATGAGATGAATGCACTTGCCATCGCTATTGTGAAATTTTGTTGAAATAGACAAATCCATACAAGCAAAAAAACTTTGTTATTATATCATTACTCATTTCTTATACTACAATTTTTTATTGATACAACCATATTACACATTTAGTTAACAAAATCATTTTATTAAAAAAATTTTATTTTATTCAACTAAAATAGATCCCTTAGTATGTACAAAGATATGTAATTTTTTAAATATCTTTTTATGACACTTATAATTTATAGAATTTTCAACAATGATTGATTCAATGTTTTCTTAAATTGAACGATAGTAACACATACACAGCCGAGACAGGAGAGAGGATACTAAGCTTTCTCTTCGCAAGCGTTTCGATGTCCAGTGGGACGCTAAGACGCAAAATGACACCTTGAGCTGAGATTACAATCCGTCCGAATCCTCTTTTCTGACTCTTCAGAGCAACATCCCCGTGTCTTTACATCTGTTTTTGCAGGGCGCGTCTTTTGCGAGTCTCTTGCGAGACTAGCCGTCTTCTTACGTCACTTTCTTCCTTCGAGTTTATCTCCTTTCCTCGTTGCGTATTTTCTACACACGCAAAGAATATTTTATCTGTATATGCGTATGCAAAATCCACCAATGTATACGAATGTTATATCTACGTTCCTCGAGGGCGCAACGAATACATTTCACAAGCGGGAATACGATTATCTCGGTATCGAGGGAAGATTCTCGTTGCACTCGTGGATTTATTAGCGGAAATTAGAACCGTTACGGTGGATTCTTACAAAACTTAGAGAAACGGAAAAGAAAGGGCAACGAAGACGCCGTTCATAAAAACAAATCGCGTCTAGATAGTCGCAATGTCGCATGAGGGAGATTTTCTTTTTCTTTCTCTTATTTCAGCTTTCAATATTCGCAATAATATTTGTCAAAATTTTGATTCATAAAACAAAACATTTTTCCTAATGTTGGTTTTTCGATTTTTTTCTGTTTATTTCAAATAATATGTTTGATTTAAATATATTTTAAGTTATATGAAGGTATTATTATATTAATTGTTGTACTCTATCTCTAGTTCAGATTTAGATATAACTTTATTTTCATGCTAATAAAATTTTGTGATTTTATTTATATGAGAATTATTCTCTTTTCATTCCTTGCTCTCTTTATTTGTAGAAATATGATAAATCATAAATTGTCGATGGTTATTAAAGCATCGGGGAAAGATTTTCAGCTGCGATTACGATATGATACTCAACGACAAAATTATAATAATGCTCGGTCATGAGATGCTCAACGATGCATGAAACGACGCGACTTTGTCCTCAAAATTGCGACACTGTATAATTTTGTGCAAAAGAGCGATATTCGCAGCGAGGATGACACTTTATACGAGCGATTATCAGTCACAAAATCTTTGGTCCTTCGAAACGAGTACGAAAACATACTAAACGTTAGTAAACGTTACTAAAGAAGCTCAGATTTACTAGCATTTCAGGCTCATTGCGAGCGTAAAAGGAATCGTATGATCATCGTAAACTGACTAAACATTCTCTTCTGAATGATGAAGCGAGAAGACCGCCAATGCTGATACTTTCACAATCACCTCAATGTTAAACTATCTGGCAACCGTTTGTGATTGTACCTCTTCGTCATTCTTTCGTCTCTTCATATCTCTTACTGTTGTAGAAGAGAATTTTTGTACATATAATGCATTCTTTGCGTTGCAATTGTCATTCTAAAGTTATGTTGTTAATATTCTTTATGAAGACATGTCTAATTATATCTGTCATGATGTTAATTTGTTTTGAATAAACGATGTTGAGGGACATCATCTTTTTTTTAATTATGTCACTTTTGAATTATAAGAGAGGTCTTACATATTCCAGAATTAACATAATTAAAAAACGTAATTTTGGATTCTTATTATATCTATGAATGAATTAAATAAACATTATCCTATTAATTATTAAAAATGAACTAATTTAACTTCATAAAAAAATCACCAAAATCGTCAACTCAAAAAGAGCAGTTTAAAAAAAACTACAATTTAAAAAAAGGTGGTTTTCTAAAAGTTGTGAAACAAAAATAATATATATAAAATTTGATCACATGTTAAGAATATATTCTTTTTGCTAATATTATTTGATTATTCAATCATTTTTCATTATGTTAAGAAATAGTTTTTTCTTATTCCGAAAAATTAATTTTTTAGTTGCGTTTTTTGAAGAGATAAATATACATTGTATAAAATTCAAAATAATATGGAATAAAATATAATGAAATTATTAAATAATGGAATTATTAAATAATGTTAATTTATGCATGTCTATCAATTATCTTGCGACTACTTCAAGAAAGTAGAGTTAGGAAGCTATAATAAACCAAATATTAGCATATTGATATAAAATAATTACTTACAATTATTCGAGAACGTCAAGTCAGATGTAATGTCTTTATATATTCTATTCAGAGAAATATTTCACTCTAATACCGTTACTTTTTTTAGCACACCCTTCACGAGAAATCGCAGCTTTCGACCTCTAGAGTATGGATTCCAGCCACCTTTGTTCTCACGAATTTTTCACACGCTTCTCTCTCTTCCTCTTATATATTCTTTCTACCCTTCTGTTTCGGTCTCCCTTATACATCCTTTCCTCAAAAGCGGGATTAAGACTTTTCTCACTTTCCACACATGTTTCATGGATATCAGCAGATTCGGTAGGAAGATTTGCAAGTTAAATGGCATAAATGAAAAGGCAGAATAGCTATTTTTTTATTCTCTATCGATTCTCAGGAATTCGCTCGATGACCGAAAAAACGCATTATTTCAATTATTGGAAATTGTCCTATGAAACGAAAAAGAAATATTGAAATCTTTATATAATCTATATATAATTATAAATTTTTTTTCTTTTATATGTTTGAATATATAAAAAAAATTTTACTTTTTCTTTTATTATACTATTTTTAATATCTAGATTAATACATATGGAAATGATTGTAATAATTCACAACTGTGAGTGGCATACTAAAAGCCACGCGATTCGTTGTACGCGGGAAATAGAAGCTACTCGCGAATAATATCCACCAAGAAAATAGATATCAATAATGGTCCCCTCGTGACGCGCGTGCCTGCTAATTTATTTCCCTATGAATATCCGAAAAGGCACCCTTTCCTTCCACCGAAGACTACCGGAGCCGTTGTCTTCTGGCTCGGGTGGGCGTTGTATGACCGGGACATTAAGACATTGTTCGGATGATTTACACGCCGATTTGCATTCACACGTCGGCCGTATATTAGACGAACGCTATGCGTGAACTTACGCACCTTTGCTGTTAAATCCTATTGTAAATTCATTACTTTGATGGGACACCGCGCTTTCGAAATTTCTACATAAGTAAGAGATTTTGAAATTCTTATATGTGAGCGCCACCTCGAAAATGGAAGGATAATAAGTTTTTACAGTTTCCAAATTTTTTAAATTTTTATTCTGAAGGTATAAGTCAAAAATTATTTTTTTAATATATTGATCATTGAATATTTTGTGAATAAAAACGACTTGCAATATTTTACTGAAAAGAAATTTTCTTCAAATTGTCCAAAAGATTTTAATATTGATTGTAAAAACTGATATTCTTCAATATATGCGAGTGTGTCGCAAAAATTAAACTTGGAACGGCACATCTAAGCCAACTTTGACTGCTCCGAACATTTATAAAAATGAACATATTTTAACAAATTCTTTTTCAATCGAAACGCCAGTAAGGAATATAACGGTAAATGTACGTATCCTTATTAATAAAAAATTATAAGCTATAATGTAAATAATAGTTCCGAAAAAAATCACATTTTGTTAAAAAATCCTTATTTTTCGTATATAAGTTAAAATAATATTTTAAATATGCATTTTGGAAAGAAAATATATATTTTCTGTTAAATAATAAATTGCAACAAAAATGAACCGAATGTATATAAATTTCTAGAATTAGCATTCGCATAAAAATGTTTATTATAATTATAAGTAATTATATTGCATAAATGGTTTTATATATATTAAGTGTGGAAAAAAGTTCGTGGCGTTTTTCCCGTTACATCTAACAGGAAAAACGCCACGAACTTTTTTCCATACCTAATATTTAAAAAATCCACTGAAATATGTCGGAAACATTGCATTAAATCGAAAAATGTCTCAGACACAAATTTTTTTATTTCTTAGGAGGACATAAAATGATATTATAAGATTTGACTTTGGGCGGTGTTGTAAAGGTCAAGGCAAAGTTATTTTAAATTTTTTAAATGGAATTTTTCTTTTCATTTTTATTACATATTCTTGTAGATTACTTGTAGAGAGTTTTTCAAAATACTATAATAAAATATTTTTTCGTTAAGTACTTTTCGAGTTATAAAACTTCAAAGTTATAGTACTGCCGACATTAGCATTAATTACTCAAGATGTCCGACTAAAACCTCTTAAATGTTGCTTATGACCTGAATAACTTTTATCAAGATCAAAACCATTGGAGCAAAAATATATTACAACTTACGTTGATTACACCAGCAAAAAACTATCTTAAATGCCACATTTATGATACCATGGCATTTTCAATGCCTGACATTTCCTAAAATCCTCGTTGCAAATTATCTAAAGTTTTATAGAATATAAAGATAATGCTTATTTTCTGATTCGAGACGGTAGGCATCTTTCAAAAACAAAAAGGTTTTAACTTTAGAAATAAAAAAGCTTGAATATGTATCATATCCAAAAGTATATGTTTTTAAGAGTTATACTGCGATTTTGCTGAAGTATTTGAAAATTTAATTAGGATTTGAAAAGAATTTTATTGAATCATTAAAATTATGAAAGAATGCTTAAATTGTTGCTAGAATATTAAAACTTTTATCATCGTCAGACTTGTGTCTCTTACATAATTACTTTGATAGTCCACAACATAATTATTTTTAGATGTGTATTTAATTAAATTTTACAGATTCTTCATCTCGAAATCATTTTTTTCTGTGTGTAGAAAAATGCACGCTATTTCACAATTATTTTTTGCGATATTGGTTAAAGTATCATAGATCTAATAAGACAGTAAACTTATGGAAGAATATAGTTTAATGAGAGAAGGGCGAGAGAGAAACGCAGTGATGCTGAAGAATATCAGGCATTTCCAGAAAATGTAACTAACCCGTTCTTCTCACACGATGTCTAATACGTACATGTTCTCGCGTACATATATAGCATCGTAGGCACATGTATACATGTACATATAGGTATATACTTGTACATCTTGCGAGGGCGGCAGGGCGCTCACGTGCGAGCGAAGCATCCTTCGCCAGGAGCTGAACAGCCACTGATGAACTTGAGTCATCGATCATCCAATTAGTCGGGCGATCAATCATCCCGCTGCCATTTGCCCCGAGCCTATGTACGGCCCTCGAACCGAGTTGCTGCTTGCTTACAAGCATGGTCCAGCAGCATCCTTCCGGCGTGGCCCGGCGGCGCGTTCTACCCGTTGGACGCGCGGAGCGTTCGTGTAATCAACCCTTTTCAACGCTCTCACCTTCGACGTAACATTAATGCCCCGCTTCCTCCTCGTCGTGACGCGACTTTTTCATCTCGTTCCATTCGTAGCGATCAATATTTTCAGTGACATCGCGGCAAATTATATTACAGAACGAGTTTGGTAATGCTAACATGAGTGAATTTTATGAATATTTAATCTATGATAGAAAGCTCATATTTGGCTGATAGAATAATCGAAATAATATATTATCTAGTCAATCAAGCAATTTTAGAAAATTATATATACTTATAATTAGTAACAATATTATTTTTAAATAAAATATAAATTATTATTATTATTATTAAGATGCTAGATGATATTATTAAGATTTTCGTAAGGTATACAGCATCGATATCTGACGTTTCCATAGAATATCACCGTAGGCGATCGGCGAAATACATTAACGACTCACAGTACACAAGAGTGAACATACCGAATCGGTGTCTTCGCCTTCGTCTGGCGGCGATAGTCCTCCCCCCACATCCTGTTCGTTACCGTGTTAGCACGGTAACGCACTCCGCGTGTAAACTCGAACGCCTTCGCTTCTTCGTTCGCGACTGAGGGATGAAGGCGCGCCGATAACAGCTCGAAATATCGGATAATAATGCGCGATATGACGCGTGAGTTGTTAATTCGCGCGTCGCGTCCGATGCACATGACGCGAACTTGCGAATCCTCCGCTCTACGTCCTTCACCCTTCGTACTCTACGCGTTTCTCGTCCGTCTCTCCGATGTTTCCGCGCGACTTGCCCCCAATGGCTCCACCCCACCCTTACGTTTTTCTGGAACAAAAAATTTCCTGCTAAATCGATCGCATTTGATCCTAAGGTATCGCTCGTTGCTTTGACGCTATTAAATTCAAGGTTCATCGCCTTATTCTTTTTGGAGGTTTCAACCTAGATTACTAGATTTAGATTTTAATATAATCCTTTAATGTTGGAATTCATTTTTTTTTTAATACAGAAACTAAATTGTTAAGAAATTAATATAATCCTTTAATGCTGGAATTCATTTCTTTTTAATACAAAAACTTAATGATTAAGAAATTAATTTATTAATTGCAAAAATTAATTCTAAATCAACAAAGAACGAATAGTGATAAAAATTGTTCATAGTGAAATATTTGCTGACGTAAGAATAGTAATGATATTAAATACGTAATTATTCTGAAGACCGTAAGATGCAAATTGTCGGTCTTGAGGATATTGGCTAAACCAGCTCCAAAAATCGGACGACAAGCCTCATGCCCTGCCTTTCCGTATATAGCCGCGCCATGTTTAATTTATGCTGATAGATCTTTACATTCCAAATTGGCTTTTAAGCTCCATTTATTTAAAGGCACATCGAGTTCTTCGTTGGTAGCGATTCGCTTATTGGCTGCTCGCTGCATCTACCTGCAAACCGCGCCGGTGCTCTTCTTCTCGATTTATATCTATTTCCATAATTTCCTCTTAGCTGATAATTCACCACCGTCGACGCAACGTTTCCTCTCTCGACCCTTTCAGAATGCTCGCTTCGGAACGTAACGTGGGACGAGGTGCGAGTTACACGACGAAATATTCTCTAAAGCGATCTCTCCTTCGCAGTTGTCTACGAATGTTTCTTCGTCGTCTACATACGAATTGTAATATTGATAACCAGTTAAATTTTTCTCACGAAAAGAATGGTTTTGCAGAAATATTTAAGAATGTAGCTAGATAAAGTTTGAAAATAATTTTGTTGGACTGTATTATTTAAATAGAAAGGATTTTAAGGATTATTAATAATGTAATAATGTAAAAAGTTTTGACATTCTAGCAACCAGTTTGAGTCCTACATAATTATCCTACATATTTTTTTACTATTAATAATTAATGATAAAGATTAATAATGTAGTTGAATATAATGTCTAATTGATTATGCAGATTAAACTTCAATTATTAAATGCTTTATTATTACGTATTTAACTTCACTTATAATGCATAAGCTTTCAAAGATTCATTATATACGCGTGTGTTACATCTTGTTGGAAAGAGAGAATACCGTGAACCAAAAACTGTTCATCAAGACGGTTCATCACGCGTATGCGCCCGAGTACTTAAGTTCTTACGCTTACGAAAATATTTCCCAGAAGGAGAGCTGGCTGCTACCTTGAGGTGCCGGGCGGAAGACGATGCAGGGTGGTGAAGCCAAGGGTGGCTTGAGACCACCCGCCGTGCGCTAAGCCGATAGGCCGTGAATCTATGGGGTGGGTGCGGGAACGAAAATCTAAGTGTCGGGCGGAAAACGTCTCTTTAATGCTCTTAGCGTCGTCACGCTACTTCTGTGAGCTCCCACTTTCTGCGCGAGTCGTCTTCCTCTGCGACGCTGAATAAATATACATCGGCGTTCAAATTACAGCGAGCGTCCGAGCGAGAGCTTGCTCTCTCCCTTTGTTCACCATCGAATAATAAGAATGATAAATTTCGGGAAAGACATAGCTCGTGAAAAATCGCGAGATGCTAAAATATTCTCCAAGCTATTAAAATTTTAAGACTTTTCGAATATCGTAAAAGCATTAAAAGCAATTGCATAAACTGACTAATAAAACATAATAGATTAACAAGCTCCTCGTTGATTTTTTAAATAAATTTTGTATATATTAATGTTAAAAATTGTATACCGTCATCATATTAGCTTTGAAGTATATTTAAATATTGTCTTTTCTAAAGACTTTATCAAATCTCTGTTTTTCCTTCTCTTTCCGTCTTTCTTCCCCTTTCTGGTTAGAGTTATCTCCCATGAGCGCGTCCACCACGCGGTGGTGCGTTCGCACGTTTTCTTCGTTGAAAGGAGAATTTAGCGACGTGCTCGCACCAGCTTCGACGGGGCAATCCCTCGTCGACAGTGGTCCCTGTCACTGCGTGCCCGTGACAGCCGGCAATTAACAGCCTCCGGACTCTCGCTTTTCTCTCTCCATCGGCGTGCCCTCGCCGAGCGCTAACGTGGAGCGATGCCACGCTAGAAGCGTAACGCTAGGCGTCTGCTTAAATAATTGTCCTCTGTCGGACGGTTAAGATACCGATTTACTACCAATATCCCCTCCTCCCTTTTCTCCTCTGTGCCTGTCGTTTTCTCTTCCCTATTCGCTCTTTCGATTCTAGCGTGTTCTCGTCACCACCCGCGACACCAGTCGATAACAGTCGTCAATTTGGTCGTCGTGTTTTTCGATTATTCTTGATTTATTCCAGATCCCAATACTTTCTCTCTTTTTCTCAAT
>NW_017259305.1:829664-848308 GCF_001594045.1 Atta colombica | reverse complement strand
TCTCTCTCTCTCTCTCTCTCTCTCTCTCTCTCTCTCTCTCTCTCTCTCTCTCTCTCTCGCCTATAATTTACCTTGTACGTTTCGAGAACATCGTTGAAAATAAGTTACCATTATGAAATTGTACATTAGTACACATATTCTTCTTAACAGCCATTGTGCAATTATAATATCAATTTTTTCGTACCGGAAATTTCTTACCTATTCGTCTTAGAAGAATTAGATCGGAGATATCTTCTCAGGAGCGTCTGTGTTTGTGAGAATGGTATTTAAGATGATTACCATCCCGATTTAACTTCTGCCACTTTGGCAGGGAGGCACGGTACACTATTCCCAAGAGCGAAGAAAAGAATCGTCGTTAGACAAATGGGATGTTTTATCTGGCATTACTACTTTTTATTTGAGCTCCGATTACAACAGGTAGGGGGTGCGTCTTTCACGGGGGATAAAACGATCTCGTTGGTGTGCCGTGCCTTCAGATCAACGTCAGACGATTTGCACTGTAATGGTACAAGTTTCTCGAACAATCGTTTTTCATGAAAGTTTTTGGTCAAGGAATGAGAATCCAAAATAGAAAAATGCCTCAATTAATAAAAACAAACAGAACTTATTTTTTTCGAGGAATCGTGAGAAGAAGATTTATTTATAATAAGTTACGTCAAAATAATATTAATTAAATAAAAATGTACTGTGCTATAGTTAAGCGTACATTAATTAAACGTGCATTAAGGTTTTTAATGAAATTCTTTTCTATTATCTCCAACATTACTAGCATGGTTTTTTTAACTCGCGGATAATTATTTGCGTTTTTGACACAACACTATATTTCAATTTTGATTAAATTCTTTTACGATTGAAGTAAAAAAGATTCATAATATTCTATATATTTTATAGATAAAAATAAATTATGAAAATTTTCTTTTTTTATGAAATAATTTACGTTTAACATAATAAAGATAGGTTATCTAAATACCTTAAGTAAATAAAGAAAGGTTAAGACTTCATTTCAATGTAAAATCTATATTGTATTACACATTTTATAAGAACTAGCTGTAACTTTTGACAAAGTCGCTGTATTATGAAAATTACATCCGTATTCCTTGGATTGGACGCAACTATAAACGCGCTCGTGATGGTTTGGCGTCGTAATGGAGATATTACATCGTGAGGCACGAAGTGTGAGGCAAGGCGAAGCGAGGCAACAGTGTTCTGATGACGGGGTGAAAAACGAATAAACGAACGAGCGTTGCTTCCCTTCTCCCACCCTAACACGGTCAGCCTAACTTCGTTAACCGGTAGTACACTGTTTGTACGGTAATCGTACGCGAGGCGAGAGGAACGGACAGAGGGAAAAAGAAGGGTAGACTGCCGCTATACCACCTTGCCCACGTCGAGGGCTCTTACGCGCTGTTTAACTTATCCATTTAAAACTCAAACACACGAAACAATTAATTAGTAATTAACGCTAGCCGGTAGTCGGAGCAACGAATAGAGAGAGATAGGTGGACGGCTAGGCAGGTAAGGAGGAAGGTCGTTCCTCTCAAAGAGCGGCCGTTCTACCTCCTCGAAAAGGAGATATTGAATGGGTAGCAAGAGGCTTCCGCGAGTGCAAGAAACTTTAAAGTTCGGAACTTTAGTTCAGCTGTTAGCTTCTAATTAGCGGACAAACAGCCAGCCTCGAGATACAGGCATCGCGTCTATTGGTGGCCTGAAGGGAAGAAATTGTAAACTAGATGACTATCTGCTCTCGTCTACTTTCATCTGCTTTTATCTAGTTACGCTGTAAATAAAATTATATTAAAATATTAAGAATCAAGAATTAATTTAAACACATTGTCGATAATAAATTTGCCGTGATTATTATTTATTATAGATTAAATAATGTTGATGAGAATTGTTTTTTACACGAAAAACTACATATTTTATAATATACAAGAATATTTTTTTTTTAACTTTAAACTTTTCTCTTCCTATATATTTAAAAATGAAAAAATTAAGAAATTTAAAAAATATTTTACTTTTTTTTCTTTGTATTGTCACTACACAGTATTTCGATTAATCATATATTCCAAGTGCAACGATTTGTAATATTCTGCCTGCTGAGGGAACTTAACGCGATCGGCTTTAGGATCGCCGGTTCCACAAGCTTCATTCCTTTTCCATCTTCCTGGTCCTCTTGCAGATTACCTGTCACTCCGAGCCTGAATTAACCGCTACCTGTCGACATTATGAAAACGTTACTGCCTGCGTTGCGAGTTGGTAACGTTTACCTACGAAATGACAAACGCACTCATGCCGCAAGTTTTGCACGGACGGCAGTCTCTGTATCGGTTCTGAACGGCGGGTCGCGGATTGGCCGGGGTAGGGGTTGCCCGGGGTGGCGAGTCGGGTCACCGTTGGTGCGAGGGTTTCAATATGCTTCGGCGGTAGTTACAGTACCCTCTCCGGACCACCGCAGATCGGTCTAGGCGGTGAACGGGTGGCAGGTGGAGGGTGGCAGAGGAAGGAGGACTATCGTGCTGCGGTATCGGTCGCCTTGGTTATTTAGGAAACCATATCAAAGTTTGAGTTGGCTGCCTGCCGCTGCTGCGCACCCTTCCTATCGGCGCCCCCGCCTCTGGACAATGAGGTCTCTTCCGGTCTCGTCGAGGTCGCCCTTGACGTTCGTTACAACGCCAAATAACGGTATCTGAAGCCACTAGAGTATATGAGAAAATGTATTATACGTTGTAGAAATTTGCAGCTTTCATCAACATTGAGAATTATCAGAATGGAAATAATTTGTCTGCCAAAAATCTGTATAAATTAAACTAGTCGTCTGGAACATTCACACTATCGAATAAAAGGATAAATTTAACGGATTATTGTGTAATTTTTCTAGAATTTTATAAAAGAATGACAACGTTTAGATACTTATTTTAGTAGTGATATTTTTGATATGAGAAAATGTTTTTTGGAAAATAAGAAAAAATAAAATGATTTGTAGAAAATAAGATATTTAAGTACAACAAATTAAGCTAATGAAATAAGCAAATTGATAAAAATTCTGTAAATCGCGGTCACTATGATCGCATTTCTCGCAATGACGTGCAAAAACCAATAGAAGACGATGTGTTACCGCAGTGAATTGCAAAGCGAGAAAGAGAGGGGTGATTCTTCTAGTTTCCTGCCAGGTCCGCGGGTTCTTCAGGAAGGGTCTAGAGATTTAATTAAGGCAAGGCGACGGGTAGAAAGACGAGTCGCTACGTCGTGTAAACTCGAGCTCACCCGTTGGTCCCCCTGTTCACCTCCGTCTTCTGTCCCCGTCTTTGAAACGAGCCAAGTCAGTTACTCCTTCACGCTATTCGAGAGGATCTCTCTTGAAAACTCGTGAGAACGCTGCACACGTCTAGAGCGTAGATCTTGTTCGGCCGAGCGTGTGCGTCAAAGTTCGTCAGGCTACTCGGATTTCTAGCGTCAGAAATTCTCTTCAGGAGGGCCATGTCTTATTGAGACTTTCGTAAACCTTGTCACGATGTGAAGACGTTTCCACAAAGTTAGCGAAACGTTTCATTAAATGGTAAATGGTAAGAGAATTCAAATATTTTATAAATCTATGGCAATATGCGCAAAAATTTATAATCATTATAACCATTCTAATTTCGAAATTATTAGAATATTTTATCTTAATAAAATCATCATTATGTACGTGATATCATGTTAGACCGAACTAACTAATTATATCAGTAAGATTTAACAAAGAAATTTTTTTCCAGAAGCTTTTACTTTGCTTTTCTTCGCAAGCGTTAAGCTTACCGGCTCTCTTCATTCAAAGTCCACTACGAAACAGCACACAGGCATCATCTGCCTCGCGGTTTTAGCGTCAATAATTTGCAAAGGCTGCGGGGCAGGTTCTAACCGACTGATTTCACGCATCTGGCGTTTGGTGGTTTAGTCTGGTCCAATCCATGCTCGCTTCAGAGCGAGAGGATCGGCGAAAGATGTCGGAAAGGTAGAAGGTGAGAGACAGTTAGCGAGAGAGAGAGAGAGAGAGAGAGAGAGAGAGAGAGAGAGGGAGGGAGAGAGCCAAGAGAAAGCTGTAGGAGTTAGATGGCGAGAGAGTGGGTGGATGAAAGCAGAGGGCGAGTGCGGGCAGTCCCTCGCCATCGTGGTGGTCCCGTGATCAATATTCCTTACCCCCTTTGCCTTGGCTTACCCCTCCGGCACGATACGGGTGCCCCTTACTTCGGGAAAATCCTCCTTCTACTCATACACCCGCCACCTATCCCCTGCCCCCTCAGGGGAGAACCCGGTAGAAACCCCTGAAACCCCTCTCGCACCCTCGTCTTAATTAGGAGTCTGAATCTGCGGCGGACACGCGTATAAGGGTAGGTTGGAGGAGGTCGAAAGGGGGTGGAGTGTGGGTGGTTAGCAGTAGAGGGCCGGGGTAAATCCGCAGACGAGCCTCGTGTCCGAGACATTATTCCCGACTTCGTTGCGATCGCCCGCGTCACGAACCTCGGGTCACCCTTTTTATTATTTCCCGAGATAAACACATTTGCGCGTCCTTATCCTGCCGCGCGGAATCAACGCTGACTACCGTCAGCTCGTGTCCATTTTCTGGACGAAAGAATTTCGCCATCGACTTCACCCCTATTTAACGCACAATTAGCCGACGTGAGTCCCTGTTCATGCTTCTTACGCTTAGAATACCTCAGCAATTGCTGCCTTTACAGCTATATATAATTTTATTCGTTTCCGCATAAGTTTTAGCTGTCAATGTTTCACGAATAGAATTATAAATTATCAATGATGATTTTTCTGATACTGATTATATTTTGATTTATATTTGCTATGCTTTTTCAAAGTTTTCGATAAATTATGTTTGTGTAATTACTTCTCATCTTAATGACATTCAAGAAGAAATCACGAGTGAGGGCAGTCACGATCACATTAAAAAAATTAATTATAGCTGGCAGATGCAGAATTTTAAGGAACTTGAAGT
Organism: Atta colombica; assembly: GCF_001594045.1. NCBI lineage: Eukaryota > Metazoa > Arthropoda > Insecta > Hymenoptera > Formicidae > Atta > Atta colombica. The sequence goes on along the minus strand of NW_017259305.1, from coordinate 843,327 downwards.
GTGTATACGCGGATAGCTAGGATATTTATATGCGTGGTACATATAGGATGGTATATGAAGGGTGGGCGGCGGTGAAGCTGAACCGAGAGGATATTGGGGTTAGGCCATTCATTAGATTATGGGAATTCGGTGGTAGTACCCGTCGAAGGGAAAGGAGAGGAAGGGCTGGGGCTCGGCTGCACGATCAAGGACCACCCTACATGCATTAACTTGCGTCACAAGGCGCAGCGTGGGATTGAGAACGAATAAAAAGTACAAAAAAAATAGATATTTTCCCGATTATGTTTTCATTGAATTTCTTGATTTCTATTTAATATTATGCAGCAGACTTATGTTAAAAGATTATTTACTAAGAATTTTATATTATTCACGGCACAATAAAGAATCTACGCGAGCGAATTGAATTTACATTATAACATTTATTTTGCATTGAAAGAAAGTAGAATTAATCAATATTAATTTTTTAAAATATTTATTATATGATAAATAATGATATTTATTTATCTAAGCTTCTTAATATTTAAATATTTCTACTAAAGTCAGAAGAATAATGGATGTATTTTTTCTTTTGCAGAGCCGTCCCTAGCGAGGCGGGAATATCCCCGCCAAATCATGAACAAGGTAAGTAATACAGTTCGAAAGCACTTATAATTTTTTTATTATTATAATCATAATACAAAGACTTAAAATTGGAATAAAATATAATTTTAATGTCAACAACTTCATTATTAATTTAAATTAAAAGTTTCTTATTATTTTACACATTTAAAATAGTTTCTTTCACTGATAAATTACATAAAAAAATATAGCATCATAAATGAGAATTGAGGCTTTCATCGAGAAGCCCAACAAGTCAGTTACTAAGGAAGATCGATCTAACACCTTTAATTGGTTTTCGTGCACCGCGACTCGAATTGCGTGTCGTATCTTTAGTTACCAACGTTTGTGACTATCAATCACAAAATCTTAAAAGATTTATACTATTGCATATTAAAAATTATGCATTATTTAAGATACATTATATTTTATAATGTATATATCTTGCATTTTTTAGATTAATGATATATAACTTTTGTTTAGATAAAAAAGTAATTGATTTTTAAATCTTAAAAAATTTATTTGTTTCCACATAGTATCTTCAAAATTTTATTTATCAAGGTATACTCTTAAAAAGTTAGAGTAATAATGTTAGAGTAATAAATGATATAACTAAAACAATTAACAAAAAGCTTATTATTAGCCAACATTAGCTTATTCAATAATTATAAATAATAATTATAAATAATTATTATAAATAATAATTAATTACGCGATTTTCTTATTAATAATTTTGTACAGTTTAAAATACAGTAAAAGATATTTCTTTACTCTCACATGACAAGAACGATTTTGCTAATGTATTTAAAAATTTAACTGAGATGTAGATCTAAAAATAATTTTGTTGAACCATCAAAATAATTTTTGGGAATCTCAAGCGAACGGTACTGCAAAAAGTTTTGATATTTTAACAACTGATTTGAATGTTCTATGTATAATAATTTTTATCCAACAAAATTATTTTCAGATGTGTGTGTGTGTGTGTGTGTGTGTGTGTGTGTGTGTGTGTGTATGTATCTAATTAAATACTTCCGCAAAGTCATTCTTCGATATAAGCGATATGATCGTGCAATGTTATGCAAATTAAAGAAAATATTTTTTATAAAAGAGAAGTTTATACCAATGTGTTAGAGAATTTGTGTCAATGTATAATATATTTGTAACTTATAAATGTATATGTGTGAGCTTCATTTGTAGGCTTTTTATATGCTGTCTAGCTCTCCTTATTATGTATCGCACATGAGAAAACTTGCTTAGAATTTCTCTTCATCCTTCTCTCTCTCTCTCTCTCTCTCTCTCTCTCTCTCTCTCTCTCTCTCTCTCTCTTTCTGTCCCTCTTTTTACTTTCACGCTTCTGTCTTTTTTACTCTGTCATGCCGGTTTTCCTCTTCGTTCTGGAGTTGCTAAGCCACCTCTCTGTCCCCTTGCCTCCGCATCATTGCCCGTCTCGTTTCTTGGCTTCTTTATAAACTTTTAATGACGGCAAAGCCTAATCGAGAAAACGAGCGAGCATGCCCAGCTTCGCGAAACTGCTCGATAAAATCGACAGAATCTCGATGTTCGATACTCAACCAACCAACCACTTCGAGAAAACGTTTGTACAGTCTACAATAATGGCACGTTGCACTATATACTTCAATTATTATTGACTAACTTATCAATATTACGAGAAAAATGTGAATAAAATAGATTCACGATAATTTTTTTAGATAATTGATTTTTAGATAGGGTAGATCGAAGCGAATTAGATCACAGAACGAATTGGATCAATGTAAATTTTGGGACAGTTAGTTAATATTTGTCATTAATTTAATTACTGTTTTGTTTCAAAAAAGTTCGTTTGAAACAAAAAAATAATAAAATTATCAATTTTTACAATGTTAAAATATTGATGTAACGTTTATTATTTTACAATGTTGCATAGTCAATAAAAAAAGTTTCAAGAAATTTAGCAAAGTGGTAGTAGATTTTCAAACTATATTTATAAAAATAAATTTACTATATATGTACACTTTATTTAATTTTTCGCAAATGTCAATTCAATTATAATGGTAAAAGAATATTTCAACTAAAGAATGTACTGTAATATATGTAAAAAATATTAATAATTCTTTATTTATATTTCTCTTTTTGGGGCACGCGTAATTTATTTTGTAAAATATAACAATTCGTAAAATATTAATATAAAAATATGTTGACCGCTCGATAGCCAGTAGCGATACAACATTGCATAAAGTAAGTCGTACGAGTAAGAAGTTGAAGTTCGAGCTCGAGTTCGAGCTCGCGGGGGTGCTTTCGATTTGCAACAAATCATTCAGCGTTTACACCCGGCTGCCCGTCCAGTTGAATTAAACTTCTACCGAGAACTTCGTTCTCCGTTTACCGGCTTGGAGGTATACATATACACTGGGTATAGCTAACCGTCTGTACCTGCGAACTGCTTCTCGAAGTTCGCTTCCAGTGCCTTCGTGCGAAAGCAGTTAGCTGTTTGACGTAGCGCTATGCTCGTTACGGACATGTTTGGATTAACATGCCTATGTACGCACGATGTACGCGAATAAAACAAATTAAAGCGATAAGTGGTATTTGATAGGTGGATATTTTTGTATATCTTGATACGTTTATATTTGAAACGATACCTGATTACTGATGATATTCAAATATATAATACTTCAAATATATAATACTTCAAATATATAATGCTTAAATGACAATACATAGAACATTATTGTAAGATTTGCGAATTGGAGGACTATTTATTCTTAGATAAAAAGATAATAATTATGTTTAGTTAGCATTTATTATAGGGAAAATACATTTTTAGTGAAGATCCTACATTTCGATATATCAATTGAATCTCTTTACGTATATTATCACTGGTTCGTAAATTTGGTCGTATACAAGCTATAGCTTTTCCTTTCCCTCGAAAAAGGGAATAGCGACATAAACCCGTAACGTTCGACTCCTAAAGCACGATTAAACTAATCCTTACTTATTTGTTCCGTGTTCCTCAGTGCGTACGTCCTCTGCTACTATTAGATATATCTTCTGATCGTTGTTTCCTTGGGGATGGTCCTGGGAAAATTGGACAAATTCGAAATTTCTTTCGTATCGTTGCTCTCTGCACTTTACACGATTGTAATAATGTTACAAGAATTAGTATATGTGTATAATATTACATATGTATACGTTTAGTGAAATTTAATATATTATAATAATATCTAAAAAGATTGTAACAGTTTAGGAAAGGATCAACTTCTTTCTTTGTATTGAGTAAAATTTGAGTCTAATTTAAGATGTTAATATTCTTAATATTAAATAATATTAAATAATACACAAAAATATTAATTTACTAAAAATATGGTTTTATGAGATATGATTATTCCTGACAAATCTGACTTTAAAATCCCTCATTGTCGAAAGCGTTAGTCACGAAATAAATGTGTATTGCGGGTCTGTTCCGGTGGCGTTTAAAAGAGTACCGGTGTCGGAGAGTATACTATGCGCCATTTAGTGGCGGCACTCTCTTTCATAAAAGACCTTAATAAAAATCCCAATCTAAACAAGCTTAATTTACGTCCGCCACATAATTACCTACCCTGAGGCATGACTTCCCTCGCTCACCTCCCCTCTGCCATGAACTACCACTGCTAGCTCACTCCTCGCGCAAGAGAAAAGGCGAAGGGACGGAAACGAAGGAGGTGCGCGCGTCGAGAGCGTACTGAAAAATCTAAGAGGCTTAAAGCATTAAAAGGGTTATATAACATTCATTACCAGCGGGTCAGCCTTTGTGAAATTTCCCTTGGAAGCGCCTTCACTCAGTGGACACGACCTTCTCTCGCCCCCCCTTGATTTTTCTCCTCACAATTCTCTTCCTCGCCCTTTCGAGCCGCCATCTTCTTCTTGTCGATTCGCGCTCTCGCTCTTCCGTAGCATCGAGCATCCCTCGTCTCTAGGGGTGCAGAGTAGTCACGTGATCGCGCCATCGTCCGGCATAAGGGGCGATGGGATGGAAAGTGGCGGAGAAAGGAGAAGAGAGGAGGGTCCGCCTCTCTGATGAAGATGTCGCACACGCCGGGGACCCTGGCGAGATTACTCGGGTTAGAACCTGCGGACCCTGGTCAGGGCACATGCTAATTGCTTTATTTGACATCAAGAAATAATGTACTGCTGTTCTCTGGTACGACCATTGCCGTGCGAGAACCCCGCGAGAAAACCAGTAGTCCTTCGTCCTCACGTCTCGTCCTTTCTCGTTCTGCCACTCGTTCGACTATTCCTATAAATTCTCTCGCATCCCATTAAATAGCATTCTCTCAAAAATCTCATGAATTGCATCTCGTCTAGTACAAATATTATACAATTAACATTTGTGTTCATTGTTCTTATTTTGTAAACGTATATATTACGATCAAAAAGATATACACGTATAAATTAAACGTATAATATATGTAATTGAATTGCTCGCGAAGGAATATTTTTATTGAATATTCGATTTATTTCTCATTTTTATAGAAATATCTTTTTATAGAAATATCTTTTTTATTTATCGTTACAATTTTTCAAAGGACACAGGCTAAGCCGCGTCATATGGAATGCAAAAGTACAGAGCAGTTTGGTTGTAAAAAAGACTTATGTTTTCACTCTCGACTTGGTGGACCCAATTTCATGGTGCTACGTGAGACGACTGGTTACGTAAGCAGATCAACTAGAAGCCGGACCTAATAACCCTTAGTCGGACCAATAAACATTTTTCCGAGTTACATATGACGAAATTTGTATGCCAAATCGCGTATATCCAGGAGACCATAGTGCGTTCCGACGCGGGGCACGCGCCTTTCTCGTAAATATGCCCTTGGTTGGCAAAGTGCTATCGCGTGAGAAGGGGAAAGGGGAAAGGCAGGGGAAGAAACGGGGTATACGGGGGTTTAGGGTCGATTCTGGGGTCGCCAAGGGTGCATTTCATCTTCGGAGGCGTCAGCTCGGAGACCGATCGACTATACGGCCGTCGGTTGGATCATCCATCTTTTATCGAATCGGACCTGATGGCCAGGCTGCCGCTGCTGCTACCGCGAACTAACAACTTTTGCCTCTCCGAAGACTCCTGAACGCGGCACCTGAGTATGTGTGTCCGCATGTAAATAATGGACAATGCTGTTTCGACGCGTTATACCATGGCAGCTTGTCAAACTTTCTACTCACATTTTGCGATGAGAGTTGCTTTCCCATTTATTAGTCGGATACTGTATCTAACAAAAGTATTCTCATGAAACGATCAGATAAGTTCGAAGACACAATCATATTTACGATATATTAAATTGTCACGTAGTATATTTCGATATATATGATTTAATAGTGATCAATGTTCTATGGATTGGGCAATCCATCTCTCGTCGAATGGAAATCCGACATATGGTGCCAGAAGCCGTTACAACCTCCTCAACTTTCGTCTTCGGTAGCGTCCATCATGTCAGGGATCGCTCTCCTAACCAAACATACATTAATATGCAAATACGTAACTAATATCCGTGAAAAAGTTGAATCCATGATTGATGTGTATCATTCGTTCATTATTCATTCTACTGCCAATTATCGTAATAACAATAATAGCGATCTGATAAATATATATATACAACAAGAAACATTACAGCTTTCATTAATTATTCTGTCTACTTTTGTAATTAAAGCATTTCAAATGTAAAATTCGCACAAATTTTTATACTTGACAGATTTACCTTAATCTTGTAAACAATAATAATTTCATGTTTAATGTAAATTTTATCTTATTATTAGCCTTAGGTAGACAAATAAAATCATCTTTTTCTCGATTCGCTTCAGCATCTCATTCATAATTTACCAAATTACAACGACCGCGTCGGTGAAAGAAGAAAGCGTTACATTAACATATTTTATTAATGACGATTCAGTATACTCGCGATGCGGTTGAAACAATGAGCCGCGCGGCGCGTTAACCGAGAAAATGTAACGATGCAGAAAAGCGAGGGAATCTTGCGGGGTGTGGGACGATAGGGTTTTGCGGGAGACGAGGGGCTATTTTTGTGGTTAGCGGGGAATAATTTAGGGGCGGATAATACACGGAGGTCGTGCAATTTGGCCGACGTCGGTGACGGAGAGTGCGTGCTCGTTTTCATATACTTTCTCGCGCGCGCGCGACGTGGAGGAGAACGGGGATCAGGACGTAACAGAGAACGGGGCTCAGGTGTTCCACGGGATAATAGGCGACATCATCCTTGCTTCCCCGATTCTCCCTCCCCTTCTCCTCCTCCCGCCTTGTACCGCATCGTCAAACCCTGATCGATGTAATATTCACGCTCGATACACGTCTCAGCTTCTGTAACTTGCTCTACGCTCCATACCTGCAAGTTTTCCATCGAATCTCATCAGCGCCCTTTCGCATCTTCTCGATATCTTCGTCGTTGATTATGCCCTGACAGTAACGCGTCAGTTACAGAGAAAGAGAGAAAGAGGAAGAGTGGGGGTTCTTATATCATTCATCATATTAAATTGATAAGATATTAGAAATTATATTATTTAGTAACTTTGAAATATGAAAATAATTACAATATGTTTTTCTTATTTATTTGCATATCATGTATTGAATAAATAGGTTACTTTCTTTTTAGAAGATACACAAGTGTTCTATCTCTTTATTAATTATTGAATATTAAAAGGAATAGAAGGATGTTTATATTGATTATATCTCCTAAAAGAGAAACAGCTACAAAATACTACATAATTTACTTTAAAAAAAAAAATATTAGAAACTTATACATTTATAGAACTGTATGTATCTTTGAATTTATTTCGAGGTATATTTTCTCAGAAGAGACGATCGTTGCTCGCGTTTTCCATGAAGAACGCTTTGACCCATGTTACCAGTCTTGTCCGTCGGTCAACTAATGTCGAGCTCTTTTCGCGTTTGTAACAAGCGGAGGCGATGGGGTGTTGGTTACTACCCCCGCGCGGCCGTATACTCATTGCGCGTGGTAAACACCCCTCTTTGTTGGCGGTCGGTCGGAGTTAAGCCGAGGTCTCCCATTAGCGCCGCTCGGAATTACAAAAATAACACTTGTCCCTGCAGCCGGGCGCCCACGGGCAGTCCAGTGTAGTTAAGTAAAATTAAGCTAAAATTTCCGACGAGCCGCGATGTACATTCAACCCCTTTTCCGTCAGCTCGTGGCGGCGGCCGCGCGTACACGGCTGGCCAACCCTTCGCCAGCGTCCAACCCTCTTCCTGCTTCCTCCTCCTCCGCCACCTCATCCACCTCTCCCTCCAGGAACTCACCGGTCTCTCTTTTCACATATACGTTACACTTCACGCTGTCCCTTTATGCTCCATGGGCATTAAATATTTACCTTTCAATGAATATGCAAATATAATTATTTACGCGCAATTTAGACGTTTTTACGCGTCCTGCGCGACGCTCATATCCATCGCCTCTTGATATACTTGCTACTTAAAATATGATAAATGCTGAATTTGTATTTATTATATTTCATATCTATATATCATCACGTATAATTTTTAATTGCCTTAAAATAAACAACAAATTATTTATTTGGAATTTTTATTTAATTTTTTTCTGTTTTTCAATTAATTTTAATCAAATGAGGAACAAAATACGTATTTACAATAAAAAATGTAAAAATATCTCCGAATCATTATTCTCTGAAAGAAAATGAGATTGTCGAGATTATTATCTTAAAAAGAGTATAAATACTTCAAAATTATTCTCTAGAGAGATGAAAAATGGTATATTTTCAGAATATGATATAATCTTTAAGAATATTGATATTTATATCATATTCTAAGGAAATCTTTCACTTTTATTTTTCATTTTGTTGTTACTAAAAATCAAATATAAGATTATCAAATGTATTCTGGATAGTCGTGTTTGAAGAAACATGTTTGAATCGAAAGACTCAATTTCGGCATTTTCGAGGTTCCAATCAAATTATATCTGCTAGAGGAACGGCAGCAGAGGAACTGCTGTCAGTCCGTTCTTATGCTGTCGTCTTTCTCCGCGGGATTAACCTTTAACGTTAATTATCCGCCAACGTACCCGGGGATAGAGATCCCGGACTAGGGCGGCATCAAAGAACCGAGTGTTTAGCTGCAATATCTTTCCGCCGTGCTGCACATCGGGTGACCAGGAAAGGGGGCCAAGAGATTCAAAAGGTGATGTCGGCGGGGATGATTCGTGGTTAGCGAAGAAACTAAAGAATTCACCTTCAAGCATTTACTTTATAATATTATCTCTTTGTTTTTTATTTCATTTTAATACAAAAAATGTAAAATTAACTCAAGTAATTCAGACGTTTTCTTGATATAAAAATTTGAAGAATTTTTTATTGCCAACTTGTAGACTTGTTATGAATAGCAAAATTAATATAAAAAATTTAATATTTAACATAAGTAGAGAATTGAAGAAATAATTAGACAAAGAGATAGACAATTAAAATTTTTACTTTCGGGGATCTCATTTTTTACAAAATGAGGTTCTCTTCGTAAATATACATGTATTACTTAAACCATCGAATACAATCTGCAGTTTAATGACGTGACAATATATAATATTTAATGAAATTTGCTGATGTAAATAATGGATTGTTAAATAATAATGAAATTAAATAGTAATTAAATCTACAATTCAATTGATTTAAAAATATTTCTACTAAAAATATCATGCATTTTATACATCGACGTTGAATTTCCGATAAATGATTGTATATAGCTAGAGTCTCGATAGAAAGGCCCAAAATAGAGAACAGTGTTCAATTATTGATTAAGTCGAGCCATAATTACTCCGACGACTAGTGTCAGACAGAATGCAGCTACGCAGACAAATTGTATCTAATGACCATACGTCGATCATCCTCGAGCCGAGCAGGCGTTCCATGACTACGTATTCGTGCTGCTGTCGTTAGCATCCTTCCGACTGACTCGACGGCCGACGTCCTACGGCGAACAATTTCGAGCGCGGCGAATGAACGAACGAACGAACGAGCGAGTGAGCGAGCGAGCTAGCGAGTGAGTGAGCGACGAAGGGAAAATGTATTCGAGAGTTTCCAATTTGCGGTTGTGGCCTGAAGAGAACGCGGGGTGCATGGGCGGGATTGGTCGGTAGTGGCGGAGTACGGTGTGGAGCTCTATTATGGTAATTATATGATAAATACAACAAGGCCTTGGGCGCTGTCTTCTCCTTCTCGGTCCTCTTTTCAGTCACGCTCGTCGGCTCGCTCCTCACCCCCAGTGGCAAGAATCTCTCGCTCCTCTCGCGACTTCGTCCCCGTCTTTCCATCCAGGGTATTGTCGCTCTCCTCATTCTGCCCTTTCTCTTTCGCCCTCGCCACTCGTTCGGCCCCGTCGCTTCGCCGTTTCCACGAGCGAGCATTGGCGGTTTGCCTTAAAATACGCCTCCTCTCGCCTGCGCGGAATGCAATTAATCTTATTCCCTTTCGATCTCGCCTCCTCGCGGCACCCGTCCCAAAGGGATGAGTAACGTCACTGGAAGAAGTGTTGCCGACTTAATGAAGTACGACTTCTGATGCGTGCCCAGGCGTGAGTGTGCGCGAGAGGGAAGTACAGAGAAATGGAGAGAGTCCGAGAGGAAGGCGCGAAGAGAGCGAGCCACCCGGAAATCCTGGCTAACACCCGTTTTCATTATCACGGTACGTTACATTACCGGTCGCCTCTTTATAGCGATAAAGAGAGCGGATTAGATAAATAGGATGTGCCGTTTACTACTCTAGCAACAGTTAAACGATTCTACAGACTACTTCCGCTTCTCTTCTTTCATATTAAAATTTAAAAAATATATAATATATAATGTCTTTAACAATATAATTTATTTCACGTTCTTTAAACCTAAAATTATCGATTTTTTTAAGCCATACAATTATAATTGTTTTAATCATCTTACAATATCGAATTCAAGCGAATTTGTTAAGTGAATTAACTCTATCTTATTACAGAGCGCTTAGTATAATTTGTTTACGATTTAATTTTCTTGTCACTTGTGCGTAGTCTATTTATGGCAACGAGGAACTATCGTTAACCTTCCACGGCGCCGCTGCTGTTTCGGTTGCCGCGATGGCACGGCTTATCTTTCCACTTTAGACGATTGTTCGAAACTCCGTGTATCGTCGTGTGCTCGGTCGGCTCCCCGTTAACAAGCTCGGGCGACGACGTCGTGGCATTAAACGCGACGCGTTCGCGGCGTAAACTAATATTCCACGCGGCGCGCGGAGGGACGAATCGCGGAACGCGCGGGTGGGATCATTATAAATAGTCATAATTACAACAGTCGCGCGTGCTTAATTCAATTAGGCTGATTAACGTTGTACGTTGCGCACCTAAACCCCAGTGTCTCTCTTGGCGCCTTCTCTCTCTTGGCGGCGCCGCGCGCCGCGCCGGTGGCAGCCAATGGCAACGGCAGCCGGTTGGAGTTCTCGAGTTTGGGCTGAGAGTCCTGAGGGTACACGCGCGCGCGAGCACGGCCAGAGCAGAACGCATAAAATATACCCGGTATCCTGGCCAGGATCCTCGAACTACGGTATTATACTTATGCATAGGCAAGTTATAGTCTGGCTAATATGATTATCTCTTCGACGGAAGACAGAGCGAGCAAGACGAGAGACTGGGCGCACCGCCGGCGGTTGCTCGTTGTGCGCTCCCAACACGAACGAAAAAATATTTCTGGGTATTTAGAAAATTGAATCTTCTACAAATACATCATTTTGTGTCATATTGATGTTCTTTGTTATCTACTTTTTTGTTTTTTTTTCCTTTTTACTGGGAATCTAATAAGAAAAATATTTTAACGCAAAGAGAAAGATTATTAATGATCGTGCGTTTGAGGGAGGCAAAGTAAGAACGAGGAGGGTGCGTCGTTTGGATTTGTCGCGGGTGGGATCGAAGCCGAATAAATTAGCCCCTCCGCGACCGAGATATAAAATTTTGAATATGAATGGCCGGTTTTGCATCCGTGATGAGCTCTTATTCGGGAAACAAAGCGCAGCTGACGAGAACATATGTAGATGAAGGCGGGCGCGAGAAATCCATAATCCGCCGAATCCTTCGGCTTCTTAAACGCACCCGCGTCCTTTAATATTGTTATGACAATCTATCTCGATTGATCCAACGTGGCGTGCAAAACATTTCTTCTTAGGATTTTTCTACGTTTTTTTAAACAGCAATCGCGTTTCAACCTTATGTTTATATTACGTGATATACTTTACGATATATCGAATACAGAGATATCGTTATAATTAAAACGATCGAACGAACGTCGGCCGAACGAAGTCTGCGTTGGCGTGGCTCATCGTTTCTCACCAAAGCCTAGAATGCCTCAGTACGGATTGCGAAGGGGATGAAGAGAGATGAAGAGAGAAGAGACCTCTCTCATCTCGTCTATCCCTTCCGCTAAACTCATCACCCGCCGGTAATTCCATCGATGCTTTAAGCATGGAGGGTCTCTTCAAGGGATGTACTCGTGGTTGTAACCTACTAAAGCGGGCTTAACGAAGAAATAGTTCCATTCGACTTTCGGTTCGACCGCGGCATTATATTCACTATTATATCAATACGTTATATCTTGACTGACATATATAAGCATGTATGCTGTATATAAAACAAAACTGTATAAAAAACAAATTTTCTCTCGTAGAAAAAGATCACTGATAGATGACTTTTTAAAAAATAGATTATATACTTTGTATTGACTTGTTTGTTTTGAGTAAAAATTGGATTATATACTTGGCCATAAGTATAAAGCAGCTTCAATTTATTACATTTTCAAAAAGGTGATAACAAAAGAGGAGGATTAAATATTATTAAATTGTTATGAAAATAAATATTTTTAATTAAAACTATTTTTTAATTTACTTTTAGTATCGTCATTTAAATTCCATAATTATATTTGCATAACTTTTCAGCTAGATTATCATATTGTTGCAACGTATTATATAATAATTTCTCGATTCTGTATCTTTAAATAAGGTGAAAATTACAAAAATGAGCAAATTTACTAGATGTTGACCAATGAAATTATTAATAAATTTGCTAATAATAATTTTGTAATTTTCATCTCGTTTCTAGATACAGAATCGATCCCTAGATTAGAGCGATATTATTTGTTTGCAGTAGTATTAATAATAATAATTACATTACGCTCTATTTATATGTATAATTATTCAATATAATACGATAATTATACTCTATAAGGATATTATAAAAATAAGGCAAGAAAGAATATCAGTATATAGTAATATGTTACTAACATACGAAATGCATTACGATTGAGCACAGATTGTATATCTCTTATTTTCTCCTGATCCTCTTTGATTTCTTGTCGCTCACGCATCTGTCACACGCAATACCAGAAAGGTTCTAACGATAACGCCGATTTGTCCTTACAGAAACGAGCCAGTCGGCATTTAATACCATTTCGTTGAATATTCCCTCGAATGGCCCTCGATATTGAATTGGCTCCTGCCTAATTGTAACCTCGCTCGTCGCGAGGGTCCCATTCACTTGTAAACGACATTTGCATAATTTTTACATTGGCTCTTGTGTAATCGATTTGAATACCGGTGGTGATCTCTCTTCCGTTTTTCTTTTTTTTTTCTCCTGCCATTTGGACCTGTGTAAGTCTCATCCCTCTTTCTGTCGATCGTTGCAGTTAGACTTGCTAAGTAATTATGCTAAATCGTACTTCAGCTGCTGTATATCTTTGATCGAATGCGTTTAAAGTTATGTATACATATAATGTCACAGTGTTTTGAACCATACTGTGAAAATACTTGTTAATTAATAATATCTCGAAATAGCATTAATAAAAAGATTTGAATACAAAAAATTATTTTTACTATTAAAATTATTAATCCAAAAATATTATTAAGTAAGATTCGCTTTTACTAAATATAGTTTTCTTAACTTTTGTATTAAACTATTAATAAATTAAACTATTAATAAATTAAACTTTCTTATCCGAATGGTTCTAATTGTTCACGAAATCTTTTATATCTGGTTTGTATTTCTCATTGA
>NW_017259305.1:812567-829564 GCF_001594045.1 Atta colombica | reverse complement strand
TTCATTATTTCTAATTTGCAATATACTTTAAATTAATTTTCTTAAAAATGATATAAACATATTATATATTATATATTAAAAAACTGTTAGTTAACTTATAGAATAGATTTAGCAATTAATTATTTGATAAAATAATGCTTAACATGCAAAGGGAAATGACTTATTACCTGATCATAAATCGCTAATTCGCTTTCTGAGTATCCAAGAAGGCATAAAAATTACTCACCATGCGTTTAAATGAGTTTTAAAGTTTCCTCAAGCGTGAACGTCGAAAGCAACGGTCAGTGACTCGAGTAAAAACGTTAAATATCCACGACGCATAAGCGGCATGAAGATTACTGTGTGGAGTCCTGTGTGAAATAAAGTTACGGGGCAACGTTGCCTCGGCCAGCGGTTAATTTAATAAATTTTTTTCCGCCCCGAATAGAAGAGAAGCGAGATGAGTGAACGTGAAGGGAGACAGCGAAAAAGTTGTACACCAATTAACGGATTGAAGTGCCATCAGATGCAGGCCGGCTTCGAGAGGGTTCGGGTCGCGAAGTCCTCGAAGGGTTGGACTATCATTAGCGAGCCGCCACTTTAAGCGGCGGTCGCCCTTATCGCCAAAAAAAAGAAGTTGAAAAGGCTCGCCTGGCCGACGCTTGTTTGACTCGTACTACTTCCGCTATAGATTGCTTCTTGCCGCGGCTATTCCTCGTTGACAATAGTCGCTACTGCCAAACTTCGTATTTTAGTTTTGTGGGTTAGATTATGAAGAAAAATTCTTTATGTTGTAAAAAGAAAATCTTTCTAAAAATATATAAATTTGAATATGCCTACTTGTGTGTAATTTCCGTTCAACAGTCGTAAAATTATCGCGAAGTAATGAAATGTATGCTCTGCTCTAACTTCTGCGTTGACAAGATGGTTCAACGTGATGACGATGGATTATCGAGGAACCTAAGAAGCTGAAAGGCTTGAGGCAATTCTGAGAAGGTTAACGTGGAATCGGAATGCGTAATGGACGGCACGATGTTGGATTGCTAATGAGCACCTGCCAGGAGAACTTCACGTTTGCGATCTTTCTTAGCTTTGCATCTTCTTTAAAATTTAAACAATTTTCTAATGCTGGCGATTTGATTTTATATCTGATTGAAATACTTTTTTCAACAATATTTTCAACAAAATATTAGAAATTAGCTCAAGAAGTATTCGTGCAAATTATGTATGCATCGACAAAGATAATATCCTTGATGTTTATATATATATATAGTAATATCTGCGAAATTATATTTTTATCTTTATTACTATTAGTTTTTGCAAAGCGTCACAAAAAATTACAAACGCTAAAATTATATTTGTCATAACTTTTGCTTCTGAATTCTTAATTATTCTTTTTTTTATTTACGCTGAATTTTTCCCCGAGAAAACGGAATTCGCCTCTCGTATTGCTGACAAAAAAATCATGCGGACAACACGGCATTCAGACTAGTAGCGTGCGATATGGCGCATCATTCGTCAAAATGGGGAAAGTACGCCGGTGAATAAATACGTCGGCGTCGCGCATTAAACGTGTATTCGCGGATATGTCGAGATAACGTCGAGTCGATTCGTCCACTGCTCGGATCTGCCATGAAGAGCCAAGGGTGACAGAGAGGCAGGCAGGGAGAAAAAGAGAGGCAGTGGGAGGCAGATAAATAGAGAAGGTGGAAAGAGAAAGCTCGTCGCCGCGAGGCATGCAATGCCGGCTGCGAAACAAATGGAACGATCGCGACGGGGGTGGAAATAAAGCGTCCCTGTCGCGTTCTATGGCTGTGACTGAAGCGGAGAGGGGGGATGAGACCAAGAATAAAAAAATATACACATACACACACGAACACGGCCGCGCGCGCGCGCACGCATGCTCTCGATCTCCGGATTGACGAGTGCTCGACCGTGCAAAAACGCCGAAGCACTTTTCCGTGTTCAGTGCTACATCCAAACTCTTCAACGTCGCGTCCGTATAGCGGACGCTTATTTCGACGAACCTGATTCATGGCGACAGATACAAACATACAATCGAGTATCATTAATCGTCAATGCATTCGTTTAAGTCTGAAAAAGGAATATAACAAAAATAATACTATCTTTGCACTTAAATTTAGATAAAAAATTATTATTTCATATTTATACATAATTTAACCAAACTATTATATCCATTTTTACCCTTTTCCTTCGTCTCGAATTGAATACATTTATTATTCGCATAGATTATTATTCTATTGGGTTTACATCGATCGTTTCCGGTAGTTTATATCCGAAAGTAGACTAATATTATTACGGACCCATTCTTTTGCCACCACGGATGGAAATGCCGTCTGTATTCGTGGTGCGAGGCATCATGTGTGCGTATACAGGTGCGTATAGGACCTTCAACAGGTGGTCACTCGTAATCGTGGGGGTTACGCCGCAGCCCGGTGGCTACCCATCCGTCAAGGGCTTTGTGTGCCCTTGTGCGCACCACTACCGGTGGCCGTGGCGCCCATCGTCCTCGAGAAAAGCGGTTTTTCCTCTCCTCTCATCCTCTCAGTCTGAAATGATCATCCCCGACTACGCGCCATGCCGAAAATCACACTCGATTCTAGTGACTGGTACTTCAGCGACTTTTCGCGACTGGAACAATGCTCTCGTTAATTAAGCTTTCTTTCCGCGGATTCTCTCATCCTTCATTCCCTCACTTCTGTTCTAGCCGTGGAACATCTCTCTCTCTCTCTCTCTCTCTCTCTCTCTCTCTCTCTTCTTCTCTTAAAAGCTTCTTACTGGCAGAAGTACAGACTTCTTCAAACGGCAAAAGGACAGCTTATTTCAAAAGTTTTTCTTCGTGCTTACAAAGAGAAAAATTTGTTGCTATTATTAAAACTGACAAGTGTGCAGAGTATTTGGAACATTTTAATTCTCAATAATATATAATTCTCTTAAGTGGTATCCTTATCATTTACGAATTACTAACGTTTCTAAGCAATAAAAATAAATACCAAGATTATTTAAGCATAGATACGATTATTACTGTGCAGTAGTCCAAATTTAAATCGTGAGATCTTTAAACAACAGTAAAATTTTCATAAAAATTTTTTTTTGAAAGGAAAATTTTGCGGTGGCTTCAAGAGTTGAGTACATGAGCTTCGAGGTTGACGAGAGGGTAAAGGAGAGAGATGAGAGGGGGGGGGGGCAAAGGCGTACAGAGATCCGGATTTAAGGCGGCGTCCGTGAAAGCTCTCTAGAGGCGCCAGAGAGTTGGGTTGGGGGTAGTTTAAGAGAAAGAGAAAATGGCTGGGGATGGAAAAGCAGGCAGGAGAACGACAACGACGAGGACGGGCGTGTTGGAGTGTAAGTGCTAAGATCTCGGAGTGCATTAACATGCCCCGGAGGCAAGCTGAATACAACCCTTCTTACATCCAGATCTCAAGCCGAGACCACCGTCAACCGAGGGGCGGAGAGGCGGGAGAGGGAGGGAGGGAGGAGGTTGGTAACGGTGACGTCGGGGCAGAATACCGCAGAGATTCCCATTTAATTACATTAAAAATGTTTTATCCTTCGGCCCTTTCTTCTCTTCTGTCCCTTGAGATTCGAGACAACGATATTTTTTCGTGGACGGATTAGAGAGTATTATTAGTCTTTTCTATAATCCGCAATGAGATAATCAAAATATGTTTTTAAAACGATGTGATATACATTTTGTATGAGGAAAGAATTCCAATTTATGTACATGTTCAAGAAATTAAAAATATTATTAAAAATTATCATTAAAATTAAGAAATTGGTTGTTTTAAAAAGAGACTGAATTTTTAGTTAATTACTTGTATTTAAATATTTAGTTTGAATATATTAGAAAATAAAAGAAAACAACCGATAATAATGTTGATATTTACACAACGTATTAAAAATATTTACACGAAAAGATTATTCGTAACCAAATGTGCGTAATTTGAAAATATATTCAAGGCGATGCTAGAAAAGTCAGAGAGCCATCACGAAAGTTTGGGCTAGCAGCTCGCCTTACATTATTTAGAAGGATCCAAGGACTAAGACGTCGAGCACTGGCGCATGCTAATCACTCGACCCAGATTGAATAATGAATCAGTATTCTTTCCCTTCTTTCTAGCTACCCACACTTTCTCATTGCGGTCGTCCTCGGCGGAGCCACCGCTACGTGACAGGCTTTTTATTACCTGGTGGAAGAATGCCTCCTTATTCCTTCGTTAGAGCCAGCCGGTGGTCGTTATTCATACATATATGCGGCTCGTGCTGCTTCCGCCATTAATGTCCTTGCATTCCAATTACTGATACAGAGAAAATCTTTTATAACAAAAAACTGATGGAATTTTAAAAGATAAAGGGAATTAATATCAACATTAATTAATTGATTTTGACGAAGAATATTCTATATCTACGTTGATTAAAAATAATACAATGTCTTCATTAATGTGCAATTGAATTGAAGTTAAAAAAATATATTATATGTAGTTAATAATTAAAGGAAAATTTCAGAGCATGAAATTTTACAAGAATCATAAATAAATGAAACTTTATGCATAATAATAATTAATTAATTCAAGATGTTTTGTATTCACATCGATTATTAAAGAGAACCTAAGGCAGACGCATCTCAACTAAAGGACCATCGCATGGGAGGGTGTTAGCATAATGTCTTCGGGTTTGATACACACATAACGCGCACACGTACAACGCGGATACGTATAAGGTGCTGGCACCCCGCATAGTACTTTACTCCTTAGTACTTTGTGTGCAAATTATGCTCAAGACGAGGCAGAATGGAAGAGCCTGGGTTTCGCGAGGATGAAGCAAGCCCTCTCTTCGTACGAGATTCGAATGAAAATTTAAGAGAAAGAGTTCACTACGATGTAAGCTTTTTGTTTCATGACGTCTGGAAATATCGTTTTAAACAAGTTTAAAAACGAGATTTAATTCAAAATAATTTATACCATACATTCTAAATAAAAAGGCTATGCTGAAATATTTTCAAACAGCAAGTTCATGTTATTTGGCGAATAACAACAAACGACTTTATTGTGCTTCTAGTTTATATTAATTTCCGATAAATTTTATTAATACAATATACATGATAAAACTTTTGGTTAAAGAAACATAACATATATAAACATAAAATTATATAACAGAAACAATTATACGGATATATAAAAGAATTCTATAGCATTTAGGCACTTTATTCTTACAATATAAAGTGGGTTAACGAAACGCATGAAAAAGAGTAATCCAAGATCTTTAAAAGGCTCAAGAAGAAGATTACAGTACAGCCTATAAAGGCTTGAATTAGTTTTTGAATTAACTTTTACGCGTGCCTTGACAATTTTAATAACTGCAAGAAAGTGTGTGTGTGTGTGTGTGTGAGAGAGAGAGAGAGAGAGAGAGAGAGAGAGAGAGAGAGGAGAGATAAAGAGAAGATTCGTATTATTGCTCTTTAGGGATCAGAGTCTAGTTCTGCGACATGCTGTACTCTTCATCTTATAATAACAGAGGCCTACCCTTCCTCGAATGCCAGCGTTATGTTCTCCATGTTCTGTGTCTACAGACACCACTTAAGCTTGGAATCTAGCTGATTCGTGCGCGGAGTACACGTTATATATTTGATTATTTATATTCTAACACTATAACATTTTACTTTGTTTATAAGAAAGTTATATGAAATATTTTTAACAATGCTTTATCAATTAGGCAGAGAAAGTAATATAGAAAGAGACAGAGATAATTACAAAATAAATATTTATTATAGAATTAATAGTCGAGGATAGAACGTTTTAAGTAAATCCAAATTGTGTACAGTAAAATGGCAAAAAATATTTTTAAAATGATTATATGAACAAATATTATTTTTCACTTCTATGAACAATAAAGGAATAGTAGATTGTAATCTGGAGAAACTCTCCCATTTCTCTCGTCAGTCCTTAAAGTCGTTTTAGGGGAAAACAAGACATTTATAAACACCCACCACGAGATTAGATTTGTTAAGATAATGAGGCGCCTGGTATAGCGAAGAGCCTCCACCGTGCCTACAACTATCACCATGAAGAGCCTGCAACCGCCGTCTCTCCTTAATTCCGGATATGACCTCGCACGGGGAAACGGTTAGACCATTGCAGAATGCAGACTTGTGAAGGGATACGTATGCTCACGAGCCTTCCTAACGAATTCACTGAGACGAAAATTCGTCATCATTACGAGTGTTGTAGACGTTTATCGTAGAAATACATTGCGACGTGCTTTTAACATTTTGAACCTACATTTGCTAAGTGTGAATATATTTGTTTAGCTCAGAAACTTTCCGCAATAAATTCCGTATAAATCTACCATAAATTTAAAAAATTAAAAGAAGCTTTGATTGTAAAATATATATTTCTAATTGTTTTACTCTCATCTGATATCATATGTAAATTGAATTTTATTTTTTTTTTCCACGCAAATAGAATGACAGGGCGATTCGAGAGTGTGAGAATAAGGCAAAGAGATCGCGAGAGTCTATGACCCTTGAGAGAAATGTCGAATCACAGTCGATCAGGATTTATCCTTACTGCGATGCAGGCGACCATATCCGACGACGCGTTATTTCGGCATCGGTGGAAAAAACATAATAAAATTTAACGGTCCGTCAGGCTGCGGCATTCCCGCTGCCGGAGAGCAGCCAATAAATACCGGGAACAAGGCGGCTACAAATCTCAAGATAAACAGGAGCCCGTATTTTTCTACCCCCTTGACTTCCGTCGCGCTCCTCGCGCTTTCTCCGAGCTTTTCGTGAAAAAGGGGTCTGCGCTGCCCTTTTTACATTCCTCGTATGAATTATTAGGTGGCCGGACTTAAGGGGTGGACACACCGCGGTATTTAATTTTCACTCCCCATTAAAACAGGACGAATTTTTCCCAAATCGCATCCCTGACGATGAAAGTGCGGTCGGCAGTTTGTCACCGACCCTTCGTTCTATTATCAATGTATTACCGCGCCTTGCATCAGCGAGTCGTACATTAATTTAGAGAGCTCGGCTTTTCGACGTGATTGCTTATCGAGTAAGAACATTTTCGGTGTGCGTATTAACGAGACGAGGGGATCTTTGGTGTCGGCGAGATGAGACGTAGGCAACGCCAATTAAGGAAGACGGCGAGGTTGTGAGCACCGGGATATAGCTAAAGTCTAGCGACTGCCGATGATGTATGTGGTGGAAAATATTGGGAGGCAATCTGTCACACCATTGATGTCCCACAGGCAGGCGCCTCTACTGCTCTTCAGTCTTCTTCACTCCTCCTCTTTGCGACTAAAAACATATGAGTATCATACGAATAATATCATACGATTAATTCTATTCATTTATCATGAAAAAACAAATATTGTTCTCGGTATTTTAATAAGTATTAATAGCTCATTATAATCAATTAAATTTAATAATTTTAATTAATATTTAACAAAGATATTATTATATCTAATAATTTAATTGAATAATACCTCGTGTGTTTCATATTTAGTTGAATATTCTTCTCATATTTTACTGTGATTGATCAATTCTTACAATCATTTACAATTAGACTTACGCTAATTGTAGAATGAATTTACGATTTGTAGAAAATTTAAACAAATATATAATGAATAAAATGAATTGTCCAATAAGGAGTTCTTTTAAACATCTCTAAAGATACAACTGACATCTCTTCTTTTTTCTCGATACGCGGGACACATGCCCCTCTTCTTATCTCTTGTAGTCTTTTTCCTTCAGTTCCTTTCGGGTATATAGCTGATTAAACGCGCAACTATGTAACGTAATGCAAATATACTGGCCTCGGGATCGCCTTGCCTTTCCTTTTTCGATGTTCCTCATCCCTGACAGCAGCTCGAAGTCGTCCCGTTCTCGATTCCACCTTTCGACTCTCTTTGAATTCCAACCCCGGTCACTTGATGGAAATATTTATCGAGGGTCTCCGCCGGGGCTCTCCTCCTCTCTTGTTGCCCTGCTTCGAGCTAGATAGAATGATGACAGAACGAGACGCGGTTCCATGTAGTTCACTCCGATACCTTTCGCCGAAGCTCTACTGTTCCCTCTTCGACTATCACGCTCGTTCTCGCTCTCGCGAGTTCTTTGATCCATTTTACAGAGTTTGTTCGGCACGGATTATTTACTCTCTTAATTACATTTCGATTCTATCTCCTCTCGTCTTCTCAACGTTCATTCGTTATACGACTGAATGACTGATTGTCAGTTCGGCCGTGCTTGCTTTTAATGCGTTGGTAGAATCGAGCTATATAAATTCCACAGTATTCTACATCGTAAATATATTTATATTAAGTATATAATCTTGTATTTATAGAGAAAGTATAACAAGGATGATAATTGTTAAAAAATTGGCGTTTATATATTTTTTCCAAATGACACTTTGCGAATATGAATAGACAATACACTTCTACGTCTGATAATTTCTACATTCCATGACTAATATTGATATTTTTTTAAATACATAAGTATGCGAGCGTATAGATAGAGTATAGATTTTTTGTATTAATTTTGGTGAGTGCGTTTCGATATTTTGACAAGATGATGACGTTTTTATATTCTTTGGTTTTCTCACATCCTTTCTTGGCCTACGACGGCGGAGAATGAGAGCGCCAGGACTTGATTTACATTTCTTTCTCTCGTCGACATAAAAATTCCGCGGCGATAACTTCCTTTGTTCCACCCTTCGTGATCGCGGGGACGACCGACCCCTGCGGCTCAAGAAGAGGGGGAGGGGGAGTCGTCGTAACCTCGTCTAGTTTCTCGTCCATATTACATTTTTCTTTAATTAAAGACAATATATACTTCTTAGTGGCAGACGTGAATCATCTCTTGTCGTCGGCCATGATGAAGAAATCGAAATTTGTAATATTAGCAAAATAATATCTGTCTAATGTGTAGTTGAGAGATTATATATTAACTATTAAACATAATATAATGTATACTGTGCTAACTATTTATATGTAAAATGTGAACCTTACATACAAATTAATAAGAATGTTAAAGAATATGAAATTTTAATATCTTATATTTAAAAATTATTTTTATTATCGTGAACGCGTACGTATGTTAAACATTTACATAGATTATTTAACAATGAAAAGTTTTGATATATGAGAAAAAACTTTTTATTTTTATTATATTTTTAACATCCTGTTATGTAGTTGTTAAAATCATTACATGTAATGTGCATATATAAGACAAAATAAAACAACTAAAATAGAAACTATTAATTATATTATTAAATAACATTTTTATATTATTTGAACAAATTTTTAATATAATAAAATTAAAAAATGTTTTTATTAATATTGATAACACTAATAAAAAATAATAATTACATAATTATTTTTTATCAGATATGTCCGAAGAAACAATTTTACGATCAATTATACGATTTGTCTGCGTATTATATTTGTGTTAATAAAGATTCAAATGCGAACAAATGACGATAATTTATTAGGTTTGAACATTCTCTTCTATGCGACTTTACGCGAACGTAAAATTCAGGGCCTAGTATAAAATACCCATCATCCGAGCAGCTTGATCGCTTTTTAAGTTGAGTGATAATTATCATTATATTTTCGCGGAAGTTTTCGCAATCGCACTTGAGAATTACGTTGGAAGCGTCCAGAACGACGATTGAGCGAACCGTAACCATGCGACGTTTCGCAACTTTATACGTTCCTGATAATCTCTCGGAGAGCTCTCGGACGGTTATTCGCGGTGGTCGTCGGGGATTTATGAAATGGCAATAAAATTTATATGACTCGGTGGATCGTTAGGGGTGCAGTTTGCTCGTTCAGATTGATGTCGGTTGTGCCGCGAGTCTGGTCCACTTGCCCGAGGCTACGTTTGTTTCTCCCTGCGATCGTCGCAGAACGATCCACGCTCATTATTAATCCCTTGAAAATTGCGACAGTCACTGTGTACAAAGATGTAAAAGAACTACATTTTCTATCTGATGTATTTTGTTGAATCAATTCGGAATTTTGTAGATTAAATATAGTAATGCATGTGCTTTTTTTCTTTTAATCGCATAGATTGAACTTTCGGATTTACATTGAATGTATAAATTGTAGGATAGAGTGGAGTTATTTCGTCAGTTTCAACTTTAAAATAGTACGAAAATTTACAATAGCAAATAATATCTCTTTACAGTGATGTGCTTATAATTATATTATACAGTCATGCTTCTTGAAAACACAAGCACAATCTTTAAATAATCAATATGTGCTGTTCAAAAACATAGATATTATCGCAAAAAATCCCCGCTCTATCCTATATTATATTTACATTAGTTCTTACATGTAATCGTACGTATTTTATCAGCTCTCCTTAATTATTATCATATATTTTATTCAATGCAGTAATTAAGTAATTTAAGGATGTTTCATACATATTTTCAAAATGTTTCTAAATTTACAAAATTATGAAAAAATTACAGATTATTCTAAATCAAGTTTAAAATGAGCGCGAGCGTGGCATGGTAGACAGCACACTGATCTATCATGCCAAAAGTCCCGGATTCGATTTCAGTAGGAACTAAAATATTTACGCTCGTGTTTCCTCTTGGAAAAAGCCGGCAATCTCCCGAGAGTATCCTTGCCCACAGAAATACCTTTCGAAAAATCCGCCGTTCGGAATCGGCAATAAAACTGTAGTCCCATATGCTCGTGGCAATTGAATAATCAACGTGCGCATCACAGCATGAGAGAGGTATAACACAGAGAGGCCTAACGTAAAAAGAAGAAAAAGAAGAAGTTTAAAAATGACAAATTTAGTGATGGTTTACTATGTGGATCACAAATAATTTTAATAAATTGTAGTATTTTTTTAATCTGTGCTCTATAATGAGAATATATGGAAATATATTATAAAATAAATGATATAAAAATCTCAATCTTTTAATATATATAAGTATACATTATGTATTCAAGATTATTTACATAAAGTTACATTGCGATGTATGTACTATTGTCCAGTAAATAAACAAAATGTTTTTATTTGTTCTTTCTTTGTAACTAATCAGTGAATCGCAATGAAACTTTGCATAAATTATTTTGAATATTTAAGGTATTTATAAAAGAAAAATGAAAATTTTTTTATCATTTCTATATTTTAATTTTTAATAAAAACAATAAATAAAATAAACAAACTACAAAAATATATTATAAAACAAAAATATAATTTTATTTACACTTTCGTATAGTTTATTTGAAGTGTAAAAATTAAACATACTTTCAAATTAAATTTTCTTTACAAGAAAATTGTATGTCTAATGCATCCTTAACTGAATTATGTAATAAATTTATTTATTGTATATGCAAGTAAGTACATACAAAGAGGATTTATATATTCAAACATAACCCAGATCAATTGTTATTGAAATTATGCATAACTATAAAATCAATTAGATGAAATAAATAAATTTATATATGTATATAAAAGTTGATTATTTTGAAATTTTATTGAGCAAATCTATATTTTTATAAGATAAAAATATTTAATTTCTGCTTTTATTAATATATTATACTATTTAATCTTTAATAAATATAGCCGAAAGAGTTCGCGACGTATCTTATGCATAATCTTGCTTTCGTATCGTTTGAGCTCGAGCAAAGAGAAGCGAAAAAAAAGTGCTTCTGATAACTCACTTATGCAGTGAATCACGCGTGTGCTCTGCCGAGCATGATGCCTCGAGGACATGTCTGCTCTACCTGTTGCTCAATTCCCCATTGACGGCAAGTATCGCACGAAGAATTCGACGGCCTCTCTTTCTCCATGCTTCCTCCCCCCTATCATAGAAGAATTCGCAAGCCGCTAAAGTGAATTCTCAGAAAATAAAATGAATGCAATGAATTCTCAGAAAATAAAATGATTTTCAGCAACAAGAAAATGGCGACATCAATTAATCATAATGTCATGAATGACCGTGTTGCATTCGTTTTGTTGCAGGTGGACGATCGAGTCAGATCACCGGGAACATCACGATCATGCCTGACCGTTACTACCATGTCACTTTCCATCTCGCCATCTAGCCCCGAAGAACCTGTTACGCTGTAAGTAAAATATGTATAATATAAATTTCAAAGCCGTCTGCTATATGGTGCTTTAAATATTGTTATCAAGATGGATAATACAAACATCTCTGTCTGATATCTATCTCTACTAGAATACTCTGCTTTTCTCCTGCTTTTGTAGATAATAAATTAGGATCGAAGAGACGCGCGTCGAAATAATATATTTTTATTATGGATAAAATAAAAATTTACCTTTATAACATGATTAAGATATTTTGTAGAATAATATAATGACAATTTATTATTTCTATAATGTAGTAAACTAATTGTAAGCCTAAATGCACAATTTTTTTTACTTTACTAAAATAATATTGTTTAACTTTTAACGTAAAAATATTTAACTTAAAAAATGAAACAAACACGACACACATGAATATCTAAGATATAATCTTTTACTTGAAATTATAAACACTATAGATATGCGTATTATCGTATGGCTACATATCGCTCAATAATAACATAACTATTGTCATTTTTTTAGTTACTTATCGAAAAAAAAACTGAAACATAAAGAAAACAGAAAGAACATACACACTTAAAAAAAACATATTTTTATTCCTTTATACAAACAGTTATACTAAAATTTCAAAATTAATATTATAAAATTTTATTACTCAAGACATTGAAATTTATTTTTTAAAAAAATTTTATTTTTTAAATTGTGTTATTGTAGCAAAAAAGTAATATGTGTAACATAAAATATTTTACTATTATCTAAGAAAATAAAAAGTCACGGTAAATGTAAGGATGAGACCGCGGAACCTGGCAGCTTCCTTTCCGCGATCCAAAAAGCCACTCAGGCAAATTAGTCCTGCAATACAGCAATGCTGTTCTCGTATGGTGCTACACCCTCGTTATCGGGCGTTTCTTCTCTCTTATTGTCGCCGGCTCGGCTTTCCATAACACCGCATAGATGGTATAGGGGTATAGGGGCCACGCAGAAAGATGCACGGGGAGAGAGAGGTGATATTTATGCCAGTTTTTTATTGCGCTTTAGCCTGAGAGAGCAGAATGGAAACAATATGTCACCCGGGTAGGGAAAGCAGGGTGGTAGCAAGAGGGAGAAGGAAGAGGTTGTGCGAACTTCTTGTAGGTGGCCCGACCGGCGGTACCTAACGTTAATACTAACGCCTTCGCCGTGCTAGCGCCCTCCGACCGACGTCATGATTTTAAATGAACAACTCTCATTTCTCCCTTTTGGCTCGAAAACACGGGCGAACGACGGGATTGCCACCATGCGTTTCGCGATACCGCGCATTAAGCGATTTTTGAATTCGCTTGCATTGTGCAATTATTGCCATTTCAAAGCAGTAAGTTAAGATTTAACAATTAATTAAAATCTTTGACAATTTTTGCATTTTTTGTCATAAATAATTTAGAAATTTTTTTCAGTAAAAGATAATTAGATAATTTAGCTTTTTTCTGGAGAAATTTTATCGAAACTTATATTTAAAAAGTACCGAATGTACCGAAGACGTACAGATGTCGGAGCAAGAAAATGAACTTGTGTAAAGAGAAAAGATTTGTGGTGCGTGCATTCTTGCGAGTAAATATAAATCAAACTACATATATATATAAATCTCCGATAATCTTCCGGCAAGACTGAAATATTCGAGATCGGACAATTTCCGGTGGTTCTGCTTACCATTCGAAAGTGCACGAAAAAGAAAAGAAAAAAAGAGAAACGAAAAAAGGAAAGGAGGGAGGACTCGTTATTCGGGTCTCAAGAGTCATCGGATAAGTGCATATCGATTTCTTCCTATTGGCGAGGGTTGGGCCGTCGTCGGTAAGATCGAGGCGAATGGGAAAAAAGAAGGCGGTAAAAAGGGCAAAGGCTATAAGTAACGGACCGTCTGGTGGAAAGCGCTAGAGGGCGAACAGTGATTTAGAGAAATTAAAACTTTAATTCATGTTCGGGTTCATGGGGGGTTGTGTCCTCTATTCCCTGTCCTCTCTCTCTTCTTGCCTAACCGCTGTTTCACCCTGTGGCATTCTCTGTCCCCGTCGATCGACTGAAATCTTGCTCCGCGCGTAAATTGGCAAACCCAACTAATGCTCCTTTTGCTTTGCTATTCTCGCGGCTCTTATCTATATTTTCATATGAATACTAATCTCGTATTACATAAGCTTACATGCCACGAACCAATATATTTATTAGAAAATACGTATGAGGCAGTTTATTTAAATAATTCACATTGTTTATCTATTTGTTATTTATACGATTCCTCAATTGAAACTAAAAGATTATATTTTCTATTGACATATTCTATGACGTATAAATAACACTTTTGGCAGTCTAAAAAATATAAAAGAATATCTTGAATAATGTGTGTAATAGAAACGTTATTCAACAAATGTAAAAATTATTTGTTTCAATCGGAAATATGTAAGATTTGATAATTTACAATTAAAGGTCAAACGAACAAATGATTCAGAATCAGTCATACATGTCTGTATAAATACAATTATCATTCTGATTTAAATTGCACATATATTTTATAACACACAATAATGTTAAACCGATCTGTATGGCCGACAAGAGGTGAATAAAAATTCAATATTGCTGAAAGGAACACTATGTACTTTATTGCTTATATAATGTATATTCTTGAAGCATTTTCGCAAACTGATATAAATTATCCATAAACTCTCCTCTATAGATATTTTTCCGAAAATATATCAGTGCCCATTTGCTAACATCAATATATAGTTAAAGAAACTCATTATTATGAATGCAACTTATGAAAATTGTATTTTCTTCAACTTTGTTATTAAAAATAAATTTCAAATAGAATATCTTCAATACAATTTTAATTAAAATTGTAAATTTTAATTTAATTTAAAATTTAATTTAATTTATATAATATTTAATTATATAAATTTTCAATTAAATATTAATTGTAAGAGAAAATGCGCGATATTTAATGTATTTTTACTGTCGCTTTATGTCTAATATTGTTACTTATAATCGTGAAGGATTCTAAAAAGTAACAAACTCACAGACAAAAGCATCATGATAAATCTGCATTTCGGAAGACGTCCTTACAAACTTTTATAAGCCATGCAGGATACAGAATATGAGGAAAAGACGTATCCTTTATCTTCCTTTCCCTTCTGTTGTCCCTACCACGATTTCTCTCTTCGTCCATCCTTTTTCTTTCTCCTCGCCTGTGCGCATCGCGCTTTGGCTTTTAGGGCAACCTCTGCCTCCAATAAATTCCCATCACCAGCTTCCAGGTACGCCTTCGTCGAGTAAATCATATTGTAAGTGAATCCGAATTGAATGCAATGAATAAATATGGCTCTAGTATAATGAAAGGTAGCTACGAATGTCTGAAACCAACAATCGATTTCTAATCCATAATATGAAAAACTTTCTTTGTGTCATCGTCATACTGTGGCTATAATTGCAATTTATTCTTAACATCTTACGTGCAGTATATTTATGTATATATCTTGCTAATGCCATTTTTGAAGAAATTCAAGTTCCTTGTATCTATATACATATATCAACTATATTATTTTTCTTTATTGCGTGAAGCAAATATGGCCGATTTACGCGTGTTTTCGACGTAGTTTCCGCCCGCATGTATGCGTGAATGCGAGTCAAGGAGCATCCAGTCGGTGGAAATGCATAAATACATGAGTCGCGGAGCAACGAGCGAAAGAGGGAGACAAGCTTGGCCCGCATATGTAGCGAGCGACTCGTACCTCGTAATAACGTGTGGATAGCGGCTTTCTCGTCGTGAAAATATGGTCTTTCAAAAGCCTGTAGTTTCCCCTCGAAAACGGGCATGGTTTCGCTTGCTCGCTGTCGAAAAAGAGCGAGAGGGCATATGAGAAATGACAATCTTATTCCACAACTTCCTCGCTAACTCCGTCTCGCTCAACGATTCTGTCTATGAAGTAACTTTCCCTTGTTATCGTGCTGTAAATATAATGATTTTTTATCACATATATTATTATTTTTAGAAATTTATTTTATTATGATGTGATAAAACTTTTACAAAATTGTAATTAATTTAATTTGTAATTTGCTATCTTATAGATGTATGAAAAAGTACGAATCTCTCTCACCGATATTCAATTTTCTATAATGCAATTGGCGGCTTCGCATAGTCGAGAGATTATAACCATTAAATTTTCAACGTGAACGTGACTCTTGAGATTTTTCCTAATTCCATTGCGATCGACTCGATTAAAAGTCGAAGGAGACTATGATGTAACGACTATGAACGAAGCGATGACTGCGTCGCAGGAAGCGCAGAAACTGAATACAAGGGGATGACTCTGCAGGCACTAGAGAGGCGAGATTCGCCGCATTCCCGCATTACTGTCACGCGAGTAATTACGCACCGTCGAAAGCAACGGTGCGGCGCGGCGCGGCGCGGCGCAGCAGGGTGGAGGAGATGGGTGGAGGTGGATGCAGGGACGAAGGAGCAGGAGGAGTTAGAAGGGTTGCTGTCGCTGCGCCACTGGCGTCTCCCAGCGTTGCGCGATTCGCAGCCAACGGGAGAAACCAGAGCTAATAAAAGCCCACAATTACCTCCGGTTCGAGCCATTTGTCTTGACGGGCGTCTCATGCCCGATATAATTCACCCTGGCAACAACACATTGTTGCCTAATGAGGTGTAAAACATTCCGAGATATCTGGCTGTCTCGGGCTGCTAGGGCGGTTTCCGTACAGGCGATTCACGATATCGCGATAGCCCGCCTTTCCGCGCTTTTGCGCTCAGTCTGATTCTTCTCCATTTTAGAGAGTCCTTATGGAATCTCGAAATTTTCCAATCCACGTATCTGCCTTTCTTTGAAAGTTACAGACATTATATATACAGAATTGATCGGAGGAAAAATTTTTAATAAATCTTAGATTGCATTGTAAAGAA
>NW_017259305.1:804642-812467 GCF_001594045.1 Atta colombica | reverse complement strand
ATTTCTTCATATTGAATGTATCAGACATATATATATATATATATATATGTGTTTTATTAGACACACAAATTTGTTGCAATCAAAATTAATTTCATAAAAGCCTATCGCGCATTTTTAACTTTTTCATTTTCAAAATTATATCCGATTATTTATTTCAAATTGTTGTAAAAGTATTAAACAATATTTCATTTTTGCTTTAACTCTCGAGAATTGATATTTATTTAAACCTTTAATAATTTTACTATAAAATAATTTCGCGTTTTTTTTTTATAATATCAAAATAATTTTCTATCCTTCGCTTTAGTTTTTAATATATTTAACTAAAGAAACATTTTATAAATTGAAACATTCTGTAAAGTTGAGTTCTATGAATGTGAATTTCGTCGAATAGATAAATTGTAGACAATCTCGATTGTCAAGCCCCTGAGATTAATTTTTGCCATTCGGTTTCGTAAGTTACATTGAGATCCACCGATTCGAAGCGTGCTCCGCGTTCTTGCTCCTTTTCATCTCAAAGTTTACAGAATTCAGCACAAATCATACAGTTTGCCGGACAATGTTTGCTCGTTGCACTGCGTATCCTTCCAAGGTTTTTCGCCGGCACGGTATGGAAGGAACGTGCCCCGTCAATTCGATTTAGCCGAGGGATGTACTACGTGGCCTTTTCACTCATTCTCACCCCATCCCTCGGCCATTCCCGCTCTCTTTTTTCTCTTTGTCTTTATTTCGCCGGAGCGGCAGTGATTTGCTGCGATAAAGCCGCATCGACAGGCGACGCACGTATATCGCGTGTCGAAGGACACGCTCCTTCTTTCCCAACACGGGCCCTTTTTCGGCGCCCTTTGCACGGTAAGACCGATCGGAGGAGAGTTTATGATATATTTGTAATCATGTTACCCAATACGCGACGTACGTGTCTCTCCATTACAACTACCTTTCGTAACAAACGACAGTAAAGCTCCTACTCTGTAACTTTTAATGATAGCGTTGGTGTCGTTACATCGTCATTGTGCAATTTATTTTACTATATATAAAACCTAAGCATAACGACAATGTAACGATATCGTTACTTGTTAAGAGTTACAAAATAAGAAGTTAAATCTTTCTTCATCGTGTGTGTGTAGACCTAAATTTCGAAAATGCTTCGTTAGAAAGCGAAATTAGCAATTTTTATATGTTCCTGCAAATTATTATGCATGCGCTGGCAACAAATTTCGATGCAAAAAGGAACTGAATAACATTCATATTTGTTTCTACAGTCATTAACTATTATTTATATTTATAATTTTTGATATATTATAATTATTATGAATTCTAATTAAATGAAAGAACTCCTACTTTCCGGTAAAATTTTAGTACTTAAATATTTTTGTGTATTTTTGAATTTAATTCTATAAACTATACGTTGAAATCTTTTTTGATCATGAAACGCAACCATGAATACAAAATAGTAATATCATATGATAATGAGAATTTTAAATCTGCGAATAATAATTTATTGCGAAAAATATTGCCTCAGCCAGGATTCGATTTTCCGTAAAAAGTAATTATTATTAATTCTTTGTTATGTTACAAGACTTGCAAATATATATCTTAATTAAAAATAGGAAAATTTTTACATTGCTTTCTTAAAAAAAAAGTATAACAAAATTAAATATTAACTTTCATCTCAATTTTATGATATTTTTATTTTGAAATTATCAAATTTGATATGTCATGGCATGCTTGAAATTCATCTTATTTATTACGCAATTTTAATAACACAAGAAACACTCATGGGGAGAACGATGTTCGAATTCATTGGCGTGCACTGTACATACATATAATGTCACGAAGCGAATCGCGGGAGAGTCCTCGAGTTTTAAGGGCCGTCATCAGTGCGAGGCTCGAGAAATTGCATCGTAATCCAAGAACGGCGCGAGGCGGACCGCTTTTCGGGGAGGCAATTCCAGTTACCCGTAACAATCTGGCGGCGGCGTCGGTGGAGGCATATTATTATGATCACAGTCCCGGACAGTTTATTTCAGGTTCGTTTCCAGATTTACTGCCGTCCTCGTTGAATAAGAACTCGTGATTCGCTGGCCTTCAAATCGAACTGCCTTGAATGGCACGAAATATTGCGCGAAATTTCCATTAACATTTTATAGAATTTATAATAAAAAAATAATTCTAACACTTGTATCGTGACAATATAAAGCGGCAATATAATATTATACTTAAACCTTACAATATTATTAATTACATATCTCTTTCCTCCTCCCCCCCCCCCCCTCTCTCTCTCTCTCTCTCTCTCTCTCTGCATACAGCAAATTGCAAATAAAAATAGCAAATTAAAATATTTTTTACTATATATTTGTTTTCATATCTCGTCGTTTTTTAATATAAATCACAAAATTGTATGTAATTAGCCTGTAATAAGCCTCTCTTCTCTATCTTTTTCGTTGCAATTAATTGAATTGTTAAAAAAAATAGTGTATAAACATTTTTTTCTTATCTATTGAGTTTTATATATACTTACTTATATGTAATTATAAAATTATTACGGAATATAAGAAACTATATAGTTATTGCAGTCCTATGATTATTAGATACGATAAAAAAAAAACATTCTTGAATATATTTTCAGATGTAAAAAAGATAACGTTTTGTAATAAGTTACTATATATATGTTAAATTCATCAATGTAGATCTCCAAACCAACTCGAATAACCTTGTACGTATAAGAAGCACGCATACTGGTACTTGTCACTATGACATTATCGATCCGATAGCACGGTCGAACGTTGGTTGGTCCGAACACAGTCGCTTCTTACCAGCCCTCTCGCTCCCTTTATCCCTTTCCCCATATACTCGTCTTTGCCGCCCCTTTTGCAACCCTTTAAGGTCGCCTTTCCAGCGGATATCAGCATTAAACCCCTGGGAGACGTGATGTCCTTTTCAATTTCTCCGCCGCTTGGCTCTCGGGATGAGGATAACTGAGAATGCAAAGCTTCAAACGGCTCCGAACTTTGCAAACTCCATCATACTTCCACATTTTCGCATATGATGAAGGATGACGCGTTTTTGATATCAGCTACGCAAAAATTGTCCGGGTACTTGATTTGAAAATTATGCGAATTACACGTCAACGGACTAGACTAGACACATATCGAGCTAACTAGGATTTTGTAAAGAGACGAAACTTAAAAAGACGAAATTTTAGAAACAGAGAGAGAACATCGTTCTCGTAACGACGCAGTCGTCGGCTTTCGTAACTGCGAAAATTTGCGGCCTTCCACCGCCAACGGGCTCGCTATAAATCAGTTGAAATTTGTTATGCGCGGCACGCAGATGGTTTTGTTATATGAAAATATGTGCCGCGCGGGGATGGTGTGTAAGTATCCCTCGGTAAAACACGTCCCTTATATCCCGCGCGTACCCTCGGCCCCGGTCGTCTCACCCCGCTTCTTACACTCCCCCCCCCCCCCCCCAGACAGGCCCGAGGCGTCATGCTGTTCTGCGCTCTCTTTAATTACACCCCGAAACCGGGACGCGTGACGTATTGCCGTGTGGCGAAAGGGACAAAAAAGCGACTTCAAGTTAGAATCGCTGATCTGCACCTCGGTCGTTAATCAACGCCTCGATCGGCGATACTTAATGTTTCCAAAATACATTTGTATGTACGAATAAGAATTATCAAAAATTTCAACCACGCAGCCTTATTTTATTAGTTTTTATACACCTCTCTCTCTAGAATTTACCTACAATAAATTTTTCAAAATAAATTTGTAATAATTGCATCTCTCAACATAAAACAATTTTAAATCTCATTGTTTACAAATAAAACATTTTAAAAGAAATCTTAAATATTTTATCAAAAGTTTTATTTACCGAGACTTAAATATGAGTTTTTTTCTTGAAAAGTTGTATTCGAAATTTGTTGATTTGCTGAAATTTTAGAAAGGACATGAAGGATTTATTGGAAGAAAGTAAAGTCCAACGAAGGGCCACTTAAAGCGTTGGCCCGGTTAGTGCTAAATATTTGATCAGAATTCGACTGAAATTGGTTTAAGACGTCAGCCGGTAAGCGAGGGTATGCTCATGGGACGAAGAAAAAATAGAAAAGTAGAAGGAGAAAGCTCGACGAATGGACGGACAGTTAGTAGTTATACGATGGAGTATTCCCTTGAGCTGAACGGCAAAATGATGTCCAACCAAACAGCTCAGCTGTCTCGGTCACAGCATTCTTCTCTTACTATATCAACGATCTGAATTCACTTTAAAATCTTCTCAGTCTCTCTCACTTATTCCCGCTCCCTCTTTTTCTCGGTAGGCTATAGAAAGCGAATAATAATGGCATTTCGAAGCAGTTCAGAAATAAAGCCAATTCCGATACCGTTTCAGATGAGATTTATAGAGATGACGCGACTCAAGAGGGACATTACTCGCGTCATTAACAAAAAGTACATTAATTGTAAAATATATATCTAGACTTATCATTTTATTTAACGTCGCGAGAATAAAGTAGGATAACAGTAGTCATTAAAATATTGATTTTTAAATAAACTTGAATGGTTCTTGTTAATATAATATTTTAACATCTTGAAATCAATTTAGCGATAAGTTATGTAACTTTCTTCAGTTATAACAACTCTGTACTCATTGCCATTTTCATGCGCGAATCGTTAGCGGCAGCGAACGAGGGAGCACAAAGGTCGAATCGCAAAATTCATGCGAATCCACGTGGTGCCAAGTGGGGTGCATTAGCCAAGTTCCCCATTATCCACGCGTGAGAGACCCCTAAATTATCCGGCGCTCGCCTAGCGCCGATCTCGCCCACCCTCGCACGTTAGCGAGAAAAAGACGTATGACTGCCTTTTCTCAGGAACACCCTCGACAAGCTTCGGGGTGAAGTTACTAACGCGTGATTTTCGCAATTGCAAAGAAACCTGCTACATATCAATATATTTACGAAATGAATGTTCAGATTGTCGTCATTTTTGTCAAGTCTCGTTTATGGCCCGTAAATTTTTTTTCACAATTTACTTTTTCGATTACATCATTAATCTGATAGATTGATATTGAAAGATGTTACAATACTTTGTGACTAAAGTATTATCAATATCTTAGGAGTGTTACCAATCTGATTCATTATATCTTCAATATAACAACTAAAGGATTGCAATTCGTCGGTTTGGATTTAAAAAGAATATCATGATGAAAAATATTGAGTAGAAAGTTAAAAAAGATCAAATGAAGAAGAAGAAGCGAATTGAGGACGAGAGAAAAAGAGAGAAAGAGAAAGAGAGAAAGAGAGAGAGAGAGAGAGAGAGAGAGAGAGAGAGAGAGAGAGAGAGAGAGAGAGAGAGAAAGAGATTTGTACGTATCTATATGTATCTATATAATGGAATAAATAAGATTGAGAAGGATAGAATAAGACAACGACAGAAGACAGTGAGACATTGAGAAGAAAGGGAAGAGTCAGAGGAAGAGAGCGAGAGAGAGAAAGAGAAGATGAGAGACAGAATCCGAAGAACCGCCAGGAAGATAGAGAACACAAGTTTGGGCTATCTCTCTGAGCACAGTTCCAAGGAGCTTCCTTTAGACTTTAGTGACGTGATGTCGCCTAATACCCTAATCCTTGCAATGGAGGCACCATCGTCCGCCTCGCATCGTCATGTTCTGTTTAACCATCTTCTTATGACCGCACCACAGTTATAAATTATTAATTAATTAACGAGTACAGTTTTTTTAATTACTTGCATCTACCTTAAAAACTCTAATAAATCTTGCTCGAACGTATTGAACAATACAAATTATTGAGAGATTCAGCTATGCTTAAAGATATTAGAAACTGTCTACTACTATGTCTATGTGTGACTCTTAATTACAATCAGTATAAATTAACGTATTTAAAGACCAATTACATTTATTGCAAAAATTTTCTTTTACAAGCTTTTTATTTAATTTGTATAAATAAAATTAAATTTTTGTGGATATAACGAAAAAATATACGTTGTTGATATAATAATTTTATCCTTAATGTAATTTCTTACTTCGTGACGTAATAAAGTTTTGGATTAAAACATGGTGATGTAATAAGAATTTCTCGTAGCGCAAACAGGGGAATGCATACATATATAATATGCAAAAATTAAAGAATACTTAATATCTCGAGATATATTAAAGACATTTGTAACAACTCTTTGATGAAGATTTCGGTATCGACGATGTCGATTTGCAAAAATTTAAGCCACATCTATCAAGCTGTATGCTCACCCATAGGATTAGGCTTTCTAATTATTCCTCACAAACCGTAATGGACATATAATTGGTGGGTGAACCAGGGTATCAATCCCTAACTCAAAAGAATTTTAGCTTTTTCTTGTGTCACGTCTTCCTTTCTTCTCTTGTCCGACTTGTCCTTACTCAGTTGCACTATCGAAGGCCAGTTTCAAAAGAGCATTGGTCTGCAAAGAAAAGTGATAATGTCTTAAGCCATCGGTGCGATTTAACTTCTGATTTTGGGCGAGGGCACTCCCGCCGTCCTCCTACCGCGGTCCATAGCAAGAGTTCGTCGCTCTAAACTCCCAGCTACGTGGTCTGAGGAGGGTTTAAGGTTTAAGGGAAGCTCTCTCATTCCTTGGGATCCTAGGGAGCTCCGCTAAGCGCTGACGTTGATCCTGCTCTTCTTCTGCCTCCGCTACCTCCAGGAGCTCGGGTTTATCTAATTCCAGTTGTAGGTTCCTCCTATCTGTAAACCTTACGAGCGTACCAAAGGGCGAACGTTGTGCAGTTAAAGGCCTAAAGTCTTACAAGTAATCAGAAAGATTGGTAATTTACTAGTTTGAAATATAATTCGTAATTGTTAAGATATATTGCGAACATATTTTTTAGATATTGAATTCAGGCTGTATTTAATTACAACAAAATGAGCAATATTAATAATGTCTATTATTAGTTATATAATTTACAGCTGAAAATTTTTACTATCGAAATTACTATAAATGTTTTATTTTCGAGGAGTTTTGTGAAAGATTTAATGTACGTGTGTTAATAATTATTTATATATTTATATATTTAAATTATGTACACTGTATTTCATCACAACATCGAATTCATAATGACTTTCGAAGTCTATTTGAAGTTTCATTTCACACTTATCGCTTATCAGGAATTCTATACAGAGAAAAATACAAATCTGCTGTAAGCAAAGTTATTTCTATTTAAACCGGCAAAAATTTCACTTTTTCTTTGAAAATTCAGCTATGAACTCGCGAGTTGTGAAGTGAGCAGATCCGCGAGGTCGGGACCATTGTCGCTTGGACTCTTAAGATGGCAAAGAGAACCAGATAGCACGTACATACCGCGACGTGTCAGCCTAAAGGATGGTGGAGAAGGGAGTAGTAATATATATATATATATATGTGTGTGTGTGTGTGTGTGTGTGTGTGTGTGTGTGTGTGTGTTGTGTGTGTATGCACACGTAAACGCGAATGGATATAAGCGGGAGAGGTGTATGAAGCACGTACCTCAACACACTGGGAAAGAGAGAGAATCCTCTAGGTGTGCACCCAGAAACCGCGTATCCCCTTCTCCCCGATAACCGAGGCGGGGGTTGAGGTGAGTGAAGGGGATGTGCAGAAGGGCTGGGAATCGTGCTCCAGCCGAGCTCAAGGGGGTGGACAGTGCGCAGAACCCGCCCCCACCTTTCGCGACGAAGCAGAAGCCGTCGACTGCCCGCGCAAGTCTTCATCCCCTCTGCCGACGACGGAAGATCGCCACCCCCGAACGAACTTAAACATAGCACAGTAGCTCGCGAGCACCCCGTCTGAAAGGGCTCATC
>NW_017259305.1:795761-804542 GCF_001594045.1 Atta colombica | reverse complement strand
TAGCGCCTTTCTCGAACTGTCACGAGAAGCTCGAGAATCCTGTAGTCGCGTAGCTCATCGTATATATACATATATACATATATATATAGTTACCTATATATCTATAATATTGGCGGTTTGTTGAGCGCGCGTGTCCTCATTGTGTGCGTGCGCGCGTGCGTGTTACGCAGTGCTTGTCTAAATATCTCGAGTCCGCCGCAAGAACGAAACAAGATGTGCCCCGCTAGAAAAAGATAAATATCATGAAAAGAACCGAGTGATCGTTCACCAGGACAAAGAAAAAGAAAAAGAGAAAGAGAAAGGGAGAAATACGGATGCATCTCAGCTGCATAGACTGATATTCTTCGAACTCGTGACTATGCACTCGATAGTCTTTGGCAGATGTCAGGTGAACTCTCTTGAAAGACAGTCCCTTAGACTTTGAACGCGCTGTTTAGTAGATGATGAAGGGAGAAAGAAAAGTGACCTGTGGCAGGCGCTGAGGATCCTTCCCTAACGAAAGAGCCTAAATCCTGAGCGAGATGGATTACCTTTCTTGTTAGATTGCGCCGGCCTCGAAATCGACGATTTTGCACTCGTGTACTGAACGCACCCTTGCGTCTCTTGTGTCCGCATGGCAGAGCAGACTTGCTGATCCTCTGGAATTTTTGTGTTCCAGGGTGGAACTGACCAACGTGCCGGGCGGACAGAATGCGATGGCTCATCTCAAAAAGCGGAAACTGGAAGCAGAGTCGGTCGCGCAGAATCCTAAACAAACGCAGCAGCCATCGCAACAGTCGCAGCAGCAATTGTTGATCGGCAAGAAGAACTTGCAGATGAGCACGTCGCAAGAGATGGAGATGACTGACGCCGCGACGAAGCGGAGGAGGAAAAGCGTTCGTGACGATGACATACGAAAGACGATCGATGTTGTTGATCCTAACAAAAATATACCCTTGCCCCAGAAGAAGCGCGCATTTACAACGGGTAACTCGGGTAGTCCTGCCAGGAAATCGAGTAAGCACAGCGAAGAACCCGAAGACGATGAAACTCTCATAAGAGAAACGGAAGCCGCTTTGAAAAGTCTATCAGGCAGCTGGCCGGGACCTAGAGGATCTCTATATCAAAGAGGCAATTCAGACGAGGATAGATATGAATCTAACTTCGAAAATCTTTTCGAGGAAAAGAAAGAAAACCCTAAATTATCGCCCTCATCAATATCA
Source organism: Atta colombica (assembly GCF_001594045.1). Taxonomy (NCBI): domain Eukaryota; kingdom Metazoa; phylum Arthropoda; class Insecta; order Hymenoptera; family Formicidae; genus Atta; species Atta colombica. Next base: position 803,340 of record NW_017259305.1, on the reverse strand, counting down.
ACGTCTTCGACTACGAGTAATGACACTGGCTGTTCGTTGAAGGATGTTATAACTCTTCGCGGGCAACAGGATCGATCGGGTAAGTTGCAACAGCAGAATAAGCAGCAGGATTCGAAACAACAGCATCCAACTAAAATTAAGAAAGATTTAGACAATCTGCTGAAGATAGAAAATGAATGCGCCAACATTCAATCTCAAGTCAACAACGTTAATCAAAACGAACCGCCGAAAATTAGACCAATTTCCGTTCGCTCATTGTCAACCAAAGAAAGGAACGAGAGGAATGTGGTGAGCGCACATATTGACCCTCAGGGAAGACAATCGGACAAATATTCTAGATACGATCCACCGGACTTCAATGAATTAGTCGATGATTCGTCCAACGAACTAGAAATTGACATGTCAGATCCGGCCGCTGACAAGGATGAGAGCGATCGGGACAGATCGAATGATCGAGAACGGGATCGGATATGCAAAAACGGTCAATCACCCCAAAATATTAGCAGACAACAGCAGCATCAACAGCTTTACACGAATTATCAAAGACAATATAACGATATCAACATGAAGATTTCATCTACGGGAACTTCATCATCCTCATCGACACCGAATTCTCCGTTTTCAGCAACATCTGCTTTTAGACCGCCTAATACAGACCACTCAAAAGCATCGTGTCGTAGCTCTTCGTCGGTCCCAGTAGCATCTTCAACGATTCCACCAATTGGTCCATATCCAGCTGCCGCCACATTCGTGGGATATCCGACGCCTGGCCCGACGATGCCAACACCGCAGCCTGTAACCGGTATCTCGCCCACAGCCGATGACAAGCATTCATCTACAGTGTCACTCTTACAACTGAAATCTTCGAAGGAGGAAAATCATCATGTGACAACCCATGACGTAGCTACCAATTCTGTATCTCCTAGCAAGAGTCCTACTAGCGGTCCACCTTCCGTCACGAGTCCCGATTCTTCGAAACAATATACAATCCTTCAGCCCGCGGGATTGGGCTCCAGAGCAGCCAGTGCGATTCAGGATATCGCGAGGGAAGGAGTGGTGAGTGTTGCCGCTGTTAGCAGCTGCACCGCGAACAACGGCAGTGCGAGTAATGTCAACACCGCGAATGCGAATGGCAATGGGGTGGTCGGTAATAAAACTACCAACGGGAACAACGGCGCTAATGATAGCAACAGTACTACGAATCCTGTCGGGAATCCTAATGCAAACAGCATCACCAGCATAACCATTACAGCCGTATCCACGACCACTACTACGTCTAGTCCAACAGTCGCTGTTGATGTACCTTCGACGAACGGCCAACAGGACAATGTCATGAAAATGCCAGAGAGACCCGGCACCTTCGATAGTAGCAGGCCGGGAATGTCTATGTCTCCGTCCAGTCTCGGCAGAGGTGAGAATTTCTTGTCTGTCGCGTTATGATACATGTTCCTAAATTGATATTAATGAAATTATTACTCCAGTCAATTATCATGATGAAATTACTTGTAGGTATTTTTTCGAATTATAAATTCGAAAAATAAAAATTTGATTAAGAAATAAAAATAAATATATAAAGGGGAGAAAATATTATAGAAACTAATATTGTTAGTGATGCTGAAATTATTTTTTCAGTCGGATAAAATGATATTTATATATTCTGAAAAATATTGGTATTTAAATTGATATTAATATCGTCTATTATAACTACTCAATAAATAAAAAATTAAATCGATAAAAATAAATCAAATAAGAGAAAAAGTTTTATCTTTGATCAAGCGATGCATAATGTTCATATATAAATTTGAGTAAGTGAATGTTTTAATTTTATATTTACTTAATTTTCGGCTTTCTAAATACTATATTATTTCTTCAAAACGAAAGATATCCGATGGTTGATTCTAATGTGGATAATTTTTACTAAATTATACATGGAAGGTCTCGCTACGACGATACATTTTTCCTTGCACTATTTTCCTTCTACTATTTTATATTGATGTGCGCCAGTGATCCTATAAAGAAAATATATACATTACGTATATAGGGGGAAATAAATATAAATAACGCAGTTTCAAAATTAAGATGTACTGTACTTTAAAAAGATATGAAAAGATTAATGGTGTTTTGAAATTTATGCGGAATACAAATATGGGCATAAAAATTGGAACTCTTTAAATTATAGATGGAGATAGTAATCGTAAGTCGTGATAGGGTTACCGCTCGTGTGTTATACGTTACGAAAGGGGACAAAAGGCATTTTCGACTCTCTTGGTTACGCTGTTCTTCTCCCTTTCTCTCTTTGTCTCTGTCTTTCTCTCTCGCTTTCTCTGTCTTGCTCTTTACGAAGTTAGGGGAGTTAGGGCAGCACGGAAAATCAATAATTACGAAGCGAGGGGTGATGACTCAAATGCTGAAATCAAGGTCTCTTCGAGCAAAATTATTCTGTGTCCTATGATACAGCCATTCCATATATGCTCTCATCATTACTCTTTTATTTATTTTTTTATTATCTAAAATGTTTTGATTTTAAGGAAATATATTTTAAATTAACACAGAGAGAAAGAGATAGAGAAAGGGAGAGAAAGAAAGAGAGAGAGTACTATCGAAAGTAATAGTACTTTAATCTCATTTAAATGCCTTTAATCGTGAATAAATGATCGATAAAATTGATTTGATTCGGTGATTAAACGTGTAATACAGAAAAGGATGGTGAGTCGCGGGATCTTTCTTCCGAGAAGACTCAAAGAGTCAAATCTCGCGCGTCATACTGTACATTCGCCATAGTGTGACAGGTGGAGGCTCGAGTGCATTCCAGGGTCTTAGGGCAGCGAAGACACGACGTGTCTAGTCGGGGAAATTTGGGGTTGATACCACGTCATACGTATAAGCCGCAGCTGTCAGCGGCTGGAAACGTGACTAGCATCCCAGCCGCTCCAAGCCACCTTATTACCACCCTGTGCCTGGCTGCCTGTCCTCATTATCCCCTTAACGTTTTCTCCGGCCGGTGGCTGCGAAGATGATCGCTTTCAAGAATTCAATCTCTCGCGTTTGATTTCACGTCTTTCACGCAACGAACAGATGAAGAATTAATCGGTTAAATAAACGTGATAATGTTCAAAAATAAAAAATACAAGTGATCTTCAAAGTCTCAACTGATTATAATGTTTATATAGGTTTATACGTATATCGAATATATTGAGAAACTAAAATAGTATAAAGTTTGTTCGTTGTAAAAATCTCAAATAAAATTACGCGACGCGATAAATAGGCTCGATTAAGCGCGCACTTATCAGCGTGACGACAATACAGCCATATCAGTCGGTTAGGGTTTTAATCGAAAATCTATCTCCCTTCTTTTTTTTCGCTCTACATTTTCTCCTTTCTCTCTTGCTAAGAGTTGCTCTTGATCTCTTCGATTTAGCGTGACGATCGCGTGCGCTGTTTTTTTTATTTGCCGCACGCTCACATGCAGGCGCGTGTAAGGACGTGTTGACACGCCATAAAACCGCTATCGGGAAATCCGTCGGCCGCAAAAACTACCCTTTCCGCGTCGAGAAAGATCGGCCGCGCGCGCGCGATGAGGTCGAGTCGGCTAATAAAAAAATAAACTGCCCTGTAACTCAATTTTACGCTGCCTTTGCGACCGCACGCATAAAAAGGACCTTTACTCGCGCGCGAGGGCTCTACCCTCCCTTTAAGGGCGCCGCGCGCCTCCGTGTGTAAATACCTACTTTGTGATTGTTCCTCGTGCTGTTCTCTTTTTTTAGAACCTCCGATCTTTTCCTTATTCACTGTATCCGGCATGCGATTTAGCGCGGGAAAGTGCCGGAGGACTATTACACGCATCAGGTATCCCGGGTATTCCGTACGATCGTGCAATTTTATATCGACTCTCTCTTCTCTCTCTCTCTCTCTCTCTCTCTCTCTCTCTCTCTCTCTCTCTCTCTCTTTCTCTCTCTCTCCCTCTCCCTCTCTCTCTCTCCTCTCTAAGGGAGATTTCTATATAAAACCACTTACAATCTCGTGCGATTAAATTTACAGTATACCACATAACTATTGTCGCTAACACTCATACCGCATACTATGAAATGAGTATTTACTTTTGTCGTTAATTGAAGTTTCAAAACACATTGGATTATTTTGTCAAGAACTTGTTGTTATGCTTATCACAAGATAATGTTGTAAAAGCAGCGTTATATAGTCGCGTGCATCATTAAGTACCTCGCAAGGACATCTCAACATGGACAATATGCGATTCATCTATTTTTTTTCGTTCTTTGAAAATATGAAGAAGTTGTATCATGCAATTAACTATATAAATAACAGTTGTAAGATATATTCTTAAATATTAATTCATCGAATATTCAAGCTGTTCTTATACTGTGTGTTTACAGTAAAATATTATAAACTTTAATTGTGTTAATTATATCTTTTCGCATCCCTTTTTATCTGGCAAAGCAATAATTGATCACCAACGAAGCTAAAGTAAAGTGAAAATACGAAAATTTCAAGCAAACGTACAAGTAAATCCAATTTATAATCTAGAGTATGAAACGTAGACATTATTTATTATCAACATGCACTTCCGTTCTAGGGCTTGCGTGAATATTCATCCATTACACGTGAATACTCAATTACGCTGATTAACGACTTTTGACGGCGAATTAATAATTAGCAACCAGCGGGCGCTCAATTCTCCCCGATTATCTTGACGACTGCGATGATTTTTCGTGACGCCGAACGAAAGTCTCGGCGCGTGTCGCGCAAGCTGGACGAATAAAACAATCCCGGTGTTTATATACACGTCTACCCCTTCCGTCGACCCTCACGTGAAATGGCTACAAAATAACACAATTACAACGCGACCACGGGCTTACCCTCGGTGACCGACGTCCTCGTTCTCACCCCTTGTGATCCCGCTTTTTTCTCTCTTCCCTCCGATTCTCGTTGCTCCATTACAGCACCGTGTAGGGTAAAAGAAATAAAAAGAGAGAGACCTGCGATAAAGGAAAGAGGAGGATAAGATCTAAGGGATGACAAAGAGAGAGGAGATGGTGAGAAAGAACGAGAGAAGATAGGAGAAAGGTAGGAACGAAGGCAGGTCTGACTCGTTACAAGTCTATTCAGACATCCGGAAAGAACAGCGCGTGCCGGTATTCATTTTGTTGACCGGAACCATTATCTGCCCCTTCGCTCGTTTTCTCTCTCTCTCTCTCTCTCTCTCTCTCTCTCTCTCTCTCTCGCTTCTCTCGCTTTTTCTTTTCAATCCCGAATTTAGCCACCGACGTAGTCGTTTTAAAACCTTACGGCTAATTTATTAATCCTACGAGGGCAACCGCTCGCCCTCGGTTATCCGGTAAATCTTTTTTTACCCGGCACTAATTAAAAACCAGGAAGCTTCAGCGATCCTTCCTAGAGAAGTAAAAATAACACTATTGTATATTTCCTCTATTGCGAATTTAGATTCGTGACGTATTAAATTGATGCCCGTTGTACTTTTGCGTTTTTCACTACCATAGGTCCATTTTTACTCGAAAGATATAATCGAGCATTCTTTGACTTTAATCTCTGAGAAACTCTGATTTCGAAACAAAATTAATCCAAGCTTCTTTTCAAGAAATTACGCGGGGCATCGAACAATTCCGACGGCATGTGCCGTTCAACTTCGGAACTCGAGGAGCGTCGTGGTCTGCAAATAAAGCATGCCGCTAATGACGTCACGTATCGTAATCCAATTTATGGGGAGGTGGGTGGATGTGCCGCTCGTCTTAAGAAAAAGGCGAACACCTAAGTAGGGATCGACTTTTCTTTTCTCCATCCATCCTTCCCGGTTCTCGCTCTCCTGAAACGCGAAATGACGACCTGATGAAGTTTCTCAGCGTCATGGCACTCGATTGGCCAGCCCCGACGTAGTTGGCTAAGGGATCAGGCCCGAGCGGAGGATTAGTACACGACAAAGTTTATAAAAGTGCGCTCACTTCAGGAGAACCCCCGTCAACTAAAGCTGGCCTTCTCTTAAGAGGTTCCTTCCAAGTCTCTTTTCAAATCCTCTAACACGCGTGATAAACCTATCTATGTTGTCGCGATCACAATATATCTATAATGATGTCTGGCATATAAATCTCGCATAAAATAGTACTTCCAACTTTATGAATCGGCAGAAAAATTTATATTAAAATCTAAAAATCTATATTTATAATCATAAACTGTTAGTGATTTTTATTTCTTTTTGCTATTTTATTGCATTGTGTAATTATTATTATTATTATTATTATTATTACTTTATACGATTATTATTAACTTTTTATTACGGTCTGATGTAACATAGTTATAAAAAAATTAAGAAATGTAAAATGTCTTATGAAAGCTTTATGAAAATAATGAATTCAATGATTAGGAACAAATTATTATTAAATGGATCTCTTATGGAAGTTTAAAGCTATAGCATGTGAATGGAACATAGTAGTACTTGATATAACTTTCAGCCACTGAAAGATGATTACACTGTCTAACGATTAGATAGAAACCTTTAGTTACATTTATCGTTCACGATTGAAATAAAGAGAGCCTTGCCGAAAGGTCTCATATTAACCGATTGGTACTTCTCGACTACCTGCAGTGCACTAGAAACCTGTAATTGTTTGGTCACGCGAGGCTGAACGGGAATATGAACGCGATCATACGTGACGAGCACTATACCCACCATTAAGTTAGAACTAGCGCACGACAGATGGTACATACAATTGGTCGTTTGGACATGCCCGTCTAGCATCGGTCATACTTTCGTGTCGCAAGAAAGAACTTAAAAAACTCTCGAAAAAAAATTTAGAAATTACCGACGCGAATTATCAGCTGATACAGATCTCTAATAATAAAGATTGTGTGTCTTTAAATAAACCCTGACGAAATCATCAGTATATGTCGTGTATGTCTCTCTGCGACAACTCACTCACAAATGGAGATATTCGCAATTCACGAGCAAAAATCTATCAACTATTATTGAGAGTAAAATTTTTTCCTTACTCGGTCGAATAATACTGACGAAAAGCAAATGATACGGAAAATAATGCATAGATAGGAGGAATGAAATATCACGTGACGAAACTTTTTCCCTGATCGCTGCAAGTTTCGTTCTGTCGCGCGGGAATGAGGTCTATCTGTTCTTTGTTTCGCGGACAGTTGTAGGCCGGCCACATACCCCGTGCTAATCCCGAAGGCTTAGTCACGGGACAGAGAAATCCCAGAGGCTATTCACAAATGCGTAACTCGTGCGATGAGATCCAGGCTGACCACACGCGAGGCCATTTCTACCCTTCTGGACCATCCTTTCAACTTTCACTTGGGGCCTCTCGCCACAGGATTGGGGAAACTCATCCTGAAAAATGCTACTAAATAGCATGCACGCCCGACAAAGCCGTACAAAAATTTTTTAGAATCTCTTTCCGAAATATAACTCTAAAGGTTATTGCAGAGAGACAGAGAGATTGAGAGCATAACATTTATTATAAGTTGTTATTACGAAACATGAAAAATCATATACAAGCAACATTTTTGTATCTTGAATATATTATATATATTATAT
>NW_017259305.1:783441-795661 GCF_001594045.1 Atta colombica | reverse complement strand
TTATATATTATATATTATATATTGAAAATACAAAATAATATATATTATAATTAAAATGTGTATTTATTTTCAAACATTTATTTACTTTATAATTAATAATCGTAAAAAATAAAACATATACTTAGATGCTATAAAAATGCAAAAGTTTTTAGAATTCATAGAAACGTTAATCTTGAATTTCTTTATTATCAAATTATATAAAATTTTGACGAAGCAATTTGAACATATGAATTAATTATTTTAAAAATTATTGCACAAAATATAATATAAAAATGATATATTACATCGATATTATTTCTGCTTATTGCATTTATAAAATAATTACATATAATTTACTTTAATACAAATAATTTTAATCTAGGAGGGGGGGGGGGAGGGAGACGAAATTTTTACAAATAAGATTTTAATATGAAATAGACGTGTCTCACCATACTTGCTTGCAGTCTTTCACCTTGCCTGTTCAATGTTCTCTATGAAAGATAACGTGATATATTGGCAAACGGGGAGTAAGCTATATTCTGATTCGATGTGCAGAATGAAACTACACGACGATGTCGGACACGTCGGCTGTCAGCCATTCAATAGTTAATTTCCATTCAACTGCTCACGTCGCTAGCGGTACCGTGCAAGCATACCGAAATACTATATTATTTTTCATATACTTTCCAATGTTCGCCCATTTCTTATCATATATTTTCATGCTTATGATATTATAGTTAATCAATGTCTCTTTAGATATAACCACTGCTATTAATTATAAATTATTTTATTGATAAAACAATATTATTGTTATTTATCAAATAATATTGTTTCTCTTTATATAATTCTTATATTCTTGATATTTTGAAAAGACAAAAGACGTTTTATAAATATAATGCTAAATGAAAGACTCTGTAAAACCTTTACAATAATAATGTCTCCGCTTAAAATATTCGACGTGTATGCCCATTCGGGCAACGGAAAAAGCAGATTGCGTACGTCAATTGGCTGCAAGTGCAAGATTATGAAACCAAATGTAACAATAAAGCATTAATGCATATTAAGCTGACGCCGTATTCCGGTCGACACGTTCCTACCGCGAAACAACACTCATCGACAGTGTAAATATCCAATTTATTCAGAATTACTGTCCGCTTGTGTCAGGATCATCAATTTCGGTGCAGAAATAACGCGTTGCAGAGACAGCGTAATGTCGAGCGCTCGGTATTATCGTATAATATATAGTTAATATCAAAATGCAATTGAGATACATTTCCTCTATCACATTTTCAGTTTCTTAAAATTTGATTTAAAATTCATTACATCTTCATTTGCATCAATTAGCGATTATATGTAGCACTCAAATAAACATTCTTTATTTCCTATGTGAATCTATGGAATATGTTGTTTAGAAATTTTATTGCATCTTCTCAAGAAAAGTGATGCAAGTAAAAAATATAAATGTTTAGAAAAGAAGAAAGAAAATTATATTTTAAAATTAATTATTTATAGTAATATTAAACATAAGTTGATTAGAATTAATCACCAATTGCTTCTTTTAAATTTTAAGCATAGAAGTAACATAATATTAATCTTGTTATGGAGTTACAATACATTAAACTCCTAATATTATCCCTATTTTAATTTATTATTTTTACTGTTTTCAATGTCTTTCATTTTTTTATTTGAATTCAACTTGTATATTTTGCCTGATTGAAAATCGAAATATTTAGAACACAGTCCGCACGTAATACGAAATTCACAAAATTTCAATCTATATCGCTTTTCTTGTGGAGAGGATGTGTTAGAATTATAATAAGATAAATAAATTATGTGAATAATTTATTTTAAAGCGACAATATCTGAGTAATACACTTTGTGCACTTATGTACTAAAAATTTAATTAGCTTAACCCTAGATAAGAGTAAGCCTTGTATAGAGCTACCATATAAGCGCGGGTAAAAACTAATGTACATCGTATCTCATGAATATCTGAAATGGCATTAATAGACTAACATCGGGCTCTGCGTGGTGATTTGATTTGTTGCAGAGGGCAACAAGTGCCCGACCCCAGGCTGCACGGGGCAGGGTCACGTGACCGGACTCTACTCTCACCACCGCAGGTAAGCAATTATCGGTAATTAACCTGCACTCCGCATTCAGCCACGGCCGATTACACACCTACGCGATTTTACGTGGAGAATCGAACGAGGTGTTATATAGAAATAGACATCAATAAGCCAATTCATGATCAGTATAGTGAATTCTACGTACTACCGAAATAATAAATATGCACATATCACGAATACATACAAAATTTTTCTCAATTTTAATACGTGCTTCGTATATCTCTTAAGAGAAAAGTTGAATATATACTTAAAAGCTTAAATCCTATTAATCTTAAATATTGTTAAACAGTTTTTCTGCTTACAGCCTTTCTGGATGTCCACAGAAGGATAAATTAACTCCAGAGAGTAAGTACGCTTCTATTAAACTAATTACTTCTTATTGTAGTTAGGTAGTGCATCTTCTTTTTGCGAGAGTGTCTTTTTCTTAACGAAGCGAAGAAGCGAAGAATGAATCATTGTTGTGGGTTATTTAAATTTCAAAGAAATTTCGTAATTAGTCAATCTTGTCAATGTAAATAATATAATTAAATTTAAATTTATTCGAAAATTTTTAATTGTGATCATATTCCAATAAATATCTACAACTTCCATATATCATATATATTTTTTAAATAATGTTTGTTTTTGGGATACAACTGGAATGTTCTATCTCTAATTTGGTTTGCTTTTTTTCCAAAACCATTCTCGATCAGCCTCGTCATCCACAAAAGGCCATTGTTCCATTTCCACGCTTCCTCGCCTCATTAAACGCAACAAAAATTGTATCTTCGGTACACGAAGTCAAATTAGAAAGAGAAAATGGATATTTTTCAGCGATGAGCGCGGTGCACGCGTCGCGTATATGCGTGCTGTGCGTGTGCGTTGCGTGTGTGTGTGTGTATGCGTGTGCGTGTATATCTGTCTGTTGTATATTCTTTGCGCTTTTCCTTTGCGGGGTAGAGAGCTTTATTTATTGCGTTTCTTTTCATTTTATTATTTTCCGTTCGTAGTTCATTATATAGTAGAGAATTATATCACCACACTCTCGAATTTGGTTGATACTGGTCGTGCCTATGAACCCTCTGGAGAACTCGAGACACGGGCGGCGCGATGGGCCCGGCGTATGCGCACACGTTGGACACTTCACACACGGAGGACACTTGTGCGATTGAGTATAATTACGCAAAGAATTATACGGATCATCCAGCTTTCCATCGATGTGCGAGTTTCCGCAATAGATTCCGTCCCCTCCCCCCCACCTCTCTCTCTCTCTCTCTTTCTCTCTCTCTCTCTCTCTCTCTCTCTCTCTCTCTCTCTCTTAAATGGCAAATCGAGCCGCCACGCACAGAATGAAACGTAGCCGACTACGTGTAATGCAAATGTGCGTACAATCATATAATTTTTATTTCTATCTGTGATAAGCTCATCTCCTCGATCCCTTCGTCGAGAATGCAGGATCTCCCTTAAGATATCTCGAGCCTGAGCGTTTGCATTTGTTCACTCGCTCGTGTACAACTCTCGTCTTTATCGACGTAGCACACTATCTCACACAGATTGCAAGTGTTGTGTTATAATTTTCTATCGATTAATTGATTGCCTTTACTTGTGTTTCTCTCTACCCGCTCGGTATACTTAATTGTATTGTTAATTTGCGTTCCACATGATGTGACGCCGTGTACTCCGTCTTTTGTTCATTTTCCGACTACTGTACTATTTTTTTTTTTTTTCGTTTTCTCCTTTTTATAAACGTGTACCAAACATGCGGATTTCTTTTTCTTTCTTTCTTTTCGGATCGCAATTTGAAAATGACACACTTCGCATACTGCTCAAGATTGTCTCTCCCTTTTTTGTGCTTTCTCAATGCCCAACACGGATAATTATACTCAATGCATAAAGGCAGCTCGCCTTAACGATATCTTATCACACTGCCACGTGCGTGTGCGCCGCGTTTCTCTCTCTCTCTCTCTCTCTCTCTCTCTCTCTCTCTCTCTCTCTCTCTCTCTCTAATTGTGTGTACGCGCGTATGAACGTGCCAAGAACGTGTGTCTGTAACCACGCCACGTGTCTCTGGGTTCTCGCAGTTCTGGCGATGCATGAGACCATATTGAAATGCCCAACGCCTGGTTGCAACGGTCGCGGTCATGTCAGCTCCAATCGGAACACACATAGAAGTCTGTCCGGATGTCCCATTGCCGCGGCCAATAAGCAGGCCGCACGCGAGGCACGACAAAAGGTTCAAGGTAAGGCGGTATGCAGGACTCTTCACTGTGCGTGTCTGCAATACCCCAGACACGAAAATCTCGTTGGTCCACGCGACGAGATTAACACTCAAATGTTGGAAACAAGATGAGGTTTATAATTTTATGCATAAAACGCGTATCTCGTGTTTCTTTCGCATTTTATTACATTCGCGCATATCTTGATTGCATGCTTTTACTGCGATAAATTGCGATGATAAACCTGTTCAGAAGTTTTCATACGATTTTTCATTTGCGTTTACTGGTAGAAATGTAGAGGATTATTACTTGCATACTGATTACAAAATATCGTTGATAGTTTTGAAATAATTTTATAATTGTTTTCACTCCCTTCACTCTCAGAAAGGATTTCTAATTTTGAGAAAAAAAATTATTGACATACCTTAATTTTAATTCAACTGTATACAGTATAAAATTATAACTATATTAAGATTAAATCAATAATTTTTACTCTTTATACTTCCTTGAATAAAATAAGATCGACATCTTATCTTGAGACAAGTATAACACATATAAATTTAGAGTTATATATTCATACATTTAGAACTAGTCTATCCAATGATTATATACAAAGATGCTATAGCATCATGGCAGTGAAGCTCTCGTAATGTAGCGTGCTAGATGAGAGACATGCGGAACGAGAGATTCTGAGTTTCGAATCTCAGTCGAGCTCAGTTTTTCGTTGCTGAAAAATGTAAGATTACTAACGTTCTTTCCGCAAACTTCTTTCCGCAAGAATAGAATAAGAGATTTTCTTTACATCGATGTTTATTGTTAAATGAAGAATTGTGTTTAACCTAATTCTTTTATTAAGAAAATTAATGGGATAGCACCGAGGATATCTTTATTCTAGATTTTAGACTTTTTCATTTAAGAATAAAATATTCTTCTCTGAAGAATACATACGATTAGTCTATATCGATCTTATTTTATTCTAGATCGAGGAGAAATAACATTGAATATAGAAATATTTTCTGTGGGATGTTGAGTTAGATTTGTATTTTTTAATTTTTAGATTTTAGATTTAATTTAGATTATAATTTGACTCAAAGACACTCTAATACAGCATCAACGATCTAGTTACAAATAAACACACACACACAAAATAATTTCAAAAATTTTATATATAGTCTCTATATATAAAATAGACTACCATTTTATAGATATTATATACGTATACATAAAAAATTCATAATTTTTAAACAATATTCAAAGATTGTAGAAATAGAATATTATGCGCTATATATATTATTCAGAACAAAAATTTATTAAGCTTTTATCTTCTTAAACTGAGCCATTGTAAATATGTTACCAACCGATAATCACATATATGCTATTTGAAACTATTTGAAAACTACTACTAATAGGTTATAGTACTTCTTATAATTAGTAAACAAGAGTAAAATAAAAATTTTATTTTTGTAACAAACATTTTTCATTTTTTTACGATGATATTTTTTATTTTATGAAATTCTTTAATTGACACACTTCGTTATGCAAAATTTACTAAATACGCAATCTCCTGTGATAGTGCCAGGAATACCACCGGAATACATCAGCACGAATTTGTTACCTCCTTCAATGGATACGAAGAGCTATTCGCAGTACGGTTCCGCAACGCAAGACACGAAACCCGTACTAAGCAGCTTGACCTACGATTACTATTCGACAAAAAACGCTGTGATTAATGTGAAGCCTCCGAAAACTCCGGAAGATAACAGCACATCGCGTCCCGCGAAGGTGCCCAAGACAGAGAATATGACTCTTAGCAGCAGTTGCTGCAATACATTGTCTATGAGGAATCAAAATACGGGTGAATTGTTGGTTCCCAAGACGGAGGATGCTGCTTCTTGCAGAGTGAATTCGCCTCCGCCACCACCGCCTCCTACAGTACGACAAACATACGATTCTTACATGAGCCAAGATTCGAATTCCTCATCCATGTCATCCATGGACGCAATGGGTGCAAGGCCATCCATAGGAGCGACAATCCATCATCCAAGCCAGCACTCGACACATCACGTGCTGCCAATGCAGCCCGTCGCCTATCCGATGCCCATGGTGGAAGATACCAGGATGAGCCATCAAATGTCCCAAAGGTCTCCTTATGAATCTAGCGCCATGATGGCCGCCGCAGCGGCCGCGGCAGCAGCTGCAACCACCACAGAAGAGCTTTATCATCATAGATCGGCCGAACACGCGAGAGCGTACATGCATCCTGGTACCAGCAACATCGCAAGACCAGTAGTGACATATTCCAACGACATAGCTGGCAGAGGCTACGAGAATGCGGTAGTCAGTGCAGCCAATCATCGACCCTATGATCCCGGTACCACTGCGACGTACGAAAGATATGATACGCAGTCTTGCGCACCTATCCCGTCTCAGCAACAGCAGCAGCAACAACAGCAGCAGCAGCAGCAGCAGCAGCAGCAGCAGCAGCAGCAGCAGCAGCAGCAGCAGCAGCAGCAACAGCAGCAGCAACTTCATTCAAGGGCAAATATGTACTATCTAGGACAAACCGGCATGACGCCAGAGGAACAAGAGCGAGTTTATCATCAAGAAGCTGCGGCAGCTGCTCAACAGCATCAAATGGCGATGGCCGCCGCCACGGCAGCCGGAATGATAAAGACTGAAGATGGTAATTTTATGAGACTGTTTTTACAAGTATACAAAATTCTCAACTCATTTGTATAACTAAACGTTACGTATCCGTGAATGTTGCAGTGAAATGTGTCACAGTCGCGCAAATGCAGCAAATGCAGAAACCCGGTGGACCGCCTACCTCGCCCGGGGGATCAGTGATGGATTTGTCTACCTCCAGTGTTACGTCCACTAGCCCGCAGGTTAGTTAAAAATAATATAAGAAATACAAAAAGAATTATGAGATCTTCGTGGTCATCAATGTCAATTTATAGGCACCACCCTACGGTTCGAACAGCCTCAGTCCACAATATGGAGGAGGACAGACGGTGGGAAGTAGTCCTCAGGCTGCAGCGAGTCCTCACTTAACGGCTAGTCCTCAAGTTCCTAGTCCCCAGGGTCAAACTCTCGATCTTAGTGTCAATAGACTCCACAGGTATATGTTAATTTTCATATTTGTAGTTATTAACAAATATTAAGAATAAACTCTAAGACACAATTGGAAAATACAGACAATAGGAACAGGAATAAAAGACCTATATATTTCGACCTATCATTTATACACATAGTCTCTAATAAGTTGAAATCTGTTATTCCCTGTATTCTGTTATTCTCTCTTATTGCTTATGCTTTTTAATTGTGTCTCAGGTTTAAGATTAAAACATCTCAGCTTTAAGAAAATTGTTTTCAAGCTCATTGATATTAAAAAATAAAAATTATTTTAATAGAGGATTTAGAATAAACAGAATAGTGCTAACAATAAGTATAGAAACTTATAATGAAACTATTGTAATATTTAGGACAAATAAATGAAAAAGATATATTTATCTCTATTGCAGCGGTGCACCCAGTCCGCAGTATTCTACCAGCCATGGGGAAGCCGTCGCGGTTCCAGTAGGTCCAGGTTTTCCAGCTCCACGACCGATCGAAGAGCAAACGGAGCCCGTTGATTTCTCAACGGCAAACGAGCCGGTCAATTTCAGCGGGGGTCCGGGGATCAGGCCTGTACCCGGGTTTCCGCCGCCTGGAGTGCACGTCACGGCGTATAGTCGCGAAAGCACACCCGACAGCGGGGGTTCCCACTACATGGACGCCTACCGAGATCCCACCGGTGAGTTATCATCATTTATCGCATAACTCTGCGGACAATCTAGGATCCGCATTCCAAAGACGTTTTATGATCAGTTAATAGCATGGTTATACAAAATCATTGTGTAAAGTTATAAAATTTATTTGTAAAAGTCAATTAGTAAAAAGTATTTTTTAACAATTTTTTAAAGTAACTAAACGAGCATGCATTATATTGTTTTGTTTCGAATTAATAATATTTAATGTAAAAGCTTTTCTTTGCATAATACCAAGAAACATTACCTTACTCATTGGAATATTTGTAACAATTATATAATCTCTAATATTTAAACATTAACCATTTTGCAACGTTGAATCATAATTCACTGCAAAAATTTGATGACGGAGAATCATTTGTATGATTGATAATGTCAGATGAAGATAGAACGAAAAAAGCAAACATAGAAAAGGACGCGACAGGGTATCCTTAACACTATAAATTTTAACTGATATATATATATATATATACATATCCCATACACACACACACACACGCGCGCGCGCGCGCGCGCGGGTAACATAGGAGATACACGCGAAGCGTTAATGTGTCCACAGGCGTCGTGTAACGTCAGGTGATAGCGGGGGAGACGAGGAGGAGGTGCGTGGACGAGGGATTCGGAAGAGAACAAAGAGCCCGACGCCCCTGGGGGTCGGTAAGGGTGGCGAGGGACGTAGATAGGGATGGGGGACGATACGCGGTTACAACCGTCGAATAAAAATTCACCAGAACAGTACATGACTGCCATAATAGGCACCTATGGCCGAACTCTCATTTTCCTCGGTCTCTCTGTACCTTGGCATTCCAAACCCGCGGCCGATTCTCCCCCTTCTCATCACTTCCTTCTCTCTCTCTCTCTCTCTCTCTCTCTCCCTCTCTCTTTCTTGCTCTCTCTCTCTTTCTCTCTTTTTCTCTCTGATCGTTTTCCTCGTTTTCTCCGTTTCCATCTCTCTCTTTCTCTCTCCCTTCGTCCTTCGGCTTGAATGTGCACCGTGCGCACCCTTCCCGTCGAACTACCCCCCCTCCCCCTTGTGACGGTACACGGCCATTGTTAATTATCAATATTTCGCGTACACGTAGCGCCGGCAAAAGTCCGGCGCGGCCGATATTGTGCGGACTCTGACGCTGGGGAGTAGTTATTGAAATTGAAACATTCGAGCACACACAGCACCGTGTTCCCCGGCCTCGACGCACACAGGGCACCGCCGTGTTCACGCGATGTCGCGCGAGCGCGCACAGTCGGCCTTCCGTCCGTTGGCTATTTGCATTGCGTGCTCTCTCGACAAAATGAATTCTTGCCAGTAAATAAACGTGTAGATTTTACAACAGTTAATCAAGCAGCGGACTGCTCCTGTAGAGCGCCTGTGTTCGAGCTACTTCCGCGTCTCCCGTTCGAGTACGATTACATGGCATGTATGTACGTATTTAGGCAGAGCGTCTAGAAATCATACACTTTTCCATATATCATAAAACTCAAATTAAAGATCATACTAACTCACTCGGTATCAACATCTCAATAGATACATCAATTTGTGAATCATTATTTGTATCTACAGAGAATTAATGGATTTTCTAACAAAGTAAATGTTGAAAACAGAAATGGATAAAAGGAAATAACAAGTAATCTTTTCCCTCAATACGTTTCAAATTGTCAATACTTCATTATAAATTTATCTTAATTATCAAAGCATCCAATATCGAAGAAATTGAAAAGCATGTTATTAAAATTTTTTTATTGAAATTGATATAATATCGCACATTTTCCAAGTAAGATGCTTTCTGGCTGGGTCAACATATTTTTTTTTTAGGAAATTATTGATTGTTAAATTTTTTTATTTATATACAATCTCTTATATGTCAGGGTATGGACCCATGAGTCCTCATCCAGGATACGGGATGACCGGCGTTCAACCCGAATATCCCGGAAACACGTACACTCCTTACCCAACTGCAGGTTATAACTGTGGTGGAACTTACCCAGGTGGCCCAGTGACTTCCGGTTATCAGATTCCAGCGGGTTACACTCCGGCACCATGTTATAGCATGCCTCCCCCACAGCATACGGTTGGACCTCTCGATAAACCATCTGGCAAGGACGACAGGTAGGATATCTCTTTTATCTCTTTTGAATGGAATTATCGCGATTATGAACAATTCACAGCAAACTTTTATTTATGTACTGTAAATATGAATTTATGTCCGTCGATGAAATAAAAATCATTATTGTAAATTAAACATTTAAAAGAGTAAAAAATTTTATTTGAAGATTTTAATACTGTTTTAATATCAACTATTTGATTTGAAGAATACATTCATTAAATCTATTAGATTGACCGATATTTTCATCGCGTATTTAACATTTTATGCTTTTTTCTTTAATTTGAAATTTATTCTTTTTTTTCACTGTATTCAACATATATTATTTTGATGAAACTTAAAACCAAATAGTTATTCATTTATAACGCTAGATTCGCGATGAGAATCCAAATCGTTATTTAGCGTGAGGTAGCACTATTAGAGAATACGTCCACACGTCGTGCAGGCGAGCATCGCGAGTTCTCGCCTTGGTATTTACTTGCCTTGCCGAAAGGATCGCACGAATCCTTCACGCGATAGATTCGTGGCCGAAGCTTGAAAAGACGTGGAGACAGTGGCGGTGGCGGCGGCGACGGCGGCGGCAGCGGCAGTGACTAACATCAGCGATGGAGGGCGAGAGGAAAAGGGGGCAAAACTCGCGCATACCCACCTCCATTTTGTTAATTAAAGTAATTACTCTTCGTACCGAAAGTGCCAACCTTATTCTAATTGACGTGAAGCTCGGCGGTATGGAGAAGGCACGGTTGGGCGTATAAGAAGAGAATGAGGATGAGGCTCGAGTGGAAGGCGCGCGTGCAGGGGAAAAGGGGTGCTGGGGTTGAGAGGGTGCGGAGGCGAGGTAGGATAAGGTTAAAATGGGTAGGTGGGGTATAATCAGTTGCCACCGCACTGGATTATGGGCCGAGACCCGGCGTCGTCCTCCCCGTAGTGTGGCGTGGGTTAGAAACCTAGAGCACACCTCCTCGGCTACCTCAAGGCGAAGCCTTGCCTTTCGTCCCTTTTGTAATTTTACTATGGTCCAAAATTCGGTGCGTCGCGTTCCACGAATCTCACGAATGTCTCCACGATGAACGAAAATGTAAAAATCGAATCGATATTTTATCGGAAGTTTGAGATAACAATATTGGCAATATACGATATTTACATTTGCGCGAAAATATAATTGTGAATGTACTGTGTACAATATTATATAAAGATAAATATTATATCGGCAAATCTTTACTCAATGTAAAACTGTAAATAATGAAGTTTGAAATAGTTTGTATTTCAAAAAGAGAGAAACTAAATGATTAATTTTTAATTGTCAGTATTATATTTCATATTTTTTTAAATTTTCATTTTAGAAATTAAAAACATTTAATAATCTTATTTTTAAAATTATAGTCTTAATCTATCTTATTATATACTTGTAATGTTTATTAAATGTTTGATTAATGATAATAGTGAGTGAAAACATTTAGTAAATTATGTCTTTTTATTGCACAAATTTAATTTGAGAGGTTTATGAAATGATTATGTTCAATGATTTCCTCACGATATTAATCTTTCCACATTTCTCTTCCTTCTCATTAATTGTATCTTTATTGAATCGCTATAACGTTGAACATGTACGACCAACTAAAACCTCGGTCAAACCAATCTATATCAGAACTTCAACTTTATTAATAGCAGCAAGCAATATAACTACCTTCGCTTCCTAACTACATTATTAGTCTCGTCTCTTGGAACCATTTTTATTAGTGTACGTCCCAATCAACCATCGAATCAACCATCTAAATTTGTGAAAATATCAAATACATAATTGATATAAGAATAAATAAAACTTAATTTTTTCTGGGATAAAGTTTTTTTTAATTCTTGCTTAAGTTTGAAAGTTGCTAAAATCTCTTTATCTAAAATTAAAAATCATTAAATTTTAAATGATGAAATTTCCCGAAAGATTCGTTTTATTGTTACATAATCATTTTTATATTTATTTATCAATAATCATACGCCATAACATTGGGCAT
>NW_017259305.1:745006-783341 GCF_001594045.1 Atta colombica | reverse complement strand
GGAAAAAGTTCGTGGCGTTTTTCCCATTAGATGGCATTAAAAAAACGCCACGAACTTTTTTCCACACCTAATATGTATAGATATAGACAAAGTTTTTAATAAAAATTACAATAAAATTCAATAACTTGATGCTACCAATATCTAAGACAGAATAGTGGACCAGCAGAAAAACGCGAAGGTAGATAGATAGTCCGATGGCGTGCTTGAATTGCACTTAAGCCATCCGTCGACTCTCAGTTGCTCGGCAATATCGCGGCCACTCAAGGGTCATCGAGGCTTTCTCATTGCCGACGATGGCTTGCCTATCTATGAGGCTACGATGAGATCGAAAGCAAGAGCGAGACGCTCACCCTCCGATTTGTTGTAGCCGGCGCATATGTTCTTTCAGTCCGCTTCTCGGCTTTCTCCTTCATCTCCTCTCGATCCTTTTTCCTATTTTTCGACGTTTTTTCATATCACATTGCACATTGCTCTTCCACTCGCGTTTCACAGAAAAGTTACAAAACGCAATATAACTTTGCGAGGCCCTACAACTGTAAACTATGTACACTCGCATTTGTGTCTGGGAAGACGATTTACGATTGTCGCTTATGTTAGGTGTAGAGTGCATTAAATTAAATTATGTCAGGCAGTCTGCTCAAGTGCTTTTTGCAAATAAAAGCCACCTACAATTTTAGTCGCTATACCCTTAAGACTCGGTTCAATTCATGCTCAACAACGCTTTTGGGAATTATTTTATCTTTATTGTTTATTAAACGTTAAACAAAATCAAATAATGTTATTTATCCAAACAAAATCAAATGATCATTATTTGCATGAATAGAATTGCAGTCTAAATGAGCAGTATCATATAAAGAAGTAAATAATTTAAGTGGAAATATCATTTTAGCTTTTACATTCGAATAGTGACAATTAAAGAATTACCCAGCACACTTTATCCGAAGGATGTTCTAAAAACGTTTTTAGAACGTTTTTTTAGATATCTATAGAACGTCGCTTGGAGAGCTGTATAGGTACTGATAATTCCATGATTAAACTAGGGACTCTAGATTTGATGGTTAATATTATTCGGTGCAGTATGAATGTGAGGAGATACTCGTTGAATTTCGCACCTCGGCCCACCCCTCGTGGTCGCGATGGCAAGGAGCTGATACAGTGCCCCACGTCGTCCTGTGATGGCATGGGTCATGTCTCAGGGAACTACGCTACCCACAGAAGGCAAGGCAGCATCGACATTTACCAAGCCTTTGACGTGAACGCTCGATTATGTATATATCGATTGGCGATGCAGCACGCAAGCACGCTACATACATACATTTAAATTTTTCCTCTTTGGTCCCTCAATAAAGCCTCAATAGATATTTTCATTCAAAAATGGTAGATGACAGTATATATCCTGAAACATACACACACATATATATATATAACAAATGACATTATGTAAATTGCGAATTATATTTATATGGATGGTTCTTGCATCAATGCATATTGGTGGTCCGTGGTGTAGTTGCTTCTTAAATGTGTTGCGATACAAAACATACGTCTAGAAACCTTATTTTCTCCTAGTTAAGCGATTGAGTTGTACATTTGGTCCATTATGTTGCCATATATATCTATATATGACGTACGTGTGAATATCCAGTGGTACTATAGCTACCTTGCATAAGTATACATATATATATATACACAATATATAGTTTTCATTTTTGTTATTCATACAGTTTACTCGCTCTTTCTCTCTTCTTCTCTTTCCTTTTTTTTTATTTTATACTCTACATCATATTATGCGATATCAAAGGTGTGTAGATGAGCCTCGTAATTGAATGAATTTTTTTCTTTTTTTTCCTCGCTGTTTTTACCCGACCCCTACGAAAAGGGATGGCAAAATCAAAGTTTGGTATTGCGGAAGAATTGGCATTGCACAGGACTGGCTTTCGATCGCGAGACTCATTCGTTTTCGTACGCATACGTAGTAATTAATTTACTGACTACCCGTCCGTTGAAAGCTGCTTTCGCCAGCCTCAAGTGGGCAGCTTTGTAGCGAACTGTTGTCGATGACCATGTCATAGCAGAACCGTAACGATCAAGAAAACCCACGAAGCGGTGAAGATATCGCTTCGCGATGCAAAGTCAAATTGGCAATTGGCGAGTTTCATTGGGGTCAGGTGTGAGTGTGCTCCCTGCTCTCCCTTTCGATGTTCTTAGAGTAAGACCGATGACGGATCAACGCGACTATGAAGCGCGATTGATCTTACGAGCGACACCTCATAAGTGATCCAACTGGAACACGGCGTTGCCATTTGCATGCTACCAAATACGATCCGTTGTCCGTCCGCATCGATCATAATCCGTACGACATTTAAGGGTGTCCCTGGAACGTAAGACTCGGGCTACGATCGTTGGCGTGCACGATCGGTGCTCGAGCAAGAGATGCGAGTCTTAGATCTCCCTTTCCCTCAATGTCTTCGTTCGAACTGGACGCAAGGCAAGTCGTCCGAAACTAAATCGTAATGAAGCCAGTGCCGATACGCACTGATCTCGGTGAGCCAACGTCTCTTGCTCTTCGATGAATACATAATACATTTAGATCTTAGCGGCGATTAATTAATAAATAATAATATTTTAACTTCGGTGACGTGTTGTGTCACTCGTCGTGCGATACATAGATGATTTCGATCGTTTCAGCGAACGAGATGTTCGGATACTCATCGAGATCTAATTTTTGAGATATCGATTGTCTTTTAAATAGAACAGCCTTAGATTATGTGAATACTCACGACATCGTGGCAACGTCGCGTAAATTGCATGCGATGTGTTGCTGAAGCGATGGTTGGACGTTTCTGAGGTGTGCGTTCGTGTGAACGAAAGCCATGAAGATTACCGCGTTGCGCATTTTTATCAGGCATCGTAGCATGATGATAAATTTTTCAAAGTTTTTCACAATTTCTTGTGTCTTCCCAGAACACGCAGCGCGCGGTCTTCATAGCGTTTTCGCAACGCGTTGAAATAGAAGAGAGTCTTCTTTCCTTTGCAGTCTTTCCGGATGCCCACGAGCTGATCGTTCGCAAATCCAGGCGCATTCCCAGGAGCTCAAGTGTCCTACGCCAGGATGTGACGGTTCTGGACATGTCACGGGAAATTACTCGTCACACAGAAGTTTATCTGGTTGTCCACGGGCCAACAAGCCAAAGAGTAAACCTCGAGATGGTCAAGATTCTGAGCCTCTGAGGTCAGTTGGCGCGAATACTATTAATTATGCGCTCTATATTCTAACTGTACTTCTGTACACGCGATTAATACGGGTTAGCACTAGTCTCGGTCTTTATTCAAGGGCGTTAAATTTTAGAGGGTAGCAATCTATTTTTTAAAATCTTAAAAGGAAAATTTATAACTCATTATTTAATTTGTCTTTGCCTCGAAATAACACTATTTTAATACTATGGCTTTTCTGTCCTTTGAAGATTTAATTGTAAAGAATATCCTCAATTAATAATAGCTTTTAACGAGCAATATCAATCTCTGGCCTAATGAAAGAACTATATTATCAACTAAATTTTTCGAAAGGTTAATTATGCAAAATGTATTTAATGTATTTAACGTTACATATACAAACGTAACATATATATTATTATTTGTAATGACATTTAAGTATAATTTAAATATAATTATGCTGCAAATGCAGTATGCTCATTTTATTTGACAAAATTAAACTTAATGACGAACTATTTTGATTTGACAAAAAAATTTTTTAAAATTATTTTTCAGTTACATTCAGTATTGAAAAATAATAGATTTAAGTTAATACAACGCAAAGGAGATCCGAAAAGAGCAAGAGGGCTATCGCCCCGAGTTTGTAGGATTTGGTTTCACGACGCGATTACATTTCGCAAGTTCCGCAATTTGAGGGTGCGACGGTAATCGCGATCTCAATTTGCGTTTTCGTCGCGTTCGCACGTTGCACGTAGCAGCTAACGCAGGTATCTTCTCGACCGCATTGCACGTACCGCGAGGCTGTCGGATGAGACCCGAGAAAGGGGAAATCTCGTCCCCCTTCCCCCCGTAACCGCATCCTAACTCCCTTTGCCCGAGTTACACCCCGCGCAAAAGCGAAGACGCTGACTAATAACTGGCGGTTTCCGCTCGTTTCACGCTCGCTCTGTGCGGATGGATTATGTGGTGTTGGTGACGGTGGCGTTGGCATTTTGGACTACAGATGTCCAATCCCGGGTTGCGACGGGTCCGGCCATGCCACCGGCAAATTCTTGTCGCACCGCAGGTAAGGCTTGTATAAGAAACTTTCAGGCTACATGGATCTTGCTTTAGGATAATCGTATGCTGTTTTCTGTTTTTTTTTTTCCCGTATATACAGTGGATGGACAAACCTATAATATAATCGAATATAATAACTTCTTGCATAAAAATAAATCAAAAGTGCAGAATGAACTTTTTTCGTCCGAAGCTTATTTTTCGAAAAAATTAAATTTAATTTTCAGAAAATCTTTAGATCTTTAACACAAAAAGTTATTGCAGCTTTTGAAGAAATAAGAAAACTCATAGGATTACTAACTCTACTCTTCTAATAGTGCTCTTTTCGAAGTTAAAAACAATGTATTCTTATTTTTCATTTATTGTATTCTTTTTTTATAAAGTGAGACAAAATTTTAAAAATTATTATTTAATATTTAAATTTATTATTTTACGAAAAAGTTATGCTTGGCCTGTATTAAGGCTATGTTCGCTTTGGGTAATGTGTAATATATGGTTTATCATATAGAGATTTTGTTAAAAATTTGATTATATACATATATTGGTTGAAACACACACACACTTATCAGTTGCAAGGTACATTAAATGAATAAATTTTATTTTCTCAATTGTATTGATGTTAACATTAAAAAAATCTGATCATTAAGTAAAATGTAAATACATTTATAAATATTCCAGCTAACGTTAAATATTCACAAAAAATTCGATTCGTATTATCAATGTACTGAATGTTTCGGAACAGTAAAAGAATTGTCACAGAATGTTCAAATGTCGATGAAATGTCCAAGCCTATTCTTAATATCCTTTTTGTTTTCTGTTTTTTGCTTTTTGCTATTTTTTACATCTTGTCTTTTTGCTTCTTATCCGGTTTTATATCGCCCGAGATAAAAGTTAACGAACTTTGGAAGAAACAGGAAACACGTAGTAAGAAATACAATTGTTGATAAAATGGTGCAAAAGAGAGAAAAAGAAATAGGTAAAAAACAACAAATAGGCAAAGAACAATACAGGAAACAAAGAACACATTGTAGAATAGGCTTCAGAATATTGTATGAATACTCCTTGTGTATATTTCACGAAAATCACGAGCGAGTGAGCAGTGTACATCTCCGCCGACAGAGGGCCGCAGCGGAGAGCATTTACTCATAAACAAGAATCACCTGGGAGAGAATATAAGAAGCGCAGCACTTCATCTATGAAGTGAGCCCAAAGATTGGGCTTCAAGGTTGGCTCCATTTTTTAAAATAAAATTTTGTTTAAAAATTGATTCACGGACGATCTGACATGGAATTTTTGAAAAAATTAAAATTTTGCGGAATATATATGGAACATTCTTGAAATATGTAACGATATACAAATGAATATACAAATGAAATTTTCAACCGATATTCGAATGTAATGAATGTATCTTCTATATTTCATAAGTATTCGAAATATTTTGGAATATTCTTGGAAAGTTTTTTTGGGATTTTAGAAACATTTTATGAATATTTCCGGAATATTTAGTGTTTGCTGGGATATTTATATATAACTTTATGAAGTCTGAATAAAGATTGTCAATAAAAATTATTCTAGAAAAGAAATGTCATTTTATTGAACACCGGCATTTAAAACAGAAAATCCCTCTTCATCTTCATCTTTTTTTTTCTTTTTTTTCTTTTTTTTAGAAGATATGTACTGTTTTTACTAACGTACTCTTTTCATGCAACTGAGAATTAGTCCCTAGTAGAGATATATTAATCAGAATCCATAAATCATAATTTAATAAGCACAATTTTGCTTATAGCAGTCGGGACATTTCCAGCAATTTTTCTTTTAATAAAATTGATAAAATTTAATTAATTGACATTGTTTTTTAATTTTAAATTTTCCTAAAGTCGTGTAGATGTTATGTGAACACTAATGGTAATGTTTATAGCATCTCACAAACCATATCTTCATTAAGTGCATGTGTACTCTCTAAATTCTTTGAAATGGAATCTCTAAAAAGTGAAAATTGAGCCAATCTGGAAAAAGAGTTTCAGTCAATTTTAAATCTTTAAGAGTAAGATTTCACTCTTTAGGATGACAATTCACTTAAAAAATTTAAAAAGTATTTAATTTCTCAGAAACAAAGCCTCGGACAAAACAGTTTATTGGATACTTTTAATTTATTTTTGTATAAAGAATCATTCTCTGTCAGGTTGTACTATAGGTTTGTCCCCTAATTATCTTATGTGTCAAATTGCGACAATTAAATGCCTGTAAGAACATTAGCTTCTATACAGATCGCAAAATTAACTGTTGATGTTCTAAATAATTGTAATTTATTAAAAAAATTATTGATATTTTCGATTTGCGCTACGATTTTTATAATTTGATAATAAATTGGGTGATAGTAAATTAATGTAACTTAAGTATAAAATATTGTTTTAATCTGCTGTGGTCACATTACTGTTTATTTATTAAAGGAAGTTAGATTGAGTTGATAATATACAACCTATTTTAATGATGTTTATAATTATAGTTCTTGAAATCGATGAATCTTTATTAATTTGTGTATATACATCTTCATTTTCTTATTGCAGTGCATCTGGGTGTCCAATTGCAAACAGGAATAAGATGCGAGTGTTGGAGTCTGGCGGCACAGTCGAGCAGCACAAGGCGGCCGTAGCTGCCGCGACAGCCATGAAGTTCGAGGGTGTCAATTGCCCCACACCTGGATGCGATGGACTCGGTCACATAAACGGCTCCTTCCACAGCCACAGGTCTTTATCGGGCTGCCCGATAGCCAGCCACGCCGTGAAGAAACCGAAACCGGAGGATAATATGAGCATGTACAGCAGAGGAATCACCGGTGAGGATCGAGTTGCCTGTGATGTCGCCTCCGGCTGTCAATACTTAACGATCGAAGAATAATATTGTCAGAGTTACGCTGTGCGTGAGACCAATCGTTACGAAGAAGAATAACGATCGAATTTTGTTCCAAAGAGTATTCGTAAAAAATTCTCCTCGCGTGCAACTGTCAAAATTGAAACCGCGAGATGCGTTTTTCTATCAAAACGCGCGGTAGAAAGAGAGAGAGAGAGAGAGAGAGAGAGAGAGAGAGAGAGAGATAGAGATAGAAAGAGATAGAGAGATAGAGAGAGAGAGAGAGAGAGAGGAAATGCTACGAAGTAGATAAGACGGTTTAAGTTCGCTCTCTGTTCTTTTCTATGCTTGCGTATCGCGCTCGTTCGGGATTTATCATCATTTATTTCTTTTACTTCAGAATTTATATTATATATGAAAAAATATTTATAAATTGATCGACGCCTAGACGAGCGCGATGCTAAAACATACGGAATTATTGTATCTTCCTTTGTAAACTTGTGCATATCAGACCTTGTACTTAATTCCATGCTATGCCATACTCTGCTCTTCACGCAATGATGTGCTGTCATACCAATAAGAATAATCTCCTTCCCTATCCTTCCGTTTTTCTCTTAATCATCAAAGAATTCGTTTTTTTTTTATTTCTCCTTTTTAAATATTTCTTTTTCCGTTTCGACTCCTTTCTTTTTCTCAATAATAAATGTTCCAGGTTTGCGAACAAATATCGCAACTGATTAGATACGAAACGGTGAAAGGATGCCACAAATAGCTTATAAAAGAGAAAAAAAGAAGAAACAGAAGCAACAGAATTGAATATGATGGCGTTAATTTACATCTCTTTTTTTTTCCTCCCTTTCGATTCGGTCCCGCGCAGGAACCTCTTCCTTCGTTATGTACAAGACAGAAATGTAAAATCGAAAAAAAAAACAAACAACCGTATGTCTTAATGATGGAAAATAATATATTCTGATTTATTCTGGGATCAGCTCCTTTCATGTTGAGCTTGGAGCACGGTTACTTTTGAAGGTAAGGGACTGACGTATTCGCCACTTGTTTCCTATGTGTTTTCGATGTTACATTACAGAATTTCCACACACCAGTATTTTTACTTTTACGTGACGACGTCCGAGTGTTGGCAATATCTGTGAATCATACGTTTGGCACAGTAAGCAACTATAAGCTTCTTTTTGCTCGTTCACGTGTGACAACATGTCGCGCCGCGCCATTTTACCGACGCCAGCACTCGGTGTCTTCCGTTTTTTTTTTCTTCTATCTGGTATGATGGCACCTCACGCTAATTACCCTCAAAACACCCCGATATTGTCCCGATCATACCATTTCCACGGCACTCCTGTCAGGTTCGTGCGTCTCTTACCGAGTCGGAGCACACGCTTGATCGAATGAGCCTCAAAGTGTCTCTCGCTTTTCTGCCGAGATGCGTTTATCACTTTGGCACGAACCATACGCAGAAGAAACCGTATCGTCCCATTATCTCGAGATAAACTATAATGCAGTGACTCGGGATGAGCGAAGTTAGAGAAAAAATAATATATTACAGTAGAATCATCGAAAAAATTATTTTATTCTGATGCATAATTGCGACATTTCACTAAACCGCTTCGCCTGAGTCGCTGCCTGAACCGATCCTTAACGTAAATTTTAAATGCTCGCTATATTTCCACTTGTACCGCATAAAATCCCATAAATCCTTGTTCGAATTTTTCGATCTAACGCTTTCCGATCATGAATGAAAAAAGAAAAGAAAAGAAAAAAGTAAGACCCGCCAAAACGCTTGTATTTAAATTCGTACGAACTTCCGTCGGGAATTCAAGTTGTGACCATTCAGTTTCCAGTAGTTTTTCCATTGTTACGTATCACATATTAGGGCCGCATTTCGCATTTAGACGAAAGGGCGTACGAATCGCGCCGTGCACGCTTGATTGCGGGGAAACCGATTCTCTGGAAATCGGGAAATATATGATATAATCTCTCTTTCGACCGTAAAACGGATATTCGATCAAACTGGACCGTGTCTGTCCTGTCTCTAGGGTTGGAAGCCGGTGGTCCGGCTCACGGGGGTGCGGTAGGCACGGGTCAGGGTAACTCGAGCGGTAGCGGGACCGCCGGTGTCCAGAGCGAGGATCTCTACACACTGGAGGCTGAAATCACCGAGCTCCAGAGAGAGAACGCCCGGGTCGAGTCGCAGGTCTTGCGCTTGCGCTCGGATATCACCGCCATGGAGAATCAGCTCAAGCAGGGAGAAAAGGTCAGTATTTGCTCAGTCGGTAGTATACCGTGTGTCGAATAATTAAATAACAAACAATTGCACATGTAAAAATAGAAACTTTGTTAATTTTAGACAAATCTTTGTGCTTTTAAGCTAATCGCTTTGGCAATTGTAAAATCCAATTTCATTTGGAAGCTAAATTATTACTCAATTCTAATACCATTCTAAGATAATATATATTATCTTAGAATGTTATATGTTGTTTAAATAACTTTTTTTCATGATATTATTTTATAGAAAATTTATTACACACACACACACACACACACACATATATATATATAAAATAATATATTAATAGTAACTAAATTAACTAATTTTTTTTATTTATAACCGTATGCTGGTATTAGTGAACTAATCGGTAGTTGATCAATCTTCCAGCAAACAAATTAAAGTTACAAAAATTTTCTTTAAATTTCCTAACTTAAAAGTACAATAAAAGCAAATAGAAGGACTCGAAGAAATAGGCACTGTTCAAAATGTGTTAAAATAACGTTAGCTTGTTTACTGAATTATTTCGCATATTAAAAAGAATTTGAGAATATTTCATTTTAAATTTTCCTAGCAGAATAATTTATCAGTTCTATGATGGATATGTACCGAGTTACGCATGAAGCGCATAATGCATCATTTGTTGTTGCTATTCACCAAATAATAAAGAAAAGAACGATAAAATCATGTGCTTTATGCATAAGTCGGAACATACTTTCTGTGATGGCTTTAGAAAGTGGCTAGTGGCTCTAGAATAATATATTTTCACAGACATCTTGCGCACCTAGACTAACAAAAGCACCCTGTCATTTCTTTTTGCAGGAAACGACAACGATAACTCAACGTAATAATAATTTGACCGAGTACTATCAGTCACTACGCGACAACATGATCACTCTGCTGGAGCAAGTGCGAATACCGAACGCCCCGGGCGGACCGCAAGAGAAAATAGGCCATGAGAACTTCGATAGTTACCTGACGAAGTTGCAGACTCTGTGCACCGCCGACGGCTACTGCGCTGACGAGAGCAATCGGCCGATTTATGAGACGGTGAAGACTGCCCTGCAGGACTTCACGGTCCTGCCGACACCCATCTGAGACCATCCTTAAAGATCGACGATCTGGTACTGAGCGTCGCTCTTGGGACTCGCGCGATTAAGCGATCTGGCGTATTCGTGACGCGGATCGCAAGTCGTTCCGCTCTCGTCCTGGATACTACGAGTGAACGGAACGGTGCGAGAGAACGGTGCCCAGTTCCCATGAAAATGTAGACACATATAAATCGACACGAGGATGCACGAAAGAAAACTGCGTCGATCGTGACTGAGCACCGCGGATCGGCCTATCGACCTAGGAGAAACCCGGCTTCGTGACGCGTGTGACTCATCCGGATATTGTGGAGAATCCGGCCGTGCGTCACATATGTATCTACGTGTGTACTTACATCGCTCGCGTGAATTTCGGACTACGTCACTTGGCGACGTCAACCTTGCGATCATTGCACATATGATCGTCGGGTGATGATTGTCAGTGAAAGTCGTCGTGGCCAGTCGAGCATGCCGACCGGCTCGTAGGCTTGCTTAGGAAACGCTATAACGGCATCTAACCACCGCACCGGTATGACGACTCCATTGGGGCAATCGAAGTAAACGGACTATGTTTACGGGGCGACGTTGGCCCCCGTAACGATATATCTTTTGTACATAACGATGTTTACGTCAAGTATCATGATTAATAGCGGCCGCTATCGCTGCTTATGTACATACACACAACGGGAGAAATTGCGTTTATATATTATTCGACAGGTTGATGGTTAAGTCGCTCTATAAATCGTGTAAAAATGATTAATTTAGCTGTATATCGGATTCTTGCCACTTAATGCTGTGTAACTGTTACCGTTTAAGCGAGGTCAGTGCGCGACTTTATGAGGATCGGTACGTCCATCAATGACGTTTCTCTTCTGATGAAAATCCAAAAATTAAAACTTATAAACCAATTTATCGACTATTTACCAGCTAGTCACTATTATTATTATTATTATCATCATCACATCATTATGATTATTATTATTACTATTACTGTAACTATTACAGCCAGATCGTTTTTAGCGACTAATTCAATCGTCATTATTGCTACCATTACTCTTACTACTGTCGATAAAATATAGTCACAAAGTATACCAACATATTTATATAATATAATCGAATCTATAAGAAAGAAAAGTGCGATGCGTGTTGTCCATAGACTGTACATAGTCACAGAGATATACAATTATTATAAGGACAAAAATCGCTGGCGATAATGAGCTGCGATTTTGGTGGGATGACGAAAGAGAGAATGAGAGGAAGAGAGAGAGAGAGAGAGAGAGAGAGAGAGAGGAAAGGAGAAAGAGAGGAAAAGAAAGAATAATGCTCACGAGGTCATATATGACCTCTTCATTAACAGCTATCAATCGTAAGTCCGATGTTCTGTCGAATTTATGCTTGTTCGAGGC
Source organism: Atta colombica (assembly GCF_001594045.1). Taxonomy (NCBI): domain Eukaryota; kingdom Metazoa; phylum Arthropoda; class Insecta; order Hymenoptera; family Formicidae; genus Atta; species Atta colombica. The sequence goes on along the minus strand of NW_017259305.1, from coordinate 771,450 downwards.
AAATGATCAAGTCTCGATCGTTTCATCAAGGACACAAAGAAGGATCGAGCTTCGCGTTCCTTCATGACACGTCGCGACCAATTCGGTCGGAGGATGTTCATTCGTATGTGTTATAATTTCGGAATGTGTCACATTCTCTCCCCTGTATATTCGTGATCACCTACGACCGCATCGTGAGACACATGTACATTTGTATCGGCGCGGTTATTATTGTTTTTGTTGATATATTGTGTTTCTATTTATTTTATATGTTTGTTTTGCTGATGGAACGAGAAATGCAAGGAATTTGTAAATATCGAAAAACCGGCTCTAAATCGTAAGAGTCATCGCTTCTCGTTGGAGGTGTATGAGTGTTATTATTACTATAGAACATGCCAGAATTTTGGTTTTCGCTGGTTGACCTTTTACACTTACATGTAAATCGATCGATCGACATGCAAGAAACTTTTATTATTTTGACAATATAATGCCTGAAAACAAAATGGAAACATATAATTCAACTATGAATTTATTAAAATATAAATATAGATATAATTAAAAGGAAGAATTTGTTAATGAGACGTTTATAGATCATTATGTATCATACAATACATTGATGTATTCATTACATTTATTAACATTAATTGTACTGCCAAGAAAAACGTTCTCAATATATCATAAATGTTTAAATAATTTAATTTTAATATTCTTATTATCTCTCTTCAAATTGTAATCATATATGAATTGGGAACGAGTTGGAAAGATTGTAAATTCATAAGATATGAATCGTAAAATAGCAAACATGTCGATCGTACAATCAGTGATTTTGCCGATATGAAGTTGCATTATGTTAAAATTATATTATGTTCGCTATTATATGTATCAGATAATGTATATAAAGAGAAGGAAAAATTAATTGTTTGTCTGAGATGTAAGAAGCCGCGTGCAGAAGAAGTAAATATACTTTAACCAACCACCGTGTAGTGAGAGTAATAACAAATTACAGATAGCGATAGTCGACCGACAATTACGAATAATCTCGACGTTATAATTATTCTTGTCACTATCATTGTCATTATAATTACATTGTCACTGTCGTACTAAAATATTTCTTTTCTTATTTCGAGTTAGCGCAATTGGCATGTAAAAAAAGGAGATAAGAATGAGGGTGAAAAACAGATAATAATCAACAGTTACATTTTGACTTTGCAACAGAATACCTAATTTCAATTCTGTTGCATCGCAATTAATATTAAGTCTGCAATATTCATTATGGTACATCATGTACTAGTCTTGAGTACTATTGTTATTATTGCTATTATTATCAATATTATTTTATTATTATTATTATTATTATTACTACCAATTTATTATCACTATTATCGTTATGTTTTCGTCACTATTACGATTATGATTGTTGCCGTTAATAAAAATCTACAGGTATATAAGTTCAATAACATGCTTTAAGTAAGTATAAATGTTACTCCGATTGAATAAAGGGTATTTATCGATGAATACGAATTATTTCTCCTTTCACATTATATTTATATGAAATATTTTTAATGCCTCATAATATTCATAAGAAGCACGATATATTATATGATATATACGAGATAGAAAAAGAAGAGCTAATTTAAAAACGGAAGTGGCTATCTATCAGAGCTTTAATTTTATAACTTTGTATGCTGATATTAAATGGAAGATGATGTAAGCAAGATAGATAAATAATACGCGATCTTCTACACGATATGACATTTAGCAGGAAATAATGATATAAAAGGTGGACACATGAGAACAAGAGAACAATAAGAAGAAACTTGCCGTAGAAAAATTTCGTATTTTGTATTTGCATTTTCGATATAAAAAAAGTCTTATTTTACAAGCATCGCCATTGCATTCGACAGTGTTGCATCATAATTATATCTACACGTATGTATATGTATAATAGTATATATCACAATAAAATGGACGTGCGAACGGCTTTCGCATGAGTGTGCTGTGCGCGTGTGTGCGTATTTAAATAGACAGACACTGAGATATGGCAGAAGATCATTCTTCAGTAAATTACGCGCAGCTGAGTTTGCAACGCGCTAAATGCTCTATTACTATGATTCCTCTCCGAATCATCGTGGGACGCGAACCTCTATTCAAACGCGCATTGCGATCCCGACAGTGTCCCGGAGTGAGAAAATCTATCGCGAACATTTCCCATCGTATATATATAAAAAGTCACGTGGACTTAATAGTGAATAGTTGAGTTGCTTATTTCGAAAGTGACGTGGATCAATATTGGAACACGATGAATTTTAAATATTATATTATATTATGTAGGGATAAATCGATGCGATTTACTTATTTTACGTGATTCCGTCAATTTTTTTTTCACATCACTTCCGAAATAACTCCGATCATAATGGGATGAATTAAAAATACATATTCTAGAAAACATGTGTTTGCTCCGTCAATTGACTTTAAGAGACCACCGTTTCTGCAGATCGGCGTCAATCAGGCGCGACTGGAATCGTTAAATTAAATGAACAGTCGACCGCAAGCTGAACGAAACATCTGACTGTCAAAAGTCGTTACTTCATTCTCGCGGTTACAGAACGGCCGAGCAATAGCGCAGTTGATAGAAATCGCGGTCGCTATGACATAATTCATCGCAGATAGATTCTCATTGAGACGCGATTATTGGATTACGTTGAAAGAAGTACGATACGTATAGACTATGTTTGCAATTGTGCACTGTGTGTCAGTACGTCGTTACGTATCACCTTTGCATATTCTTAATTTTTTAAGATGAGCGCGAGATTCCATGAGAGATCCATTTGACTTTCGAGAAATAATAAAGCGAAGTTTGGATTCGTGATATAATTTGAAAGTAACCGCAAGTCTTAGGCCGCGTTGAATAAACTCGGATATTGCCATAATTAACGAAGTCTGTTCAACGATTCTTTGTTTTTTTTCTGAATTATAATAAAAAATACAGTAACGTAGTTACAAAGGAAGAATTAATCATTCTAAGCACTGAACGATATCAGTGTTATCAGGATTCGCAGTATTTAATAGATAATAATCTAAGCAATTGATAAATATATCTGAGGCATCATGAAGAGATCTTCTCTTAATTCTTGATCGTGGAAACATTGAGCGTTTTTTGAATTGTTCAACTTTTTCTCCTTCACATCTTGCACATCTTGCTATACGTATACATTATGCATCTCATAACGACAAGAGCAAACAATTGTCGTATGATCGTATTATTTCGCAGTCCACAGACATGATCGCTCTTCGCAATTGACAACGGTGTATGTCGATTCTCCATTCGTAAAATCTGCGTATTCATTGGTCTCTATTTTCAACACTCTAATCTCACCTGGAACAAAAAGAAATTCGTTCGAGAGACTAGCTCTTCTTACAAATTTAAAAGTATTCTGCGTATTTAATTAAAGATTTTATTATTATAATTTTTTTACACAATCGAGTATAATTAGTATAATTACAAAATAAAAATGAATAATTAACTCGTAACAGAAACATTTTTTGTTCCCACTAAAAGAATATGTGGGAACCACTGAAATTTTATTTTGTTGAATTTTTGAAATTGAATTATGTGTTTTTAAGTTCCATCAATATAAGATTGATTTCAATCCTAATTCAATTTACTCTAATCTTTGTCTTTTTCTAGCGTTAGCATTTTCTAATTCCAAAAATTCTAAGAATTCTTAGAATTAGAAAAAATCAAAACGGTAAGTTGAATCAAGATTAAAGTTAATTTTATATTGATAAAACTGGGTCTTAATCTATGATATATGATTATTTGTAAATAAAATAGTAGTAGAATTTATCACTCCTAATTTAAATATAAATACACATTGGAAATTTTTTTCAGAAAATATTGTCTTTTAAAATTATTCTTAAAATCACCAAAATCTAAATATTCTAGTTACGGGTAAAATAAAATACGAAATACTTGTAACATGAAATAAATGATTAATCAATTTTATTGATTTCGAAAAGAAATGTATTAAATAAAGATTTATAATAATCGCACAAAATGCAAGAGATCCGGGTTCGACTCTCGACCGAGGTAATATTTTTCCCAATAACATTAATTATTTACAGATTTTAATATGTTGTTCAACATTATTAAGATCGTTTCAAAGATGCGAATAAGCATAAAAAATTTGTTAAATTGCTAGTCAATTTAACTCGTGATATTACTGCAGTAGTTTAGTAGAGTTAGCGTTTTCAAGATCGAAAAATCATTTCAGCGAGCGTTTTTGGGAATTACATACGTATATAAATTTAGTATATAAATTTACACAAGAATCATATAAACATTTAAGATCCAGCTAGATGTTTAAGATTTTGATTTTTATAGTTTGTGTTATCACACATATACGGTCCTATAATATATTATATTGTATATACAATAATGTTTTTTTATTGCAAGTTAACATTGGTTATCCATGTTTCAAGGCGTGGATGCAACCAGAAGGATTCACGAGTATTCTTACCTCGCGTATGGTGGTGGCGGTGTTAGCGTTGGTGAGACGATACTGATAGTCGTCGGAATAATTTGTCCTGAGGATAATGGAGGCGTGCTGCCATTGCTCAACCTGATTAATTGACTAGGATTTAGCTTGATAGCATCATCGTAGCTCGGTGGTGCATCCGTCACCGCTTCGTAATCCGGTGGTTTCTGCCTCGACACGCCAGGCGGTTCCTCGATGGAAATCACGTGGATCGGGTCATCGATCTTTAAAAGGAGAAGATCGGTTGAGTTACTTCAGCGTATCATAGAATTCAATTGCATAACTTTGCATTGCATAGCTTCATTGCTTATTTTCGCATTTGAATGTTTCTTACTTAACTTTAAGAATTTATGTCAATTATTTTAATCTTAATCGTTTATTATTGGATTTTTAGAAGCATTCGTTATAATAATTGCGTTCTAGATTTTAATTGAATCTTACTTTGATTGTTATTCAAGGAAAACTGTCTTCTTCTAATTTAAGAACTGATGCGCACATGTTGATATATAATTTAATGTATACAATTAGCTTCGGAAATTTTATAAAGTAATTGAGATGAAAATATTCTGTAGATGTTGTTATTGTCTTTTCCATACATAGTTTCAGAAATTATAAAAGAAATACTTTAATTAAGTAATTCACCCAAGCAGAACAACAAATCATAATTGACTACAAAATGACCATTAAAAGTCATTTTTCAATCATTTCCGATTCATTTTAATGTTATTTTGACGTTATCACTTGTTGTTCTGCTTAAGAAATTTCTTAGTTTAATTTTATGGTTTATAAAGCAATTATAATTGAAATTCCCCAATGATAGCGAACGAATACATTTATTTAAAGAAAAATATGTTGCACAGTTAATCATCGTGGAAATACACCGTCGTCGGAGTCTATTTAAAGTATCCAGATCGCGACCCGCCAGTGCCGGCCTCATAGTTTCCGCGATATTCTACTTGCCGCATTATAAGGATATTCACCCGGAAGTGCACATCGCGCTATATTCGTCGTAGGTCGTCTATAGATATCTATGTACTAGCTCTCTCGGTATTCTTCGAAAGTATTGATGACAGATAGCTGGCTGAATGTAAGTCGCGAAAGGGCGCACGCGAGATACGTATAGGGTGACGTATAATACGAGACGTGAGCGCGCGCGCGGTCGACGAGAATAGCCGTGGCTATTTACGGTGGTAAAAAAAAGCTTCGCTGGAAAATTGCATAATGATCAGTCTAAATGGAAACGGCGAGATGAACGGCTATGACCCCAAGATCCCCTCTTTTGCGACAGCACGAAATTCTATTCTGCTAAAATGTACTTGATTATCTCTGAACTGTAGGCGCGAATGTGACCTCGAAAATTCGAAGAAACAACATTCCACGCTGTTTATATTTGGACATATCAGACATGAAGATGACGTTTCTCTGCCGATACGTCACCTCAATGTATAAATACATCGAGTCATGATAATCGAATCGCGAGAAAATAATGTTGGATGATATAATTGAGGTCATTGTAGCATGTCTGCGTCTCACGTAAGAGATGGACAAAATTAATTTCGTTGCAAATATTTTATCCAATAATCAATTGAACTGTGTCGAGCAATTAATAATTTTCAAATTTACGCGAAAAATTTTCAAATACATTTGATGCCATTGTGGTCATTATATGATTGTTAAAAAATCAATTGACTTGCAATTAAAGTACGTCAAGCAATCAATAATTTCCTTAAATTTACATGAAGAATTTCTCAATTTATTGACGTCACTCACCGTTGAAAGAGCAGAAAATTGCAATTGCATCACGTTTTTCAATGATCAAATTTAAATAAAACATTTTTCTAATATCACATTTCCTTTTCCAAAAGCAATGTCATGATAAGTCGTTGTCTCAGAGGTTATCAAGCTTACACGAGAAAATTAATTACGCATGATTTAAATAAATTTCTAAGGATCGAATGATATTGCTGTGATACGGAGAAACGATTTTCTCGATTTGGGAAACACTCGACTTAATAATTAGTAAGAATAGATAGAATTGCGTGGTAATGCCATGAATAAAATCGAGACAATGTAATAATTCGATGCCTTGTACGTTCCTCAATATACAACCAAGAAGTAAACATGTGTTAAGATTTAATTTAAAGTTGCGTAATTGACAGCAAATATTTTTTATAATACGCGATGCAGCGTTTCGATATGAAATTTATTTTAGATTGTCAATTTAATCTTCCGTCTGAGCTTTTTTTTGGCACAAATAAAATTTTGTTTTTAAATTTCATCCTCCATTTTTCCCCTCAAATTTTAACTTTTATTAATTAAAGGTTTTATCATTTGATTTAAAAAATTATTTGATAATGTAATGCAGATATTGAAATAACCTTGAATTTTTTCACATTTTTTGAAAATCTAGTAGAATAGTAAAAAATTTGGATTGAACAAAAAAGGCTCAGATTGCAAAAGAAAGAAATAAAAATATAATTGTAGACAAAATTTTATGAATTTTAACCAAATTTATACAATATATATGTCCAAGGACAAATAATGATAAATATAGCTTGATACATGTTTCCGGGTGAATATCCTTCTAGTAGCAATCGACATTAGAGACTCTACCACGACCTCCTTTGCCGACGTGCACTATATCTTTTTTGCATATACAATGTAACGAAGCATAAAGAACGGACAGGCAAACATTTGAAAATGGACAGGTCGTTTATTTTACATAGAGAATATTCGCCGATAATTCCACAGAAAAAAAATGTCTTACAGATTTAAAATACTGGCTAGAAAAGTAAGAAGGAGGGAAGAAAACTAAAATATATATTTCATAATAAAAGAGAGAAAAACAAAAATTTATAATATACGATCCAATTATATCTTATTAGGTAAATATTAATTATTGTCAATATTAGATATTATTGTGTTTGTACTAAAAGAATGCTAATGGGCTGACTATACAATACTTTCAAATTGTCTCTTACGATGTGTTAAAATTGTTTCTAATAATAATAGATAAATGCTGATTAGGTGCGCTGATAACAATACATTGAATAGATATCGTAATAGAAAAAAAAAGAGTATGAATCATCAGTTATATATACTGACAATAACACTAATCTCTTACAAAGGAGGATATTACTGGTTTCAAGGAAAATCAAAGGTATCCGTGGAATCGTTAGTAATATTTTCGTCATTCGAAATCGAAAGGAGGAAATGATAATAACATGATGCAATCGTGACTTCACGCCATTCCATAGATGACACGAGTCTTACAAGTCTCGCGATCAAAGCGCTTCTGTCGCTTGAAATTTTTACAATGTCCGCAAACATCCAGACACATGTTTTACCTGGAAACATACGACGAACACAGAGCGTGTTTACCCAACATTTAAATGATTTATAAACACCATTTAATGATGTATTATCTGATATATGAAAGTGTGTACTCTTTTTATCTTTATGTTTTCTTTTTTTTCATATCTCTCGTTCTCGCTAGGTACCGTTCGACAGAGGAAAAAAATATGAAATATAGATCGTAGGTATATTATTAAGCTTTTTCTTATTCTGTCCATCGTCACTGGTAATTGCGGCTTACTGCTAGGCTACGGTATATCTATAGATAATACGCGTTCTTTGTGGTCTATAATAGGGGGTTGACCCGAATCGATCTAAAAACGTTTTAATCTCAGGGGCCTTCAACCGCACCGACGGCAGCGACCTGCATCTTTTCATATCTGGCCTAAAGAGATTTATTATGTATGATAGACATTTATTATCACAATAGTAGCGATGTAAGAATGTCTGGCGAAATTATGTTAGTATAAATATCCGAAATGTGTGTCTTATTACAAAATATAATTTGCATTAAGAATAAAATTAATGTAATTAATAAAGAAATAATTAATAAATAACAACAAATAAAGATAAGACTAAAGATATTTATATGTAAGATATACATTTATATATAAGAAATATAATATTAAAATTTTAGAACTTTTAAAACTTTGAATCTAATTTAATTCTTTTTTTAATGGCACAAATATGTTACGTAAGAAAATAGATAACACTTAGATATTTCAATAATTTTATAATATTTAATAATATAATTTAATATTATTAAGATTAAACATGGTTCAAGAAGTGAATTTAATTAGAAAAGAAATTTAGAATATTTAAATTACAATGTACTATTGTTACATTTTTTGTTATCTTTTTTTAATTTTTATAAGCTTAATAATTGTAGTAAACTGTAAAACGTGTTACAACTTTTGATCGATGTTTACTCGATAGGATTACGTGACATTTGTAGAATATAAGGAGCTAATAATAATAATTGTTGCTCGCATTTTAAAAGTGCATATGAAACACGTTTTTGTGTGATAACGATGATTAATGAAGGCAAAGTTATAAAAAAAAGTAATGATTATCAGAAAACCAGTAATATTGATTTGCGTTGACATGAGTCATAGCACCCATAATTTTAATTCCTTCTTTGAAGTTAATTCTTTCTTCCAAGTTCAATTCGAACTAAACGACAATTTTGTTTGATGGAGCAAATATATTCGCCAGATTGACAGTCTGGGAATTACCTGTGCCGTAATCGGATGGTTCGTATGTTGCGTATGCGTGCTCGTCCTAGTTGGCGGTGCGTGTAGCCAACAGCACATTGCGGCGCAAATGAGTAAAGCTCCAGCAACTATGCAGGCGACACCGACGTAACGCACTGGTTCAACATAATTCTCTGCTAAACCCAACCAGTTGATGAGAGCTCCGACGCACAACAAGACCATCCCGTATCGATACGGACGTTGTGATCTCCGTGATTCCTCCAAAGACATAGCTAAAACATGGAATGTCTTTTTAAAACATTTTAGTAGTGTATATCATCCGATAAATCGAATATAATAAAAGGTCTTTTTTTTATTCTCTCTCTCTCTCTCTCTCTCTCTCTCTCTCTCTCTCCCTTCCTTCGTCAAACTTTAAATACAATATATATGCATTTCATGTGTCAGGATCCATCTAAAAATTAATTATTTTTAAAATAATCATGAAAACATGTTAGTGCACATATTATAAGATTGAAGATAAAAAAATAATTAAGTGGATATTATATATCTTGCATCTAAAATATTAAAGATAATCGTTTTAAGAAATTTTTCTTTTTTGTTGCAGCTAAAATTACAAAATATAAAATACAGCTAAAATTACAAATACAAAATATGTATACACATTTTTTATAAACATGAATTTTTTATTTCTTGTACTTTCGAATAAAAATATTAATTTTTCAAAGTTAAATTTTTTACGATAGTTATGACAAATACTTGATTACTAATACATTAAAAAATTAAAGGAAAAAATTTTAAAAAATCAATTTATTTTATAGCGATTGGGTTAAAATTCATTAAATGTTTTGGAAAAATATTTGTTTACAAGTGAATCCCATTACTATCCAAAAATTTCCTTCGTGGTACTATATATTATATATATTAAAGTATTTTTAAGAATTTTTTTAGATTTTTAAAAGACATATATCTAAAAGTGGAAAATTCAGTGGAAAAACAGGAAAATTCTAAATTAATTGATATGATTATACAAATTTCGTATATTTTGTAATTTTAACTTATTATAAATATAAAAAAAAGAAAAATTTCTTAAAATGACCAGTATCTTAGATGTAAGACACTTGGGTGTCGTAACTTGTTGTTTTGACCTTCAATCTTATACTCTTATACAATATTAATATATTTCAATATCTTTATTAATAATAATAAAAAAAGATTTTTGATATTAGTAAGAAATAAACACAATAAGGGCATGTAGAGAATCTAAACTACAAATATTTTTTTATATGTTAAAAAATAAAATTCAATAAATAATAACGATTCAAATAATTAAATAAATTAAACAATGTAAAATAGAGCTAAGAACTACTATGTGAGTACAATATTATTATAAACAATCTAAAAATTCATAGACGTCTTTCGATTTCTATTGGATTATTTTCAATGTTAAAAAATAAATTAAAAAATGTTATCGGTAATTATGCAAGATGTTCAAAAATTAAAATATAAAAAATGCATGTTGTACTCGCATGTTGGCAAGAAGAATAATGGCAAGATATAGTCTGGATTCAAACTTCACATCGAAACTTGATGTTAATCGATTCCAGAAGTCATACAATAATCGTATGAAGTTTATTATACTGTGAACTTCTTCTCAAATTTACAATAGATTGATACAGTGAAATCAATATAAAATGTATACATGCTTCATTTTCTTTTTACAACTGATTAACGTTAGATCATCCAAAAAATTAAAAAAAATTGAGTACTACAGGTAATTATAAAATTTGTCGATATCAAATGGGTCTTAATACTGTAGAACTCTGAGATATAAAAAATAAAATTATTCTAATCAATTATAATTAAAATATGATGTTACATGTTATACATTTTTAATTTTAGTCCTGGACTGATTTCTTCATATTTAATTTAATCTTCTTCATATTTAATTTCTTCATATTTTATTTATTGAAAAATTCAATTTTTACATAATTTATGATTCTGTTGATTTTACTTTCTGATTATGGCTATATATTATTTATTATCACATTGACTAATGGAATTTTGACGAGTATCATATCATTGAATTGTATTAATATATTGGACATATTGGTAAGTGTTTTACCAAGGTATGTATTTGCTTGCTTTTTATTTTATTATAATTATTTTATGATAATGAAATTTATAATTTTATTAGAACATCAAGAAATTCTTTTCAATCGGTTTTCCAATCTTTTAGCGAGCAATTTCCATTCCTTTATGCAACGTTTAACTGGTCTCACGATATGTTTATAATGTATTCCATGTCTATTAATACTGTTTGATTATAACAGTGTTAATAGTGGTAACATCTTTTTTTACGTTTAGTATCTTTTACGTTTTATATCTGAGAAGAGCCTAATTGAAAAGCCGAAATATGTAATATCGTAATTTAATTTAATTGATTAGAATATAATGATTTTATTTTTTAACATATAAAAAAATATTTGTTGTTTAGTCTCTTACCTGCTCTATTATTGAATTTATTTCTTATTAACATGTTTTCATAATCATTTCAAAAATTAGAAACAGTTTATTTTTAGGTAAATCCCTGACACGTGGAATACGCTAAATATTTATTTAATTTTAAGTATAGAGGAAATCGGGATGATTGTTGTACGACGTTGATTGTTAAAATGCTTATAACTCATGTCACTACTAGCCTCGGTGGTCTAAAAGCTTAAGAAAGCAAGAGTTCCAGGTTCGAGTCCCGGCTAGAGATAATATATATTTTTCGCAATAAGAATTAATTATTTACAGGTTTTAATATGTCACTCAACATTATTAAGATCGTTCGAAGATGCGAAAAAGCAAATTATTAAATTGCTAGTCAATTTAACTCATGATATTACTGCGGTAGTTTAGTAGAGTTAGCATTTCAAAATTGAAAAATCATTTCGGCGCGCGTTTCAAAAGATTATATACATAATATATAAATTCACACAAAATCATACAAGCATTTAATCCAGCTAGATTGTTTAAGGTTGATTTCTATTTGTTATCACATATACATCATATAATATATTATATTGCTTATAACTCAATCAGCAAAAAAATCTCTTTTCTTGATAGTAAATTGCTAATATGATATTAATTTGTTGTGTAAAAGGTGTGCACCAAGAACATTGTATATAGATTGCTGAGTAAGCAATTGCCGAATTATATAATGCTATTCCTAATAAAAAATTGAATAAAAAAAAATCTTCTACTATTTTGCAATTTTCATGATAGTTAATAGTTGGGCAGCCGGACGTGCTTATTCAATATTTTGAAATTAATATTTCGTCAATCGTTGTGAAAATTACAAAATTGTATTCAATTTTTAATTAGGAATAACGCTCTAGGTGACAATCAATTTTAATATAAATGGACACATTTTTAGAGATTGTACTTACAAATATGTTATTTCATATAGATATATGTTTTTCATATACAAACACACCACATTTTTCATATAGAAACCCAATACAAAAACATATTACGTATTTTATGATGAAAATAACTATTTTATTTGTATTAATACCATAATTACTACTATTTCTTATCAGAGGTGTAGAGAGGTTGCTCGGCGAAACTGCTAAGGGCGCACCAGCAGGGGTGCCAAAATCACGATCGTAAAACGCTTTTTACCAGTGACCGTGATATCTTGCAAACGCTTTTAGTAAACTTAAACGTTTTTGTAAACTTAAATTGATAAATTATTCATTCTTCGATGAATCAAGAAAGATTGACCAATCTTGCTTTATTATCAATTGAACATAAAGCGGTCTCATAAATTAATCTGAATGATATAATTATGAATTCGCTGTAGTCAAAACGAGAAAAATGAAATTTTAACTTTTTTCAAACATATATAACTTTAAAAGTAATAAAATATTTGTACTTTCTAATATACTAATGTTTAAATGTATGGATTAGAAAACATTTTTTATCTTGCATCTCTATACTGCAGTAAATTTGTAATTATTGTAGAAAAGATTTTTCTCGAAAGGGAAAGGAGCGCCAATATATTGTATTCCCTTGCCAAGGCGTAACAAACTCTCACTAGGTTTTTGTTTCTTCTTATGTTACGTCCAATGAACTCCACGATTCCTTCGTCTCATAAACATTCGATCAATAAAAGGCACGAACAAATTCCGATAACATGAATTCGAGGAAACTTTCTCAGTCGAAAAATAATAAATATATAATAAATAAAATTTATATAGTATCAACGCAATATCAATCGGGCGTTCAATCTCTTCTCGAGCACTGTGGAAAAGAAAATCGTTGAATAATCATTATCAAATCGCGCTGTTACGCGTTGCCACCAAGATGCTAAGCAGGGTCGCGAACTGATTCCCATGATAAGAATGATATAGCGCGGATACTCGAGAGAAGGCAAAATGTTTAACCCGACTAGAATTTGTGTCAGGTTAACTTTATGTGTTATAAGGATCTGATTTGGTTGACTTAAGTTAATCTTGAATAAGGTACATCTAAGAAAATCCTCATCAGGTTTGAGTATGATTGACTTTTGTAAAGTTGTATATTATAAGGACCTGGTTTGGTTGACTTAAAATAATTCTGAATAAGGTATAACTAAGAAATTTTCGTTAGGTTTGATTGACCTCGTTTCTAGTATGCAGCTACGCCACAAGATGGACGAGTAAGAAGAAAACAAGTTCTATAAGAAGGCGTATGCAAGTCGATTTGAATAATCTCTTAGAGATTATAAAGTTCCTTCAGAATATGCCTCCTGGACTTCTGAAATATATGTTTTTTGCTTCTTTTAGAATGTGATGCTAAATTAATAGCATTTGTACAATTCCCGACTTAAAAATTTATTCAGTAAATTTATTCAGTTTTAGCAGGTCCTAGCTAGGTTGACCTTATTTCATTATCAGGTCCCAATGAGGCTATCTGGATGAGGATTCGACTACTGTGTTGCGTTACATGACTGATCAAGTCCCGAACTTACCTTATCAGGATCTGATAACGAAATAACTCGAATAACTGATAACGAAATTAACCAACTTGATTAAGATCTGCTAAATTCCTTGGATAAATTTCTAGGGAATCTTCTCATCGATATCACGCGCGTCCGATGATAATATCCCATGCAAAGGCTTAAGAAAAGATCAAATTTAATAATGACATCTTCCGATATTGGGAAACTCAACAAAATTATGACTCACACTTCTTGCTTCCCAAGGAGCACAATTAACTAAATTCAGGAATATTTGTTCATCGCTCAATGTGAGAGCAGTTCGATAAAATGTAGATTTTTCTCACTTGTAACTTAAGACTTAAGCAAACGCTGATAAGAAAAGAAATCGATAATTTACAATCCATTCTCTTCCAGTAACAATACTCATTAATGGGCGTGAACCTGAAATCCTTTAAGAAGATGATATAATATTAGGTGTGGGAAAAAGTTCGTGGCGTTTTTCCCATTAGATGGCATTTAAAAAACGCCACGAACTTTTTCTTACATCTAATATTATCACCAATAAGAATAAAACCAAATCAAAATTTACAGCACGGGTGGAGCTAACTTAAGGGCAACTTCCCATTGACCAGTTAAAACTGCTATGATATCAAGAAGAAGAAAACTCCTACAAACCTGATTCTTCGATTTCCCAATTAGATATATCCTTTCAAAGAACCACTTCCAAAAAAAATATCTATATAAACTGCGATATCGCGAGGCACAGAGCAGAGAAGAAGAGAGCAAAAATTGAGGAAGAACGAGAACAAAATCTAGAACGACAAATTTACAAAACTCACGCTTATATAACTGTTTGTTAGAGTGATCTTTTCAATCGGATAAACATCACTATTTTTTCGGTTTCTGATACTGATATAAATATTACGACAGCAGAAAATTGTAAATCTCTTATTATTATTATTTTATTTGTCTCTAAAATTAAACTATCTCAAGAGAGCAAATAATTCTTTAGGTCAAGGTCTTATTAAATATTTAAATAATATTTCGAAATCAACGGAACAAATACCTCCTCCTTTTTCTTACAATATTTAGTCCTTGTTGTTTTTTTCGATCTCTTCCCCCTTCCTTATAATTAATTGAATTGAACTAATTTCCGTATATCGCCTCTTCACTTGCATACACGATATACACACAGATTCACGCTCGTTTTTTGATTTAATTTTCTTAAGCTAGAAAAAGAATGTATAATCTTCAATCTCTCTCAAAACTAATTTTAATAATTTTAGTGATTAGTAATTTAGATAACTAACTATGTTTGATGATGCACAAGTCCTTGTTAATCGCTCATTGTAATTAGTTTATAAAAATAAATACTAAATTACTCTAATAGTTAAAATGATAATTATTAAACGCAATCGTTGCACATAGAAATACATTTTCATTAAAATATTGTAATACACTAGATAATTTAGTTAATAAACTAGAATATTGTTAATATGACTTACATCACTTTCTATTTATTTTAGAATCATAAGATTCTATTACTCACTCTCACCGCTTTTCAGAAATCGCATGTGGTCCGCGATGCCAAGTTATAAGGATTAAGTTCCTTGACTCAAAATTTGAACTGACGTTCGCACTATTCATCAGAAACAGGTGTTTTATGCCCATATTCATAGTCAGACTTTGTACTTAAGGCTTCCTTAAATTTATCTTTAGATAAATCAGTAGCCAATAAAATAATTCGTAGAGTATCTGAAGATAAATTTAAGGAAGCCTTAAATATAAGGCCTGACTATGAATACGGGCAATAGAGTCCCTTCATAACGTTGACCTATATTCGGAGCGGAAAAAGTTTGATTTTCAGGATTCGCCTTTGACGTATACCCGTAAGATAAGGTCTAAGCATCCTTCAATACCCTCTTCATTCTTCTTCGTTATCCATTCAAACGATCTCGAAAAATAAAACTTTTCAAAACGTTGGACGCAACTTAAAATGAAATTGATATTAAAATAAAGATTGTATTTTTGACGTGTTGTCCATAATAAATATGCTGTTGCAAATCAGAACATGAAATTAATTGTTACATTTTCGCAGCTTTGTTTAAAATTAAATAACTTATTTTTACAATATGATAAATTCAAGCGTAATATTTTTTTAATTCCTAAAAGATGTAGATATATTGTGACGTATAATGGCCGTATTCCGATTTATACTGTTAGTACTGAAATCTATAGTACTGAAATCTGTAGTATACGTAACGTGCATTATAGATTTTCAGTATTTACAATAACGGAACATAGTCATTATTTCAAAATCAGACATTCACTTTTTTCTAAAAATCATAAATCGAAAAAAATTGTCGACAACCGGTCCCGGTCTCCCCATACAGTAAAAAAACATTTTGTATTTATGTTAAACGAATTCTTGTTAAAATTTTTGTGTTGAATTTTTAACATATCCGAATTTTAATTTAATATAATATGATTATGTTATTTAAATATTTTGTGTTACATTAAAATTTATTTCTCAGTGTTAGTTCTCTCTTGTGTTAAAATAACACAATTTATAGATAAAAAAACAAATAATATAAAAATAATATAGTTTTAAAACATAAATTTTAAGAATAAATTTAAGAATTTAACATAAAATTTTTAAATTATATCAAAATATGTTTTTTGTGCTAATTTTTCATATAATATACTACTTAACAAAAAATAAGAAACACTTTAGAACACGCTCAAAATTGCGCAATATTCAGAACACTACAACTCGGTGAAAAACTATCGCAAATAAAAAATCAAAAAAGCAGTTGAAAGCTTGAAATCTCTACTTTCGAAATCAGTAATTAATATTTCAATCTGATTCTTTATGGAAATATACGGACACAAATTGATACTCGTCAAATCTGAAAAATTTTTACGAACTTTAC
The DNA here is from genome assembly GCF_001594045.1 of Atta colombica. Lineage (NCBI taxonomy): Eukaryota > Metazoa > Arthropoda > Insecta > Hymenoptera > Formicidae > Atta > Atta colombica. Next base: position 754,466 of record NW_017259305.1, on the reverse strand, counting down.
GGAGATCTATGGCGTAAAGTAAAATTTATACAAAAATGCAGTTTACGGCAATCGAAAGGGTGAATCTTTACCTTCAATTTCCTTTTTTATTAAGTTCTATACGATTTTTCTTCACCGAGTTGTTGAACGTTGAAGCAAAAGTGATCATTTTTATCTTATATAAGGATTATTATTTTTTAAAAAGAATAATAATATATGAGAATCATATGTGTATATGGGGTTAATAGCAGGATTTGGAAAGTTACTTTATAAAAGTAACTTGTTATCTTTACTCATTACGTTTTTAAAAAGCATTGTGTTACTATTGTGTTTACTATTATTAAAAGAGTAATGAATCATTACAATTTTTTGTTATTTTTTATCGAATTTTTTAATTATTATTTTTTTTTTTAGAGAGGCATTCACTTGTTCAATACAGGATCTATAGTGATTATGATCTCAAGCAGAATACAAGTTATGATGTCAAGATGATGTCAAGATCACTCCAAAATGATTACTAAATGTCACTTTTAATTTATTTACGATTCATTTTATTATCATTTTATTATCATTTTATCGTGACTTATTGTTCTATTTAGGTTGATTGCAATTAATTACAACATGATTAAATACTCTTCTTTTAAAACTCATTTAGACGTTCCATACATATTGTAGTATATACAGCATGTGTACAAAATAACAATAAGAATTAAAGATTACATTCCTACTCAATTCATTCATTACTCAAAAAGGATAAATGCGTTACTATTAACGTTACAAATAAGAAAAGAATCATCTTTATCAGTTTGTTATTTAAAAAAAATAATTGTAACGATAACAACGTTATAATTAACGAGTTATTTTCCAACCTTGACGGTAACATGAAAAAAATGTGCGCGATGTAACATAGGGCAGAATACTTTGCATGATTTGGCGTTGTTAAAAATAGATCGCGAGACAAAAACACACGTCACTATCAATCACTTGATTTGTAAGCAGTGACATTCGTGAATGTGAAGTTGGGAATCGTTTCGCTTAATATGAATGATATGTTAGTACAACAGCTGTCACAAATATGATGGCAGTACTGCTATTAAAATTTTAATATACGTATAATACCTAATTGAACATGCCGTTTCAGTTGTCAAACTATGTAAAATTATTATTTAATCTTAATAAATATGTATAATTGTCAAATAGTTATTATAACATATATGTATCTAACTATAATAATTCCACAAATAAGATTTTAACAGTAAAGCAAAAACAGAAATTATCTATGTTATTTAGCTCGATTTTTTTGTATTTAATATATAAATATATCTTTTCTCTAATATATCTTTCAAATTATATAAAGTTATATACATAAAGAAGAAAAATTATTATTGTTATTATTATTATTATTATTATTATTATTGTATAAAAAGATATCATTTGCATAATTGTGAGTTTAATAGCAGTAATTGGGAAATAATTTGTAAAAAATTCCTATTCGCTCTTTTTCCTTGAAAGATATGTTGTAATAAATTTTATTAATTCGGATTGCAATTTTATTAAGATGATATTTGCCAATAATATTGACGAAAAGTGTTTGTAGGTTGAGAAAATCTTGAAAAACATGCCACTTTGAAAGTAGGTTATTCATATACTCTATTATTCATCCATCCCTTGTGAACATTAAGGACGACAAGCAGTGACATCAGAATTAAGTGAATAATAAATAATATTCTCGAATAAAATTAGCAAGCGGATACACCCTGATATATTTTCGTCTTAAAGACATTTACTGTTTTATTACTATCCCTTGACATGTACGACACAATAAAGATATTCGCAGTTAATAAAAGACAAAATAGAATGCGTGGTATAACTCAAATTTAGTTAGCTTGAACTACATAGACAAGTTGAACTCAATATAAATGAGTTGCTCAACATAGGAAAAGTTGAAATAGAGTTAAACTCTCTCTTTATAAATAAAATATAACTGATAGTGATAAATTAAAAGTGCATGCATTTCATTTGGAACGAATGAAAAAATTTTTATTTCAACACGCCAATTCTGGATTTTTTAATGTTAATTTTTTAATCTTTTATTTTTTAATCTTGATTATTTTAATGTTAAAAATTTCAATCACGTTAATAACTTACAATATTATGATAATATATTCTATTGCAAAATATAATAAATGACATAAATAGTAGCTACTAATATAGAATTTCATTCAAATTCATCGCCGAGTTAATAAATTATTCAATTTAATTCATCAATTGAACTTATTGTTCTTACATAATTTATTGGTTGAATGACTATAAATATTCTTCGATTATCTACAAAGTAGGCTATATGCAAATGATTATAACATGTAGATAAGCCGTGATGGCTTAATACGAGACGATCGATATTCATCACATCCGTACGTCAGCAATAAATCGTTATTGTTATGATTATAAATCCACTAACAATAACATTGTTATCGATGTAATTATAAAAAGCGCTGATTCCGCTTTTACATCGCGAAAGTAAAATTGCGAAAGTCTATTTCTATAAGCGACATGCTCTAAAAAACATTACAATTATCATGTACTACATTGCACATATTGCAACGGTTAATTCCATTTTAAATATATTAACGTTAACGATATTAATATTGAGAACTGTTCTAGTGAATTAATTTTAATTAAAAATTAATTGCATGCAAATATTAATACAACTACACTACCTCTTTATCGTTTATTAAATAACTTGATTCAATGTCATTCCTTGAAGTGAAGAAAAAAATGTTCGATTTTTCTTTTACTGCACCTTAGAGTTGCCAATCTTAGAAACACTACGCTGCAAGTTTAATTAATATATAACATACTGTAATTAGTTTACCGCTGGACTCGTCCATGGTGTTGGGTGTCGGGAGTAGTATTGCCAATAATATAGACGTTGTCTTTCAACTAGCAAATTTTCCAGGCGACTAACATATCGCGTCACAGGCAGCAGTATATAAGGCGACACGAATATAATAGAGAGTGAGAGATCGTTCAATTCTGAGCGACGTACGATTATACGATCCGTTTCTGAGCGCGTCACCAAAATCGTAAAGATAAAGTTTTATTTATGAAATGTTATCGCTACATGATCATCATCCAAGTTCACCTAAATATGCGAGAAGAAAGCTGTAAAAATCTCAACACGACGATGCGCAGTTTTTTTTACATATTTTACATGTTATATCGACAGAGATATACACATGTGTCGGACAGACTCCGTATGCGTGCACAAACCAACGCAATGATGCCGCGAAATTAATTCCAATTTACATACATACTCGAGAAGCGACGTCCAAGGACATAACTTGTACTACGAACCTCTTCAAGAGACTAGACTACGTTCAATGAAGTGCAGGATATTGGTTAAACACAAGGTGTTCTGATGTAGATGTGCCATATTTTGTTTAATCTGCCGTAAGCTATGGATGGAGATCATGTATCAGAGATTGCGCCACTGCAAAAAAGGGATTCACAATAGAGCAAATTTGATTGCTGTCTTTCGGTTTTGTTACAATAATAATAAAATCGTTGAGTATATATTAAGCGTTTTGTAAGTAATTTTCATTCTTCCATACACCGATTTTTAACCATATAATACATCATATACATATATCTAGTTAGGATATGCAGAATATTCCAAAATCATCGAGGAATATTTAATAAGTACAGAAGTAATAAAATTAGGAAACATTATTATGTTAATTTCTTGAATTGTATGAAACCGAAAAGATAAAAGACTTTTGAGGAAATTAATATTGAAATTACAAAGCATATAAACAGGTAATGAAATGTTTCCTAGATATTTTTAACTTGATGTTACATTACTGCGAGATACTCAATAACAAAAATTTTAAAAACTTTTAAAAAATTTAAGAATAATAAAATTTAGGAATAATAAAGAAATTGTTTTGTATTAAAACAGATATTTGATTATGTGGTTTAATAATAATTCGATCGCAATATTGCGATACCAATATTAATGTTCATCGTAATGTTCATTCAATTCACCGTAAACGTAAAAATTACTTCTAAGAATGGAATAAAGTTACGTGACGCGCGCGCACACTGATCATGTATATAATGTTCTTATATTTATTGAATTTAAAAGGAGTATGTATGTTCTATTAATCAAATTTTACTAATTTATATTGACTTTTTATCTTTTTACTGATCTTTTGAGATATACAATATATATTATATGACTATAATTTTTAAGAGATCCTAATCAATTTTTCCTTGATATATATAGACATAAGTTCAAGGACGTTTTCATAGTAGAAATCGACACGCAACGATCAAATAGATTTTGTCTCGCACTTCACATCTCTGTTTTACTTACATACTATCTTTATCGTAAACCAGTTGATGAAATTTTTCCTTTCAGAACAGGAAAAACAATTAGTTGAACGATTAACTGTTTATTAAAAATATATCAATAAATATATCAATAAATGTATGTTATAAAAAGATAAATTTTGGATGATATATTGGATTTCAATATAATCTCTAACAGATTTTCATCATTGTATCAATTCAACAAAAATTATGCAATATCTAAATTTGTTTTACGTAATAAATTAGAAGGAGAAATAAATTAGAAGGAGAGTGCTTAAGTATGTTGATATAAATTAAGATGATAGATCTCATCTTATTCCCGCTTTTATGGATTATTACTTAGTAATCCGAAAGTTAAAAGACGTGATAAAAGTTTGCTGACAACGCAATTAATATTTTATTCTTTTTTAAATTCTTTTCTTGACACACCGGTGATCATAAAAGACGCTATTGGACAAACGACGATAAATAACATTATGATTGTACTAATTATTGGTAAACGTGGTAAATTTGTATTGACATATTTTGCGTGATTTATCTTGATAATCAAGTTAAATATAAAAATTATTACACATCGACTAAAATAGAAATCGAGTACATAAAAAATTACTCGCTAAGCTAATGAAATTTTGCAAAAAATTTTTATTTCTAGCTCTAAACACTTTATTTATAGCTTGAATTGATTATGGACAATTTTCGTGTGTTTGTTGTATTATAATTCTCTATTTAAATTGATGTTATCTTAATAAAATTTCAAGAATATTAATATTTGTTATAAAAAAATAAATATTCCATATTTTTTCTGCACAACGTTGACAATGACATATGTGGTACGAATAGGCTCTAATGAATAAATCAATAAATTAAATAAAGCCTTTTAGAGTTCAACACAGTTATTAGTATGTAAATATATATATTTTATTTAAAAAATTAACATATAAATATACAATATTTCGATCCTATTTTGGATCCTCTTCAGTATATTCTAATAATTAAATATTATAATAAAAAACATAATGAATAGGTGGAGCAACGCTTTTTATTATACATATTCATCAAACTGTCTAATTTATTGCATCATAAAATAGATTGTGATTTAAAATAAAAATTGATAGATCTTAATTTAAAATTTACTAAATAAAGAATAGAATAAAATTTACATGAAATATTGATAATTAATATTTAAACGATGTTAACAACATGGACGTACAATTCAATCTATTGTATGATGCAATAAATCGGAGACAGTTTGATGAATATGTAAAAATGAATATGCGTTGTTCGACTTGTTCATTATTCATATAAATATACATTTCATATAACATTGAATTCAACCATAGATTCATAATTTGATTATTATTTATTTATTCAGTTAATTGGAATTTAATGAATAATTATTGACAAGATGTAAAAAATTGACCAACTTAATTCAGCGTATGATCATATAACTCATCTTAGAATTATACTTCTGACGATTCCAATTTAGATTATTCTTCTTTATTGTAATATTTAATTATTAGAACATGTTGAAAAAGGATCCAAAACAGGATCAAAACATTTATATGTTAACTTTTAAATAAAATATATATATTTACATACTAACAATCTGTGTCAACTCTAAAAGGCTTTATTTAATTTAAATGTGTGGTATTATATGTGTAATATTTCAAGTATATGCAATAATATGTTTGTTAACTAATGTTAACAAATGTTTAGTATGATATTATTTGTTTAAATATTTTTATTCTTAAACTTATCCCACGCACAGAAGAAAAAATTCATTTATTTCTAAAATAGCATCTTACATATTCATCCATTCGTACCACCACAATATTTACGTACATTTGAAGTGAACGTAAATATCTGTCATGAATCTATGATATATTATGATAACGTGCATATCTAATTATTTGTAGCGTATAGTCGACACAATAAAATTATATCTATGATAACAAAACCAATTCTACATTTTACATGTATATATAGTAGTAATAGTAAAAAAATTTATATTTTAATTTAAATCTATTGTTTATTCCAGTATTGCCATCCTATGTACGATCGTGCAAATGTAAAATAATGACAGCAACGAGAAAATAAAAGAGAAAATAATAAATAGAAAATAATATGAAGGCAAAGTATTATAAGCGAAGAAATATAAGTAGAGATAGTAATAATAATATAAAAGCAGAGAAAAATTATATAGTATAGAGAATAATAATAGTCAAAATTTTATTTTTTTATTCGGAACTATTATAATATGTATAATAATACAGTATATATTGCAACAGTATATATTGTATAGTTTCGGCTAATTCGGGAGGTATTTAATTCGGGTCAATAACTGTTGCGCGCAACACGAAATATTTTACGTAAAAACGAGTACATCAATGTTGACCATTTAAAAGAAACATTCATTGATACATTTTTTACCATGTCCAAGAAGTCAGCTGAACATATTGCACATACAGTCATACATACTTCCCGGCTGTTAGTGAATCGATCCGTCTGTGCTTTCGTGCATTTTACATTTTATCGAACGGTCTCCACCAGACCGCACGCGTGCGTGACAAATATCTTCTATATTTACACATGCATGCGTTGGAACCTCGCATTCGTGTCGGACCCCTCCGTGAAACGGTCAGAAAACGGCCGCTCACGATTCTTACGTCAACGGCTTACACGACGATAGTGTGATAGTTATATAGTTACCCCCGTCGCTTACATATTTTAACCTTAACCTGGTTTCGCACCTTGCACACGGTAGCAATAGACGGTAGCAATAAACGACTTTATAAGTATAATATGAAGCTGTCGCGCGAAGACGGGTGAAAAATATCAGCAACAATGACATTATTTACTGTTGTGTCTCATGTCTGTATTCGCGTAATTCCTCCGACACAGTCGATTCTACCTACAATAATATGATCTACGTGCTTCTCATTTTTGCCTCCATTTTACGTATATAAAAAATCGTTTGTTATTCTTGTAAATAATGAGATAATAATATAAAGATTAGAGAAATTCACAGATAAAAAAGAAAAACATTGTAGATGAGATACAGCTGATAATTTCATTTCTTAAAAATTATTTTGGTATAAAATATTAGGTACATCAATGAGAGAATATACTTTCTAATTCTTTATGTATATTTTTATATTTAATATTATACTTTATATGTTTATAATTTCTAAAAAATTTTTAATATACACGGAGAGCATTTTTTTTTAAAGTTTACTTTGAAAATATGGTAGTCGTGGAACAACATTATATTTCAAAAAATTTTATATTTTAGTAAATCTCTCTCATTCAGTAATAAAACTATAATATAAATTAATTTTACTGAAATGCATGGTAAAAATCTTTAAAATATTGTATTATAATTACATAATAATATTTTTCAGGATAAATTAAAAAAAATTGTGTATATAATATTTATATACATATATAAATGTTTTTTAAATTCGATTAACCAAATATTATTACTTATAGATTTATTTTTGCGGATGAAACTTTAAACTTTCTTTCTTGAGGCAAAAAAATAATTACAAAATACTCTTCAATGTACTGGTACTCATATTATCGCGGTAAGGAGTTTTTATCACGTTCTACGTGTTTAGCACCGCGTGAAAACTGACCATGTCTGCAAAAATTCGACGAAGAAGAGATGCAATAATACGTTCATGATATACTGTGTCACTGATATAGCATGCATTATATCTCGCTTTTATAGACTCAACACAAACATTTATATTATAATAATAAATCTTTTCAGTCCATTTTCTTGTGAAATTATCATTAGTCATATCTTTCAAGAAAGATAGACTGAATGACTATAAAAAATAAAAAACGTATAAAGAAATAATGGAAAAGATAAAAATGTATATATAAAAAAAAAGATTGTTAAAAAGATCACTTTCAGGAATAGTTGATTTAAGGAAAATGTATGAAAGAAGAGAAAATTTAAATTTCTCTTATTAAAAATTTTAGAAAACTTTTTTTAATTCTTAAAGAGTATAACTTTTTCTTATTAAATTTAATTTAATAATTGAAGAATATATTATAAATTTAATTAAATTAAAAAATTAATGTTTCACACACACATGCACATTAAGAATTTAATTTCATTCAATATTATATTCTTTATTTTATATTAATATTTTTTATATTAATCTTTAACTTGACTTAACAATAAATCATAGTTTGTATTGATTTAATTAAATTCTATTAACTTAAGACATAAACTTTGTTTGTAATTTTATAGAATACAAAATGAAATATATTCATTAAAAATTCATAAATTATATTTTATTTCATCGGTTCATAGATAAAATTATATCATAAGCAGTATGCAAATATATGTACATAATACCCATATTACCCATATACAGTAAAAAAATATTTGCAGAAATCAAAATATCTGCATATTACGACGCATTAGTAACGTTGCACGAAAATAAATGCAGTGTTTAACTTTTCCAAGATAATATGAAATATACGCAGATATTTTTCACATATACTTGAAACGATATACACGTTCATAATTCAAGTGTTGCACCTGCGAAGCATAAATTGAATGATAAGGAGATAACAAATACGTAGTTCGTGAACGTAAATCCGTTTTTTAAATTTTAAGGTACATCTGCGATCATGTCGTAATACACCACACACAATGTCTGTCTAACAATGATCTAATGAATTGAAATAGAGCCAGATATACATTGATAAACGTTTTCGCATGATTATTCAATTAACAAGTTGAACAGCTTATTTGCAAGTGAGAAACAGAACTAAAAAAATTAGATATAATTTTAATCAAATTGTTGAAAGCAATTTAAATTTCAATAAAAATTCTATTATTGTATTACAATATTTTAGCAATAATATTTTTATGGTGTTTAACTATGTATAAAAATAATTAGAAAGACACAAACATATAAAAGATAAATTTAAAGTAAATACAGCGGAAAGTATTTATTATACATTTAAATAAATTATTTTTATTTTCATGAAAAAAGAAAAAATTTTTAAAAGAAAGAATTTTTCAATTTATGTATCCTATATAATTAATATAAATGTATATACGTAATTTTTATAATAATAATATATT